>NC_134531.1:216034154-216337312 GCF_050624435.1 Tenrec ecaudatus
CTTTCACCTGCTCGGTACCCACAGGAGGCTGGCGGCTGCCCGGGGACCTTGGCAACCTACAAGCTGCTGTCTGCATTGAGCTTCTGTGGGCCCGGCGCTCAGTGGGCTAATAGTGAAGATGGGGCAGGATGGTTATCACCCTGCACATTGGTAAAGAATCTCATCATCCTCAGAGCCTTTACAAATAGGTCGGCTCCGGGACCCCGCCCTGTGTGTGAAGGACAGAAAAGGAGACACGGTCCCTTTCTTCTGCGAGACGAGCAGCTGAGATTCTGTGAGCGGGCTGTGCCCAGTCGATCTATCCACGTCCAGGTGGTGCACTCCACTCTGCCTCACGGCCACTCCACGAGGGGCTGAGTAATGCTGTGCTCCTTAGGCTGCCACTGGAGGCCTTTTCAGAGGTAGATGGTCTTGGGATGGGGGGATGGACTTGAACCTCTATCTCCTAGGTTAGCAGCTGACAATGTGCACCACCCAGGGCCCCCACTTCCTGCGTAGGGATGCTTGCCTGCTGTCCTGGCTCCCCAGTTGTCGTGAAAAGGTTCCAGACAGGGCAACAGACTTCCCCAAGGGAAAAGAATGGATGCATTTGTGAAAGGAACTCAGCCTTGTTTTACAAGAGAAAACATGCAAGAGAATTGAAGGAGCTTTCCTAGTGGCCACTTATTAGTAAACAGCACAGCTAGGATAAGAGCCAAGAACTTTGTCTTCTGGGTTCCGCCCCAGACCCGAGTGCCTCTTGTCCTACCATCTCCCAAACATTGTCACACATTCTAGGCCATGCTGCTGAAACCAATGGCTGTGGATCCATTATGCATTGCTGTTGTTAATGGTTCTTGAAATGACCGCATGTGTGCAGAGTAGAACCACTCCATAGAGGTTTCAAGGCTGTGGCCTTTGGTGGAAGCAGATGGCCAGACATACATTCTAGTGGATTTGAACTACCAATAGTTTGGATTGTACTCTAGGACCTAAATCTTTGTACTAACCTATATCCCAAACCAAACCCATTATTGTCAAGCTCAATTTTGTTCTTAGTGACTGTCTAGGAGATAGCAGAACTGCCCCAGTGGGCTCCAAGGCAGAACATCTGAATGGAAACAGCTTCCACATCCTTCTCCCATGGGCAGGAGGAGGGTTCAAACTGCTGACCTTTCAGTTAGCAGCCAAGTTTGCTTAACCGCTGTGCCATGAAGGGACCTTTTTTGTTACCCAGGTATGCCTATTAGGAAATTGCAAATCCAATTCAACCATAGGAGATAAATGGTCCTCAGCCTTAGCCAATTAGCCCCATGGCAACCTGGCCAGATACCACTTCCAGAAAATTGGAATGACTCACGAGCAATAACTCGCTGGACGCAGCCCAGTTGTAAAGTGTGCAGTAGGTGGACGCCCTGGGACCCCCTGTGTCCTGAGAACCCCCGCGGTCGCGGTGGCCATGTTCTTGTCTCGTGGTCGGAGGGTGGTGCAGGAAGGGAAACCACCTAGACCCAGGCACTCTCAAGGACACATTTTCTTTTGATAGCACCAAACCCCACAGTTGTATGGACCCCCAAAGTTGTCTTTTAAGTGCACTATCGTGTTCCCCCCTCCTAGTTTGATTGCATACATAAAGAATGAACTTGCAAAAAAATATGTCCAAGTTGAAATAATTTCAGTAAAATCAGCTTGACATTTGAAAAGCAGGTCGATTGTGGCTAATTGCATACTTTTCATCTAGCATTTATGAAGACCAAGAAGACAGTATTGTTAAAAAAAAACACACACACGTTGTGTTCCTGTTGGTTGTTAGTGTGCTGTTATCAGGGATTCCCTTTGCACTTAAATCTCCAAGCATCATATCTTGGTCTTCTTAAGAAAAAAAGACTATATGAATTTTGACAGCCGAGGCTTCTGTGTGTGCTTTTCTAGAATGCCTTGAATTAAATGTCCTTTTTGCAACAGGAACTTTGATGAGATACCCAATGTCCTCTCTCAAACCTTGAATGAAACCTGAAAGAGAAGAAAATCCTAAATCCCACCACTTGGTTTTTGGACAACAGCGACTTATTGTCTGATGCAGAGGCTAATGTGAACCGGAATGTCAGTCAGCCCAGGATCGGATGGTGAGCGGGAAGTTCAGAACAGGCCCGTGGCAAGGTCTGGATAGGAAGTACTCAGTGAGGGAGCTGTCCAGCAGAAAGGCAAGTTGCAGATCTTGTAGGCCCACTCTTGGTGGCAAGATGAATGTAAGTGATGTGTGTGTGTGTGTGTGTGTGTGTGTGTGTGTGTGTGTGTAGGGGAGAGGGTAGTGGTATTTCTTGCGCAGGAAAAAATGCCTTTGTTTGTTTACTAGGGCCACTCCTCGCTTACTGCAAAAGCAAACTATATATATGTACTTGCCAAAGGCAGTCCATTTTTAAGAGCATGGGTACTCTGACGTCACCCTACAGAGCAGAGTAGCGGTTGACCAGCTGGTCTAAGAGAGGCTTGCAGTGAGTTATGAGGCTCCGGAACGCTCTAAGTCAGCTTACGCCCTCCGCAGCCCAATCTGCAGACGTTCGTTCAGCTTAAGTGTTTGTTTTAATGAGGTATTGCAGGGTAGCTCCTTCAAATGAAAACCACATGATGGACCCCGAGGCAGGAGAGAAGTCATAACTAGACAGACTTTTTGAAGAGGACTAGTCATACCACAGGCTACCATTATAACCGAAAAATAACAAGAATTTTAATATAGTTGTCTGCCCAAATATATTAATTTAAACGGAATGCCTTTTAAAATATATAGCTGTGAGGCACAGCGTTCCATTGGCAAGCATCTTCAAAATGTTCATTTTAGCGGATTCACTGAAAAGTAGTCCATCGCCACCGCCCTTGCCGTTATGCGCTTTTGGAAGAACCACTAAGCAGTCTTTGATCCATGCATGGGAGTCTGCTTTGAGCTAGACACAAAGAAGCAAACACTGAAAAAAGGGCATTTGGAATTGGTTGACTTCTTTGTATTGACACAGACCCGCTGCTGTTAAGTGGCCGTGACTCGGTAGGGCTGAGTAGATCTGTTCTATAGGGCTTCGGAGACTATAAATGTTTCCAGAAGCAGAGAGCCTCTGCTTTCTCTCATGGAGCAGCTGGTAGATCGGAACCGCTGACCTTGGCGGTTGGCAGCCCAGTTTATGTCACTGGGCCATTTGATGTCTTTCAGCTCTACCTCGTGCATAAACCACAGTGATGACAACGGGTTGGGAGTTACTTCTGCTGACCACAGGGGGCAGCATGTATAACCCACTACTGCACCAGGGGTCGTTATTGACACAAGAGAAGATGTAATGACGGATAGCAGAAACGCACCCCTGGAATGCTGGAGGAGGAGCAGTGGGTTGTGCATGCCAGGTGGGCAGGTCCCTTGGCTTGGTGTCACACTGAGTAAGAGTTCCAATTAAAAGCCCATTGTCATCAAGACAGTTTCAACTCCTGCTACCCCCATGTTTAGCACAGTATGAACCGTGTCCTGCGTACTTTTCAGTGGCTCAAGTAGAAGTAGCTGGCCCGGACTTTCCTCAGTTGCTTTGGTTGGGCTCCAGTCTCCAACCTTTCCTTAGCAGGCAAGTGCGTTCACCATCCGCCTCACTTGCAGTCTTCAAATACTAGCACCGACTTGATTTATCTTCTTTGGAAATGTTGTCAGGAGAAGCGATTGTGTGACTCCGTGTAGGCATCCGTGCTGGATTTTTGTAGTTCTTCCCTGAAATAAGTTCTTTATTTTGTGCATTCTTTTATTTGGCAACCTGAATACTCCAGGCAGTTCAGCAAGCGTTTGGCTGACTTCGGGATGGGGCACAGAGATGAGAGTGGGCGCTCAGAGGAACCCTGTAGCTTTCTCCGTGGTCAACTTTTACTCGATATCTTTCTTTAAAGCTGCTAGATGGCTGGTAGAAAGCGCACTGGGGAGTGTGCTGGGTCCACTTTATATCATGTGGCTGCTTGATTTCTTTATATTTCTTTCAACTCTCCCTCATGCAAAAACCACAGGGATGAAACAACGGGTTGGGAGCTACTTCTCTTGACCACAGAGGGTCATTGACCTGTAGCTAACACAGAGTGGGGCGGGAGCTGAGAGTGAGTTGGTGACGGTTATTGTCATCAATGCCCCTGCCTTTTCACAACATCGCAGATGACCTGGCCCGTCTGTTCTCAGCTCGAACCTAGCCAGGCCTGGGACTAACATCCAAAGTCTCGCCCTCACCGGTTTTTCTCCGACCAGGTCTTCAAAGCTTCCAACGATGCTCCAGCTTTTTGCAGAAGCTCCCTCAAGGAACCGTGTTCCGGAACAGGAATTATCGAGCTGTTGATTGCTCCTTTCGCTTTGACGAAGTGGCCTTTGGTTAGGTAGAAATGATTTCCCAGCAGCTGAAAGGAAAGCTTACATCACTGCTGACTGCCGTCCGGAGATTCTGACTGCGAGCGCGCACGCTGAGACGGTACCTTTTAACGGGAGCAGGTCCCCTCGTCTTTCTCCCACTCAACAAGCACATTTCTTCCTCAATACGCTTCCCAGGCCCTGCTGTCTTTATTGTAGGGAGCCCTCCCCCCACCAGCCCAACCTTTCTCGTCAAGCTCTCCAGCGGAGCCTGTGAGTAGGGGGAAGGTGGGCGCACCCTTTGCCCCGTGGGGGAGGGAGATTTGAGCTCTCCTGTCCGTCCCTTCATCTCTTTGTGACCTACGGTTCTTCTGAAAACAGCCAAGGAAGCAGCCCCTTGTGGTCCTCAGACCAAGGCAACTTTATGTTGGGAGGAGAAGTCTCTATTCCCGGTAGTGGCGCCCTTCTCAGCAATAGGCTGAAAATTCTGTTATGTTTTGAGTGGTGTGTATTATACTTTAATATAACATTAACAAATACCAGAATCATGGGCACACCCTTCCTTCTTTACATCAGTTTTCCTCTTGTGAAAATGGGCTGCGTGGTCCCCACGGCATCTGCAAGGAGGGACAGATGTCCTGAGGAGCTGTCTGAGCCGGGTTCTGGCTGTGCGACGCCTGGAGCCTGCTGAGCCGTAAATCGTAATTGAAAACAGACGCGTCCACACCACCACTCACTCGGCTGTGGGACAGTCAGTGCATTTTTCCCAGCTTTGTTCATTCTTATTTTGTTCCCGTGCCACGATTTGTTAAATTGGATTCAAATTTGCAGCTTTTAAATGAAAACCACAAGAACATGATTCTTAATCTCTTGAGAGTTATTTGCCCCTGTTTTACATAAAAATAGCAATTTCCTTAATCTGTCCAAGCCAGATTCAGAAAACAATTAAAAAAATTCAACGGCACCTCTATATTTATTTAAGACATCTTTTATCAGTCCAGGAAGCTCCTCTTCTTCAGCTACCAAAGCAGAGGTGTCTGTTTGTTTTCTTTTTTTGTTTTTGTTTTCATTCTCTGGTGAAACATGGGCAAACATCTCATCTATGCAGACGCTTCTTCAGAGTGTCAAAGAGAGGTCGGTGTGTGTTTTAAGTGGTAATTTTAGCCTTCAGCTGGATTCCAATCTGAAAAAAAAAAGTTTGGGAAATACCACGTCCCCACATGTTGAGTGATCTCATCAGGCAGGGGAGTTACCTAGCGAAGATGAAGAGTCCTAGGGCCCATTTTATTTGTGACCTGTTTCTCATTAGCCTGATGGAGGGAGGGAGGGAGGGCCACTTTGAATAACGATGCCTCCACGTTCCTGCCAGGGGGAGTCTGCACTACTGGCCACCAGATGTGTTGGGCAGGCCAGTCCCTCTGCCTCATGGTCCTGTTAGCATCCTAGCGATTAGGATGCATGAGATACTGATCTGATGGTCCATGTCCATCCTTGCTGGAGCAAAGCCAAACCCCAAACCTTCTGTCCCCCCCACCACCCCAGTTAAGGAAAGTTGTGGTTGATGATTTAGTGCTAATATCTCTATCTGTGGGCCTGCACCTTGTTCTTTCGGCACGACTAGGTGGCATAGGCCTCCGGTCTGGAAGGCAAGGATTCTGGAAGGCAACATGACCTCCGGTCTGGAAGGCAAGGATTCTCTCCCCGAGCCACTACTGCTCCAAGCCAATGTACTTTGAGTCCAGCGACCACCCATCTGTCATGGACGCTTGAGTTCTGCTATGAATGATGATGAACAGGTTGCTGCAGTTTCCAAACTAAGATGGACAGGGAATAAAGGCCTGGTGAACTACTTCTGAAAAATCAGCTCGTGAACAGCATACCCCAAGGATGACAACGATCCATTTACTTATGCGCGGGGTGAGGTGAAATGATGGGAGCAAACACAACAGCAACTACGTGCAGCTCTTAGACAATAGCTCTGTTTGCTTTGTGTCCTTGGGAGCTAAGTGGTATCGTGAGCATCTTATGCGGTGGGAATTGATATAACAACAGAACCGTTCATTGTAAACCGGATGGGATTTTGGAAGATTGTTTGCTTTTCCAAATCTTTACATTTTTGTCTTTCCCTTTAAATGCTTGAAAAATCTACAAAAAAAATACCTCAATAATCAACTCCACTATTTAGAAAAAAACATGCTGCTCCATCGTTTTATTAAAGTTACCAAGACCAACCAGTAAGCAGTTCTGTATGTTAAGTCCATGTCTAAAGGTTTAAGAAAATGAAGATGTCTTCTGTTTCCCCAAAAGCCTCACAATGTAGAACCTTTTGTTGAGAGAAATGTGGAGGTGTGTTCCCATTCCCGTGTTAGACTGATGACTGTCCTCTGCAGAAGCCTGACAGGTGGGGATGTAACCCTTCCCTGCTTCCTTCTCCCACTAGAGGAGACTTACGGTTCTATAATGCTCACCCGGTGTTCTTAGGTCCTTCCTCTGGAACTAGTTCACCCCAAAGAATAATAAGTAAATCCCTCTTCCAACAACACTCAAGCCTCCTACAACCCTCATCGTGCTATTCCAGGGAAGGACCCCTAGCACCGTCAACCTTTCTTTCCCACGATTTTCATGTCTTGAACCCTTGTGACCACTCTCCAGTGGACATATTTCCAGTGCCACTATTGGGTCATGCTGCGCTGGCCGGGCTACAGCTACAAGTAAACACAGTTCTGTCGATTTGCGTTCAGGCAGCGGGAGACAGAGTCCTTAACCTGGTGGGGCTCCCCTTGAACCCACCCGCAAACGTGTCGTGGGAGCTCATCCCTCTACGGTCTAGTAGGCGCACTGCTCCTAGTCTGCTTTTCTCTTTGCCCAGATGAGGAGAGGACGGCCACGGACTTTTGCTGCGTTTGTATGTGTGTTGTTACAGGAAATCCCATGTGCTCATTTAGAATGCACACAACTCATTTTAAAAGTGATTTAATCACGGTCGGGGGGGATGCTCTAAAATCAATGTGTTAACGATTGTACAATTCTCCTTGATATGATTGAATGACTGAACTATTGAATTGTCTAATGTGTAAATTATGTGCCAATAAGGCTGCTGGGGGGGGGGTTGTTTAAGAATGAAATCCAAAGATGCTGTCTGAGATTCCATGCTCTCAAAATAACAATGATAAAATATGTGAATATAATATACATGGTACTGCACATATAAAATTACATGAGTCATTGCTCTAGCATTTGGTGAGAGTTATTAAATGGTAGGCACCAAAATGCGAATGGTCATTTGACTTTTCTCAGAAGGATGTAGCATATCTCTGTACCTGTACCCAGCTGTTGTCAGTTGCTATTGAGGTTGCTTGGGCTCCTGATGACCTTGTGTAACAGGACCGCATGGCTTGTACCCCCTTCCTGACTGTTTGTGTGTTTGAGTACACTATTGTGGTTCTTGGGTCAATCCATCGCTGAGGGTTTGTTTCCCTTAATTCTCCCTGGCCCCTTGGCCCCTTGGCCTCTTGGCCCTCACTTAATATACATAATGTCTTTTTCTAGAAATTAGTCTTGGCTGATGACATGCAAACAGGCTGACATCTCTCTACCCTTGGGCCTTAGGAGCATTTAGTTCTAATTCTTTCAGTGTTTGTGATGCCTTTGGCATTCCATGGTATGGTCAGTATGCTTCATCCACACCACACATTGAATGCATCGTTTTTTGTTTGTTTTGCTGTTTCATTGTCCAGCTCTTGTATTTGTGGATTATTGTAGGGGCCTTTGAGTCAGCTCTGAATTACAGAGACTTTATGTGTAACAGAATGAAACATTGCCCTGGCCTGTACCATCCTCACAGGTGTTGCTATATTGGGACCCATTGTTGTAACCTGTGTGCCAGCCCATCTCCCTTTTTTCTTTACCAAGCATGATGTCCTTCTGGAGTAAGTGGTCCCTCTGGATGCTATATACATGATGAGGTCTGACCCTCTTTGCTTCCTTCTAAGGAAGGTTCTGGATGTAGTTCCTCCAAGATGGCTCTGTTCATTTTTCTCTGGCAGTCTTTGCTAATTTGAATATATCCATTCTTAACTCTTTCTTTTTCATTATCTGGGTTTCTTATGAGGTGATTGGAAAGACCATAGCCTGAGTCTATTAAACCTTAGTCATGTAAGTAACATCTTCATCTTTAAGATTTTTAAAGAGTTCTTTTCCTGTAGAGTTGCCCAGTAAATGGAATGTTTGATATCTTGACGGGACATTGATAGCTTCCATGGACATTGATTGTTGATCCCAAAAAAGAGTCCTTGATAACATCAATTTTTTCACTGTCTATCATGATGTTGTTTATGGTCCCAGTTGTGAGCGTTTTCATTGTCTTCACATTCAGGTGTAATCCATACTGAACGCTGTTGCCCCTCATCTTCATCAGGAAATGCTTTACGTTAGGTTGGGTTGTCTAGAAAAACAAAATTAGAGACATTTACCTATGTATAATAAAGAGCTTTATATCAAGAAGTAATCTTTATCAAGAAGGTGTACCAGCCCAGTCCACCTTAAGTCCATGGGTCCATTGCTAGCTGGGGCCCTCTGCAGACTCATGTAGCTGCAGGCGAATGACGCAGAAAGGTAGAGCGGGATATGGGGAGAGCCAAGCTAGTAGATGCAGACATTCCTGGATCCAAGGTCAGTGGAAACATGGCAGGGCCCCGGTAACCCCAGCAGGTGAGGGATGGAGGCAAAGGGGCAGAGAGTGAAGTGCTCCGTTTCTTTCTTATAAAAAGGCCTCTCCTCCAAGGTGGAGTCATCCACTTGTGACCTTATAGATAGGTTGGACCCCACCCTACACTTTCTTACAAATTCAAGTTGACATAAAATTTAACTGTCACATGCTTCAAATCCTTTTCATTTTCGGCAAGTAAGGTTGCATTCATCTGCTTATCACACGCTGTTAATGAGTCTTCCTCCAATCCTGGTGCTGTGTTTTTCTTCATCAAGTCCAGTTTCTTGATTTACTTGCTGTGTTAGTCTCAGATGTGTGTAAGAGAGAAATTTATCTCAAAGAGTAATTGTATATTAAGAAAACATCCCAGCCCAGTAAAGATGAAGTCCGTAAGTCCAATGTTAGCCCATATGTCTGATACCAGTCTATAAATCTTGCTCAGCATACAGACTGAATAAGGTGAAGAAGGACAACTCTGCTACACACCTTTTCCGCTTGTAAAGCATGGTGTGTTCCCTTGCTCTGCTTGAATGACTGTCTCTTGATCTACGTAAAGGTTCCCCATGAGCACAATTCAGGGTTCTGGAGTTCCCATGTTTATATTGCTGTCCACATCTTGATAGGACACACAGTAGAAGGCGTTTGTTTAGTTAAAAAAAGACATCTACTCGTGGCATCTCTGTATCTAAATCATTAGTATCATAAGAACCAATAGCAAATGGAGTGATGCATACCTTGACAGAAGGAAGATTCACATCAGTACCTTAGAGACCTGGTCCTAACTTGATACTACGTTAGTTACCATGGCTTCTGTCTTAGAGTGCAAGCCATCACTCCACAAGGCCTCCTCCTTCACTGTTGCCTCTCCTTTCAGGAAATGGGATGACCATGGACATGGTTGTTGAGGTTCGACCGCTTGGAATCATTGATCACTCATCTTCCCGTCACATTCATATAGCCAGCATATGCTGTAGGCGCCATCTTTAAAGTACCTCCTAATCTGCCTGCTTCTCAGCTCCTGCACCAACAGCACCTTCATTCAGATACTAAAAGAACCCCCTCTCTCTCTTTCTTTCAGACTTAGCCCTCTAGTCTTTTTGCACCCAGAAATAGAGTGCTCTTCTCCAAGCATGCAACAAATGATTTTATAATCCTCATTAAGATCATCCTCTTCTTCCCCTCGCAATTCAAATATCATCCAAATAGTGTTTTCCTGGTCCCAAGGCCCCATGTGACCTGACCTGCCTTCCAGGGCTGCTCACGCCCTCTGCTCTGACAACACTGGCTTCTTGCAGGTTTTAGAATGCTGTGGGGTATTGGAACCCATCCCCACCTCCGGGCCCTGTGCTCACTGCTCCTGCTGCCCCGAGCAACCTCCTCATACAAATCCTCCTGGCTTTCTCTTCACCCTTTCCAGCTTGCTGCTCAAAGCCATCCTAGAAAGCCGTGACCACATTATCCCCAAACAGTCCTTTCTTAGTACCTGGATGGTTAAAAAATTTCCCCCAGACTCGCTTTCTCTGATGGCTTAATGGTTATGAATTGGGCTGCTTACTGCAAGGTCAGTAGTTCTAAGTTACCAGCCGTTTCACAGGAGAAAGATGGGACTTTCTACTCCCATAAAGAGGCTCAGTCTTGGAAACTCACAGGGGCAGCTCCACTCTTCCCTTCAGGGTCACTGACTTGGTGGCAGAGATTTTTTTCTTTTATCTTTCTCTCCTTGATATGATGTTATAAATGTTTTTGTATATTTTCTTAATGTCTGTTTCACTAGCTGTAAGTGCCACGGGGAACAAATCTTTATATAATTCATTACCGTGTCTCCAGTGGCTTGAATAGTCACTGGCACATAATATTCACATAATAAAATTTTTAATGGGTTTATTAATGAGTAAATGAAAGAATCCAGCTGGCCTGAATATGGAGATGGGAATTATTCAGGCAAAAACATGATCTTAAATAATCGGAGTAGGAAGATTTTTCTCCAATGAACCACAGATCCAGAGATAATTAGTTGAATTGTACTGGAAGAGAAATCCACCACTCGTCTGTCAAGTTTCTTGTATTATGGTGGTTTGTGTGTTGCGATGAGGCTGGACGCTATGTCGTTGGTATTTCAAGCACCAGCACCCATGGGGAACAGGAGTCAGTGGAGATTAAAGATTAAGTACAGACTGAAAGGAATGAATAGGCTGCCCACTTCTGAGGAATAGATTAGCCATTGAAAACCTTATGGCTACCAGCAGAATATTAACCAATTCGGTGCCAGAGATGAGCGCTGGTTCAGAAGGCTCTCAGATATGCCTTCTCAAAGTAGTGTCAGTCATAATGATGTGGGTGGAGGAAAGCCTTCAGGGCCTTCATTTAGTGATGGGGCACGACTCAAAATCAGAAACAGCAGCAAACATCAATTAGTGAGAGGAATGTATAAAGTATGAATATTGAACGATTGGAAGTCACGTAGGGAAAATGAAATGGAATGTGTGAAGATTGACATCTGACACACTAGGGAGCTGAAATTGACTGGTCTTGGCCATTTTTAAGCAGACACTCATGTGATGAACTATGTCAGGAATGAGAGGTCTTGAAGTAGTACTGTTGTTGATAGGGTAAAGCTAACTGCATACAACAAAATCCAGTTGATATAACTAATATTCAAATTTATACAACCACCACAAAAGCTAGTGATGAAGTTGAAGAATTTTACCAAGTTTTTCAACTTAAAAGTGATCAAACATGCAATCCAGATGCTTTGATCATTATTTGGTGATTGAAATGTGAAAGTTGGAAACAAAAAAGAGCAGTGGTTCTCAACCTTCCTAATGTCACAACACTTTCACACAGTTCCTCATGTTGTGGTGAGCCCCCCCCCCACCATTACATTATTTCAATTGCTATTTCATAACTGTAATTTTGTTACTGTTATGAATCAGGTGACCGCTGTGAAAGGGTCGTTCGATCCCAAAGGGGTCACAACCCACAGGTTGAGAGCCACTGGAAGAAAGGATAGCAGTAGGAAAATTCGGCTTTGGTGATAGAAATGAAGCAGGAGATCACACGACAGAATTTTGCCCAACCAATGACTTTTTCATTGCAAATGTCCCTTTCAACAACTTAAATGGTAATTACACAGGTGGACTTCTTCAGATGGAATACACAGGAGCCTAATTGACTACATCTGTGAGAAGAAATGATGGAGAAGCCCAGAATCTGCAGCCAACCCACAGCTAGAGGACTGCTGTGGAACAGACCACCAGTTGCTCTTGGGTGAGCTCCTTTTGAAGCTGAAGAAATTTAAAAGAAGCCCACAAAAGTCAAAATACAGCCGTGAATACATCCCACCTTAGTAGTGAGAACGTTTCAAGAACAGACTCCATTCACGGAACACGAATGAGGGAAGATCTGATGAGCTATGGGACAGCATCCAGCATATCATATGTTAAGGGAGCCAAAAAAAAACATTAAAAAGACAGGAAGGAAAGAAAGATCAAATGGATCTCAAGAGAGACTCTGAAATTTGCTCTTGGTCACAGACTAAATAAGCTTCCAGGAGGGGGAGCTGGGTTGGAGCTACTTGAGAGCACCTGACAGCAATAAGAGAAACATGATCGATGTAACTTATAAGGTTGACTCACTTCCTTGAGTCAGAACCTATGATATACTTTTGAATAATAAAGAGGTCTTTTTAATTTTAACCCTATTGGTCTTTCCACAACCTCTCAGTTTGTCTGACTGATGGTATGTTCATTTCTCTCTCTCTTTTTTTAGTTACTCATTCTGTTATATTAAGAAGATTGGTACAATCATCAAGTTCAGAATTTTCTTCTTGTACGCATTATTGTTAGCTCCCCATCCCCTCCCAACCTCCACCACCCATCATGCCCCTAGGTGATTACCCACTTACTGTCTATACAGAGTGACTTAGCCTAAGTTTCATATATAGAAAATCATACATAATGCAACCAAGAACCAAACAATTAAAAAACTCCAAAAGACCCTAAAAACTCAACCACAGTGACCCAGATAGAAAAGGAAAACCTGTTTTCCCCAAAAAGTGTACGTTATTAAAAATGGAAACAACTCTACAATGGATCTCAAGGGAAATTAAGTGATGAGGTATTTATTACATTTAACCTAACTGCATTGGCCCTGATTGACGGCTGCCATGAGGGTCCGGCCCATAGTGGCCGTGTGCACTCCAGAAGGACACACTGCCTGGTCCTGGGCCGCCCTCACAGTGGCTCTTAGGCTTGAGTCTGTTGTTGCAGCCACATTTTCACACCATCACCTTCCTCTTTCCCAGAGATGACGTCATTCTCCAGGGACTGGTCTCTTGACAGTATGTCCAAAGTAGTCATGGCAGAGTCTCACTCTCCTGGTCTCTAAAGAGCAGTCTGGCCATACTTCTTCCAAGACAGACTCACTGGCTTTCGGTGTTTTTATGCGTCAATTAGTGTACATAAACATTGAAAATCGCCTGACCAGGTCTAAATCAAAATCCGACAACAGTTTTCTTGCCTAATTTATGCCTGAACTATGTGCTAGAAATTTTAAATGGGTTGCAGAAATACTACCTTTTGATAATAAAATGACCGTCTTATGAATGCCGATTTCCCGGTACTCTTAATGACGTAACGTTTCCTTAACCAAATCTGAAAGAGGTAGACCCATTTTGAAAAGTTCGCCATCGCCTCCCGCCCCAGAAGTGCAGGGTCTGTGCTGGCCTGACCCAAACGGAAGTACACGCGGCTGCTGAGTCCATGGGGTTCACGGCGAGCCGGTGTCAGAGTCGAACTGTGCCTCACTGGGATTTAGCGGCTACTTTTCCAGAAATTGATCTCCAGGCATCTGCGGGGTGAACCTCCAGTCCGCTGCCAGCCGGGCACGTAACGTGTTGTGCCCAACTCACTGCCAGATTGAAGACCCTCCTGCAGAGTCAGGCTTGTGGTGACTGTCCCCTGCCGGGCTCATCAGGATGGTGGTTGAACAATGGCCAGGGTTTCCCAGGGCAGGCTGGGAGTGAGGACCAGTGTGGCATCTCTAACACCTGCAGTCTCCGTCCTTCCTAGACCTCGCTCTCTGGGGCAGTCCCAGCGCGTCCTTTAAGAGAAGAGGAGAAAGGCCCCTTAATGAGGAAGGGAAGTCCAAAGCACAGTGGGCCCACGGCAATCAGTGCGCCCTCGTCAGTCCCTCGGTTGTCACCGCAGACCCGCCTGTCCTACAGCTTGCTGCTGCCAACGTACCTGCTGGGACCACCGATATTTCAAGGAATAATTTAGGGATTTTTTAACCAGCCATTCCTCAACATTCACTAAGCGTTACCTATGGACGAAGCCAGCAGGAAATTACCTACCACAGGGGTTCTCAAAATGGATGGCTTGTAAAAACAGGTTCTGGCTCCCCTCCAGAAGTTCTGATTCCAAATGTCTGGAGCAGGGGCCGTGTATCTGCATTTTTAACAGGTGATGCTGCTGCTGCTGCTGCTGCTGGTAGGGGACCACACTTGAGCGGCACCGACCTTTGAAGTTCACATCACGTTCTTGTCCCTACTCTGGATGGAGGTGTCTTCTTTAAACTTCAGTTTAACCGCGTGTCTTGGAATTTCCTTAAGGGCCACTGTAGGGAAACAGCCGTTTTGAAATGCTTGTGGCTGTTTTAGAGAAGACTGTTCCTTATACTGCACAGTGTCCCCGCTAGATTCACGGGTCTCTAGAGATCCAGCGAGTCTCATCTTAAAAAGTGATGGTGAGATTTACATTCAGCTCTCTAGTCGATAGTGACCATTGTGATGCAGACCCTCATGGTCCCCTATGACCTTGGCAAGTTGGATGCCCAGGAGAGAGAATTGTCTCAGTTACTGTGCTCGATTCTTGACAGAATTTTTCTTTAAATCGTTTTATTAGGGGCTCATACAACTCTTACCATAATCCATACATATATCAATTGTGTAAAGCACATCTGTACATTCATTACCCTCATCATTCTCAAAACATTTGCTCTCCACCTAAGCCCCTGGCATCAGCAATTCATTTTCCCCTCCCTCCCCACTCCCCCTCTCCCTCGTTAACCCTTGATAATTTATATATTATTATTTTGTCATATCTTTCCCTGTCCGACGTCTCCCTTTACCCACTTTTATGTTGTCCATCCCCCAGGGAGGAGGTTATATGTAGATCCTTGTAATCGGTTCCCCCTTTCCAACCCACCCTCCCTCCACCCCCGCAGTATCACCACTCATACCACTGGTCCTGAAGGGATCATCCGCCCTGGATTCCCTGCATTTCCAGGTCCTATCTGTACCAGTGTACATCCTCTGGTCTAGCCAGATTTGTAAGGTAGAATTGGGATCATGATGAGCAGCGGGCAGGAAGCATTTAGGAACTAGAGGAAAGTTGTATGTTTCATTGTTGCTACATCGCACCCTGACTGGCTCGTCTCTTCCCTGAGACCCTTTTCTAAGGGGATCTCCAGTGGCCTGCAAATGGGCTTTGGTTCTCCATTCCGCACTCCCCACCCTCATTCACTATGATAAGATGTTTTGTTTTGATGATGCCTGATACCTGATCCCTTCAACACCTCGTGATCGCACAGGCTGGAGTGGTTCTTCCATGTGGGCTTTGTTGCTTCTCAGCTAGATGGCCGCTTGTTTACCTTCAAGCCTTTAAGACCCCAGACGCTATATCTTTTGATAGCCGGGCACCATCAGCTTTCTTCACCACATTTGCTTATGCACCTGCTTTGTCTTAAGTGGTTGTGTTGGGAAGGTGAGCATCATGGAATGCCAGCTTAATAGAACAAAGTATTCTTGCATTGAGGGAGTGCTTGAGTGGAGGCCCAATGTCTTGACAGAATTTTTATACTATCCTTTGCACTTGTGTGTTATTAAGCAATACCAGTGCAAGTGCGCTTTCCCTTCCTTTCATTTAAAAATCAGCATTTTATTGCAAAACACACATTTAAGAAAACACAGTCAGTAAAAAGAAAAGTACATTTCTGCGTAGCCCCATCACTCGGAAATCATTTCTATTGATATTTTTATGTATTCGTATTATTGCTGATGAAAACATGTTTTTAATTAGGACATAATCCAGACATCATACAATTCAATCGTTTGGTTATATAAGAAGTGTTGTACAATTGCTACCATAGTAAGTTTTAAAATACTTTCTTCCTTCTTGTCCTCCAGCAGTTCTCAACCTGTGGGTTGTGACCTCTTTGGGGGTCGAATGACACTTTCACAGGGGTCGCCTAAGACCATCGGGAAACACATATTTCCGATGGTCTTAGGAACCAAGACACTGCTCCACAACCCATCTCCAGGTGGGTCTGCTCACATGCATCTACACCCACCTGCGAGTACCCGGTGAGAAGACTTACCCACGCTACACCATGCTTCAAGACAAAATTTCATTTTTTGTCAATAGAAATAAATATTTCACAATATATAATTACATAGTTTTTGTAATTAATCACTATGCTTTCATTATGTTCAGTTTATAACAATGAAAATACATCCTGCATATCATATTTACATTATGATTCATAACAGTAGCAAAATTACAGTTACGAAGTAGCAATGAAAATGTTATGCTTAAGGGTCACCACCACCTGAGGACCTGTATGAAGGGGGTGGCAGGAGGACGGCTGAGAATCCCTGGTGGTATGATCCTTGTTTTTAGCTTTGCTTTACCCCCAACCTCTGCTACCATACCCTCTCCTTAATTAGTTATTTTCTTAATTTAGTTATTTTCTCTATTGATTTACACATCCTGGGTTTTATATACCAAAAAACATAGAACAATACATAATAAAGAGTCACGAGGCTACCAACAATAACAAAATGCAACAGAGATAAAACTCAGTGTGAAAGTAAACAGAAAATAATGAAAAGCCAGCGTAAATTCAAAATGTGTTCAAAGAAAAATCAAATGACAAGGTTTTCACCGTTCAAGTCTGATCTTTCGTTTTAATCTACAATGATCTCTGCAATACTCTGTTTGCAAACTAGGCTAAAAATTCTTACTTAAATTAAAATGAATGTTAGTTTGGTTTGAGTGTTACTCTTTGCTTCCTTTGCCCATCAAGATGAGCATATTTTTGTCTTGACTCCTCTTCTATGACGCAGTGTAATTTATAAAGCATCTCGCCATATGCGGCTCCAGCTTTTATTCCTTTAGGTTATTTCAAGGTTTCATGGTCACAAACCAAAGACACGAGAACCACAGCCATCGAGTCGCTGCTGACCCATCGTGACGCTGTCAGACAAGGTAGAACTGCCCCCATGGGGTTCGAAGGCTGTAACTTCACCGAGGCAGACAGCCTCACTTTTCTCCTTCAGACTCGCTGGTGGCTCCATCGCCGACCCTACGGTTAGCATGATCCACCAGACACCTAGGCACATCCGTGATCACAAGGCAGGGCTTACTATGATAGTACGCAGCTCTGACATATTCAGTGCAATTTCTACAAATGGACTTACCAGGCAGGCGAGGGAGGGGAGGGAGATTAGATTGTATGTCTGTGTGGGCGCACATGTGTGTTTGTGTAGCAGAGTGAGGCTGGCATTTCTTTTCCCTAATCACTTTTGGCTCCTGGTCCCTGTTTCTAAGGTATTTGGCCCATTTTCGGATTATTTCTGTGTCCCTGATATTCAGTCCTTCACCCGACCCCAAAAGGCATGCACAGTCCCCTTCCTTGGCTTTCCCCTAGTATCCGTCACCCGCTACCTGTGTGTGTATAGCGGGCTGCAGCACACGATCTCCAGCCCCTCTGTTCTTCCACGCTCCCTGTTCAGCTCCGTTTGTGGTTGAATTCATATCCTCTATTCCCCCACAATCATAACAAAACCGTCATTTTTTTTTCCAAAAATAGATTCTGAATGTGGCGCTCTCATTACCATTGCCTTATGGGAAAAAAGAGGGTGATGTTTTGCTCATACCCACATTGGCTCTATTGGCTTCTAAGAATCTTTGCCTAGCCGCAGGCCCATAGCTCCTCAAGGTGTGCTGAGCAGAAGGAGAGGTAGAGACTTTGTGAGCCCATTCTCTCCTCTCTTTTGCCCATTCCAGTGAGCCGAAGGGAGATGCATGCAGATATGAACATGACTCTCCATAAAAAGCCAATGTGTCTAAAAGCCAGTCAATACCATCATTTAGGAAGCGGGGCCTGCAGACTCCTGAGCGTCAGATGGTGGGCTCAGGTAGATAGATGATATGCAGCGAAGGCTTGCTTTGGCCGGGCTTGGATGACTGAGCAGGTGGGAGGAACATTGGAGGTACAGTGGTGAGCCTGAGGAGAGCTTTTCATCATGTTCTATCCACGTGCTGGAGGACGCTTGGTTGAGGCCTCTGGCAATCCGTGGGGATGTTTAGGTCTGAACTGAAAACCAGGTCTGACCCTTGGTTAGCTGTAGAAGGTGTCAGTCTGCAGAAACCAAACCGGTTACCATCTTTGTCGATTCTATCATGGCAATACCCTGTGTGTCTTGGCAGAACTGTGTCCCACAGAGGGTGTTAAATGGCTGACTTTTTTTTAAAGAAGTAGATGGCCAGGCCTTTCTTTGGTGGCACTCCTAACTGGGTTTGAGGCACCAACCATAACCATTTATGCCACCCAAAGACACCCTCTGACTGTCAGAGGCAGACTGGACCGTGGTCCTTCAGTGAGTCCATGGAAAGAGAGCAGGGACGGCAGGGAGGACTAAGGCACCGGAGAAGCAGCTGAGGAGCTGCCAGGGAAGTGCGGAATAGCACCTACAAGGTCCACGGAGATGGTTCTTGAGAAGCCTCTTAGGAAGTAGCCGTCTTCGTTTTCCTGAGGTAGCTGGCATGCCCCGTTTCGTTGTCTAAGTCAGTACCTGAATGCTCTTGTGACTGGCTACCATCCCGTCAGCCCCGACTCAGAACAGAACAGAACATTGCCTGCTGAAGGAAAAAGTTCAAGCAGTACTGAAGTGGGTGAAGAACAAAGCTCCAAGAATTGATGGGAATAGCACTATTCCAGGACCTTCCTCTGGGGCAGTGCCACGTGGCCCTTCAAAGGTACCCATGCACCAGCCCTGACCGGACGGCAGTGGGTGCATATCTTCTGATTGTCCTTGTGTTTGTAGCACAGATGGTTTAGCTGACGATTCACTCAACCACCCACCAGTGGTACCATGGAAGAAAGGCCTGGCCATCTGCATCTGTAAAGATGGAAGCCAAGAACTCCCAATGGGGAGGTTCTTCTCAGAACACCGGGGGTCACCAGGAGTTGGAAGTGACTTGAGGAGAATGGGTTTTTTAAAATAAATATCTTCCTGTAATTATAAACATGGTTAATTGTGAATGAGTCTCTTTCTCCCCATGGTTATGTATGCTGACGCAGTCTTATCTTCTAAGAGGGATTAATTTGTGGCCCTCAGTTCCGTTGTTCACCATGAGCAGGATTTTGCTGTCGTTGGATCCCTCTGGTCAGTTCTGACTCAAGATGGCCCCAGAAAGTACCATGCACTTTCTGGGCTGTAATTTTTATAATGGCAGATGGCCAGTGGCTGGGTGGGTTTGAACTGTCAACCTTTCAGTTAGCAGGCAGATACTGAAACTGCACCTCCCCCCACCCTCCCAACCCACCCCTACCTCCACCCCGGCTCCTTGCTCAGATCGTGTCATTTCTTTGGGAAGCGGTTCAAAGAGAGCCCTCTTGAGAATTCTCTTGGAGAATTTCCGACGTCATTTACGCGCTCGTGAGCCAGCCACATGGGGACATCTCTCATTTCAAACATTTCCAAATAAAAGACACCATTTCCGGGTCTGGAAATCCTTGCCTTTGGAGCTTTCCACAGCCAAGCAGCCCCTGTATTTCCATCTCACTGAGGATAGCCTAGCCTATTAGCATCGCCCCTGCCTGGTGGGGCTGCGAGATGCAAGATCCCTTTGTCATTGAGAGGCGTCTTGTTCATCAGAGTCTCAGCAGCGCACTGGTGTTTTTAAAGAATGCCCCAGCCTGGAGCAGGACGGAGTCATCCACTGCTCCCCATGCTTCCCATGACCAATCTCCAGTCATCTCTGGGCGGCGCCGAGAGCTTGCCTGGCTTTGTGATGGTCCTGCTGAGGGGCAGCTTGAAGTGAGCCGCAGAGTCCTGCGTGAGAAGACGTTGACTTTCTTTCCTGGCCAGCAGCCTCTGCATAACATCTCCCTAGTCCAGTGGCCAGTGAGTTGCTGCCACTTCGTGACATACTTGAACTTTTTCTTTGTTTATAGAAACGTAAGCCAGAAGGTCTCAGATTTTTTGGCAGTTGATGAAAGCCATGTTTAAGTCGGATTTTTGACACTGTAATTAAGTGTGTGCTCAAGTCAAATAGTTCATTCCGCACCCCTTCCAGGTAGGGAGGACGGGGAGCTTGGCAGAAGGCTCTCCCTGTCTAGCCTGGGATAGGTCTCAGAGAATCCAAAGAAGGCTTTGATTTGTAAATGGTGGGATTGAATGGTCCCTTCCAAAATATATCTTTTAGAGGTCTGAACTAGCAAAATAAATGAAAGAAAATTGGATTAATTTTAATAATCCCGCTGCTTTGATTCCAAATCCTCAAACACCTACAAAAACAAAGCGTCTCTTAGAGCAAGCACACAGCTTTGCCTTTGGATTCTGGAACTTTCTGTTGCTGTTTATAAGCAGGAGGAGCCAGGGGTGTATTTTTAGAGCGGGATAGGCATCCAGAGGAGCAGGAAGGTACCTGGGAAGCCTTTCCAGGGTACCGATGGGCACGCCCTTGGCTGCTTGGGGCCTCGGGAGCGAATTCCTTTCAGATTGTGTTTTTGAAACCAGATCCAGACCCTTTCTGTTATTGATTGTTTTCAGATGGAATAACATTGAAATCCAGTAGCAAATTGGGTTAGATGTAGATGAATATTCCACATGGATGGCTTAGGGTTTTATTGCAAATTGTCATAATGAATGGAGTGAAAATTAGGCGCAGAGCATGCACCACAGGGTGGAAGCATGGAGAACCCCTTCAGGACAGCCACCAGCTTCATTGCGAGAGAGCTCTTTGTTCTCACCATGGCCCTGGGGCTTACCAACGGTCTGACCTTAGATTAAGAACTGAGCCTGGCTACGCCTGGGTCTTTTGATTTGGTCCATGGAAATAATAGCGTGTAACACACAGTTTTGTGGTAAGAATTAACTGAGATGATTAATGTACACATAGCATCTGCTATGGCTCATGGGATTTGATAACTTGATAGCTATATAATTATTGAATTGATATACTTGGTTTATGGTGTTGGCAAAAATATATTGACAGTACCATGGCCTGCCAGAAGAATGAGCAATCTGTCTTGCAAGAAGGACAGCCAGCGTGCCCCTGCAAAGTGAGGATGACCAGACTTGGCCTCATGTTCTTTGGCCATGTTAGTCAGGAGGGCCCGATCTCTGGATTGGTGAGGGCCAATTGTGCTTGGTAAAGTGGAGGGTCAGCGAAAAGAGGGCGTTCTTCAATGAGGTGGATTGTCCCGGTGGCTGCAACGGTGGCCTCAAACTGAACAATTATGGGGATGGTGCAGGACCTGGTGGTCTTTCATTCTGCTGTCCGGAGGAACTTAATCATTGCAGTAACCTTCATGACTACACTGCATGTTCTGGAAAAAGGTGTTTTCTTAGACAAGAGTTTTCTGAATATTTTGGGAGAGTGGAGATGCAGTGACAGACACTCACTGAAATATTTACAATAAATCCACATTCGTTGTCCTATAAGATAGACCAACAAGGACACTTCTTATGGATCGAGGGGAAGGTATAGCGACTTCATAGTGCATTGTCGATCGAGATAGACAGCTGACTACTCTGATCCATACCAGAAGGGAAAAAAATGATCAGTGCTCAGACAGAGCTACTTAGACGATGCGAAAGGGCCGAAGCATGAATTCCCATTATTTTTAGTGTGCTCTCCCTGCCATCTCTGTGTGTTTTTTAGGAACTATAGGGCCTGCTTCAGGAGGGACCCCTGGGCGGGTGTGAGCCGATGACATTTAATAAAGCTGTTTTGAGTGGAAAACGGGCCGCGCCCAGACACAAAGCCTCCTTTGACAAACTGTTCTGCAGGCTGAAGTTGCTCCCACATAGGAACGAGCTTCCCCAGCCCGTGTGAACCAGCACACTTCTCCCGAGACAAACTCTATAGCCAAGAGAACTAACCCAGTACAGCTTATACTTTCTGTTGTTTCATCCCCACCATTTAGTGTCTAAACCCATTTTTACACCAAGACGACACAGATTCCTTCTAGAAATTCACAAGAGAATCACAGTTCTTTGGAACGAGCCTGAAAAATACTGATATGAAAAGAATTTACTTACTCCGTTGGTTCTTACCTGAAATTGATTTAGGAGATGGGCCTTAACTCTGATAAATAACTAGAAATAAATTTGAATGAAATTTTCATGTTGGAAGATGAAGCTACCTATTGATAATTGCTTGGTTGAAGTGACATACTCTGATGCGCTTGTTTCTGTACAGTTAGCCTGATCATTAAAAGTAGTTGGAGTGTTTTAACTTCGCTTGTGGAGCAGTTACGGCAAGCTCCATTGTGTAACTTTCAAACAGCCTTTATTGATTGTGATGTTGCCTGCTATTGATTGTGACGATCATCTGTCACATTGCAAACACGAGAGCGCAGTTCCTGCGTGCATTTTTAATTTATGACCTCCTTTTCGTGCCACACCAACAATAATCCATCTTGTCAAACATGAGTAAATCAAGACAAAAACCTTTTATTAGTGAATTTATAGGTACAATCAGGAAAAAGAAGAAAAAATGCTTATTTTGCAAAGACCATTACTTCAGAGGTAAATCTTTCCTTACGTGTGAGAGCAAGTGCACATCTTACTTACTCTGGTTTTTTAAAAATTCCTTTGTGGTGATGGTGGTGGAAGCGTGCACGGCGAAGCACGTGTAGGTGCTCAGTTGCTGCGTGGGCAGTGCGGTTGCACGGACTGGCTCCTTCAGTTGTACACCTATGAGCGTAGGCACCCCGTTCTAAATTATCCCTCTGCCCCCTAACTTCTCATCCCGTCTCGCAAGTTGCTGTCGTCAATTTGATCACATAGAGGTCGTTTTTAAATGAGCGCAGTGATCAGCGCAGACCTGGTTTCATAATTAAGCTAAACCGTTGTTTGGTTTTGACATGATTTCAGGAAGAGTTCCCACTTACGGGGTCAAGGTGATCTCAGGTCATTCCGCCTCCACAACTCCAGAAATTGAGTTCCATGAGCAAGTGAAAGTCCGTTCCTGTAGACTGAACATAATTTAAAGCAAGGCTATTGTGCTTGCAGAGGGGGTTAACAGAACAGTGTCATTTCACACCGGATCGTCTGTACAAAAACTGTCCCGGGACATTGCTGCGGTCCCTATAGGGTGTCCATACGCACCCCGTTTCTCACTTGGATTCCCCGTTTCCTAGCACCTGCATGTTCTACCCCTTCTTGTCCTCTCATCTTTGCTTTTGGACAAAGGCTGTGCCTTTGACCTTGTAGAAGTGATTGTGCATGAAAGAGGTACGTCTCGGGTGTTACTGCTCATTTTAGAGACCCGTATAAGGTCAGCAGTTCAAAACCACCAGCTGCTCCGTGGGAGTCAGATGGGGCTTTCTACTCCTGTAAACAGTTATAGGCTCAGAACCTCACAGGGGCAGTTCCACCCTGCCCTCCAGCATAAGGTCACTATGCGTTGTAGACTGGATAGCAGTGAGTTTGGGTTCTATTATCTGGCTGATTGGTGACCTCTGGGCACAGCTTCAGCTCCAGTTCAGAAGGGGGTCTTAGGGCCATAGTCTCGGGATGGAGAGTCCTTCCAGTCGCTGCCAGGACAGTTAAGTCTGGTCTGGTTTTGGTGAATTTTATTTTTGCTCTGCCTTTCTTTCCTGTTCTGTCCAGGGCTCTCTGTTACGATCCCAGTCAGAGCAGTCATTCATGGTCCCCGAGCATCAGCTAGCTCTTCTGGACATGGTATTGTTTCCATACCACGTAGCTTCCAGGTAAATTAATTTTTGCCAAAACCTATATGAAACACCTTTGCTTATACCTAAAAACAACCCCTCCCACTTTATTTTGCAGATATTTTTGGTCAGAGGGAGGGGATGGCATGTTATGTAAAGTCATTAATGTTATTCTGGGTTTAGATGTAAGCATTTTGTTTCAAATCTCAATCTTCAATTATTTATTGCACATCATGGGAATAACTCTAAACATGAAAAACCTGAACTGATGGAAAGAATACTTACCAAATTTACCCAGCGATATTGGAAGCTTCTTCACATGATTGTGAATACCCAATCAAGATTAGTGCTCACCCTTGACTTGATGGCAATTTTTGAGTGTTTGTTGGATGTGAAAACCATTTTTCTTATTTTTCCTTTCCTAATCGTGGTCTTGGGCCATATTTGCCCTTATGAAGTTGACTGATTCTGCTGAGTATAATATCTTCCAGATTGGTCTGTGTCATGAGGTGTTTGCCAGTTTCATCACTGTTTTTAGTGATGAATAGTCCACAATGTGTATACATTGGAGTTAATTATCTCTTCCTCCACAGACGGGCGCGTGGTGGTTCTGTTCGCTGTGGCAGAGAGTGCAGCGGTGTCCATGGGTGCACATCAATCAGCTCGTCTTTTGTTCGCTGCTTCTGTGGGGAATACCCAGTAAAGAGATTGCAGAGTCCCCTAGTATTAATACTCACAGTTGTTAAAAAAGCGCCATGCTGTTTTCCATAGCGCCTGTACAGTTCTTCAATCCCACCAGCACGCCCTCTCCAGCACCTACTATTACTTGTGTTACTTCTTAAAATGTTGCTATCAGTGCCAGTGTTTAATTTGCATTTCTCCTATAACTAAATATCATGAGCATTTCTTCATAGGCTGGTCGGCTACCTGGATGTCATCTTTGGTGAGGGAGGATAGGGTTTGCCTGGTTATGGGAAGGACACCAGTCACTTCTGAGCCATAGAAAGAGCCGCCGAGGCACAGAGGGGAGATGCCAGTGGGAGATACCCAGGAAGGCAGAGGGCAGCAGAGAAGCTAAGACAAGGCCCGTTGCCCTGCGTGGACAGTGAGGGAGAGGGCCTTGAATTCAGACGTCTAGCTTTCAGAATGGCAAGAAAATAAATCCCTGTTTGTTAAACCTACCCGCTTATGGGATTTCTGACAGAGCAGGGCAAAGTAATTTAAGCAATGCTTTCTCCTAAGACTCCGAATATTCTTCTGAGTTTAACTTCAAAGCTCTTTTTCCCCTAAGTTTTCTTTTTGTCAACTTCTTCTAGCCCACCACCAAACCCAAAACACCTCGCAGCCGTTGAATGGATTACCATTCATTGCAACAAGGTAGAACTGCCCCTGTGGAAAGCCCTTGTCTTTTCCCCGCGAAGCAGCGCGTGGACTTGAACTGATGGCCTCGTGGCTTGCAGTCCAATTCAGACCCGCTAGGCCACTGGGCCACCTCATGTTCTAGTCCACGGCGCTTTAAAAGATGGAGGAGCTTGTGAGCGACTCCAGCATGGCGCCAGCCTCCAGCATTGGTGGCAGCAGTTCCTGCCCATCCCTGGGCGGAGAGCACGTCTCCGGAGAAGCCCGAGGGCAGAGCTAGGTTCAGAGTACCCAGGAAGAGCCCACAAGCTGCTGCTCGAGTGGCAGGGCAAACCTGCCGCACCAAGACCTGAGCCTAAACCAAGAGAAAACCCTCTGCCAGGAAAGGACCTGGCGCCACTAGGAACAAAGGTGCCCAAGGGAAGGAGGGAGAAGCAGGACGCGGGGCAGGAAGGTGCGTCACACGGACTCTGTCGATCACGACGAAGGAGGACCAAACTGTGGCAGCTGGTTTTAGATTCCTCCTGGGACAACTTTTAGACATGATTTTCACCATGCGTTCTGGAAACACGTTTTTGGATCCTATAAGTTGGCCTATAGAAGAAGGGAGGCATTTTGCCTTCTCAATAGGGATACATTTTAGAAATGCCTATCACACTGAGCAAAATAAATATCAATTTATTATTTTAAAAAATGGGACACAGCACTTATGCCATCTCGTGCTTGCGATCTTGGGTCGTCAAATCCATTCTGGCGCGTGGTGCTCCCGGGTGACAGAGAAGTGCTCCCAGGCTGTAATGTGTCTGCAAGCAGACGGGCATGAAAGAGGAGCTTGAAAGAGGCGGCTCCAAGCCCATTGGCTCGTCTGTTTCCCCCGCAGTGACTACAGGGGAGCCCCTTGCCCGCTCTGTGCCTTGCTTCCTTTAGCTGTCAGTTTTGCCTTCTAAGAGACATAAGCTAGGAAGGGTTGGTGACAGTTGGCCCCAGGCTTGCCTCCATACATAGTAGCTGCACTCCAGGTTGCTGACTGTTTGAGAAAACATACAGAACTGGGCCGGCAGTTCTCACTCCAGATTGGTGACCACAGACATCTGAGGGCACTCCACCTGGCCCCCAAACACGCCTCCTCGAACATGTGTGTTACCTGACGTGGTTTCTGCCCCACCTCTCTGCACCACCATTAAATCATGGGAGGTCTGGAGGCTTAAGTTCATTCATTTTTTCCTCTGTTATTTGCTCCTACCTCTCACCCCCATCACCCGACACTAAGGCTATCCCACATTGATAATTCCCAATCTGACCTCATATGTAACCAGCCCCCCTAACTTATGTCGGAGCTCTGGTGGTGACGGGGTTATGCAGTGGGCTGCAATCTATAAGGTTGACAGTTTGAAGCTACCAGTCTTTCCGCAGACAGTTCCAGTCTGAGAAACCCCCAGGGGCAGTTCCAGCCTGCCTCTACGGTGGCTGTGAGTCAGCATGGACTGGAGGGCAGGGAGTACGGACTTCAGTGTAATGTCCCTATCAGCACCTGTGACTTCAGGTGTCCCTCTTGATCATCCTTTCCCCATCCTGCAGTCTCTGTCTTCCCCAAGTTGTGAGCTGGAAACACCATCTCTCCAGTGATGGAAAAATGGGATCCTGGACTTTGTGGCCATAAGATATGACCTATCCACAATCACAGACCTTAGATTCTTTCTGACCCCTTTCTTTCCCTGTCCACCTCCAGTTTGTCACCCTGCCTCCAAGTAGGCCCTCGGCCATCATCATTCACTAGGATGGAGGCAAACCCCTCGTGGGTGGCTTTTTCTAGGGACCGCTGGGGACCGTCTATGAGCTCATCCTTTATGTAGCTGCTGGGGTCACCCTGAAAGCATGCCAGTGTGATCATGTGACCCCTTTGCATCCCTCGCTTGGTTGTTCCCCACCCTATTAGGGATCAAGCCCTGCCTCCTTCCTGTGGCCCGGTCCTTGCCCATGCAGCAGATGCGGTGTGAAATTACTGTGCTCCAGTGTTCTCTCTGTACCCCTAACGTGCCAAGCCTGTTTCTCGCTCTGGAACACTGAACTAGCTGCTCTTGCAGCATGGGAGGCAGTTTCAATGACTCTGAAAATGGTAGTTCCTAAGGAGGCCTGGTGGCATAGTGTGTTACCTGTTTGGCTGTTAACCACAAGGTCAGCAGTTCAAACCCATCCATTGCACTGTGGGAGAAAATATGAGGCTTTCTACTCCTGTAAAGATAATACAGCCCAAGTGGCAATTTTACTCTGTCCAATGTGGTCTCTCTCTGCACTCCTGTAAAGAGTTGCAGTCTGGGAAACCCACAGGGGCAGTTCCATCCTGTCCTGTCAGGTCACTATGAGTCAGAATCAAGTTGGTAACAGTGAGTGTTCCTAAGAGACTGGGTCACTATGAGTATACATTGACTTGGTGGCCGAGAGCGAGGTTTGTTGTTCAGGTTTTAACTTAATGCCACTTCACCTTCTGCATAAAGCTTACCTCTCAGGATAGGTCTGTCCCTAGTGCACGTTTCCTCTAGGTGAGGGTCACTCGCTGGTCAGGGCCACTGTGAGGGTCCTGTGCTCAGTGAAGGCACCTCTTTGGGGAGGCCTTCCCTGACCATACTATCTGATATAACCACCAAGCTCACATGAAAATTTTAAAAATTTAAATCATTTTATTGGGGGCTCATACAGCTCTTATCACAAATCCATCCATCCATCCATTGTGTCAAGTACATTTGTTGCCATCATCATTCTCAAAGCATTTGTTTTCCATTTGAACCCTTGGTAGCAGCTCCTCACTTCCTCCTGTTTTATGCTGTCTCTCTATTCCCATCCTCCCCCCCCCCCCGTCTCCTCTCCCTCATTCCCTCCCTCCAAAAGAATGGAAAACACAACCCAAACCCACTGCTAAGTGAAGGCAAATAGGCACTGGATGGCTTCCCCAGGCCAGCCACTTGGCTACTGTTGGAGAAGATTGGCAGGATCCTTTCCGGTGGGCTCTGGAGTCTGACCACTGGGCTAACCAGTGATTTTCCACTTATTCCTTGTATCTCCCTGGGCAAGTCTCTCTAATTCTCAGTGACTCATTTTCTCAATCTGGAATGAGGCAACACTAGCTACCGATTGTATTGGATTGTTCTGAGCATTAAAAAGAAAATCCAAGTAAAGCTCTTTAAAAAAGTGCTTTTTATAAAAGACACACCACAACAACAAATCAACCAACCTCGCTGCCATTAGGTCGATGATGATTCATAGCAACCTTATCAGACAGGGTAGAACTGCCCCTGTGGGTTTCCCAGACTGTGAGAGTGGAAAACTACTGCTGACCGACTAGTGGTTTCAAACTGCTGACCTTGTACTTAGCAGTCCAACTCATAACCCCTGTGCCACCAGGAAACATATGATCAATTAAATAGATGTCCTTTGGACTCCACCTCCTGCCACGGCCCCACTTCCAGTCACTGGAGGTCTCCATGCTGAAAGTGAGAGGTTGCGGGTGGTACTTCCCAGAACGACTCTCCTCCTCTTCCTGCCCAGGAAGGCAACTGAAGGGATTACTCCAAGACAAGATTATTCCTTTTCCACTGCCAGATCCCACGCTTCATCTGACTCCATGTAGAAGTTTTCCTATGTATTCATTTCCTAGGGCTGTCTTAGCAAAATCCCACAAGCTGGGTAGCTTAGAAGAACAGACATGGTTTGATACTTCTGGAGGCTGAGAATTTGAGATCAGGGGTCAGCCCTGTTGATTCCTCCTGAGGCTTTGAGGGAGCACCTGTGCTGTGCCTCTGCCATGGCTCCTGGCAGCGCCAAGCGGTAGGCAGCCTTGGCCTGTGGCTGCATGGTCACATGGAGTCCTTTCTCTGTCTCCCTGTCCATTGTTATGAGGACAACAGTCCCATAAGAGAAGGACCCACCCTGCTCCAGGAGGCCCTCAGACCTCTTGCTAACCAAACTGGTAGCCCCTCCAAGCACCCTGCTGGTAAACAAAGCCATGCGACAAGGTGCAGGGCGCGTGGCTTCAGCACATCCCCTGTTGGGAGAGACCCTTCGACCCAGAGCGCCTGCGAGGGAGAAGTCCGGGACTGCTGATCTGAAGAGAAACCTAGCCTTGCTGGGGTGACCTTGGTTTTTTTTTTTTTTTTTTTTTTAGGGATGTGAACATAGTGTGATAACCACTTGAGGGTGGGAAGAATTATACCCCAGATGGTTTCTTTCTTTTTCATTTTAATGAAGTTTTATTATGAATTAGGTGCAGGGGTTTACACTTCCCCAGCTCTACAGCATTTCACAATTTGAACTACCCATCCACCTGTCTCCCTCGCTCTAACACCCCCCAACACACACACACACACACACCCAACACACCCAACACATGCACACACACACACACACCCAACACACCCAACACATGCACACACACACACCCAACACACACACACATCCAAAACACACACACACACACACACACACACACACACACACTCACACACGCCTGTATTCTATCCTAACTGCTGGCCTGATTTCTCTCTGTCTCTGTCTCTGTCTCTCTCTCTCTCTGTCTCTCTATCTCTCTCTCTCTCTCTCTCTCTCTCTCTCACACACACACACACACACACACACACACACACACACACACTGGAATCGTAGTCTTTAACAATAGTAGGTGAGATGGATTTTCTGTTTACTTCTCCGATGCAGTCTCTGTCCTTCTCTGCCTGGCTTCTTGTCCCAGGAAGTTGATGTCACACACTACATTGTGAGTTTCCTTGCCTGTTGTTTTCTCATTGAGTTTAGCTAATGAGAAGGTATCTTAGTCAAAATTCTCTAAAGAAATAGAACCAGTAATCAGTCTGTCTGTTGGTCCTTCCATCTACCCATCTACCATCTAGATGTGTTTATTTTATTTTACAACTTCATTGACATATAATGCACATACCGTACAATTCAATAGTTTAAACACCAAAAGAGCAGTGCAATCAATACCACACTCAATTTTAGAACATTCTCTTCTTTCCTGTTCTTGTTATTTTTCACACCGTCCCCTTTCCCCCTAACCACCCCTGCCATAACCCCAAGTAACCCTTAATCCAATTATATCTCTGTAGAGTTACCTCCTGGATTTCATATAAAGGAAAACATACAAAACCAAAAAACAAACTCCTAACAATAGTAACAAAATAAAACACAGAAAAATCTCAATCTAAAAGAAAGCATACAAAAATGAAAACTAGAATAAGTTAGAGTGTGATCAGAGGGAGAACAATAATCAAGATATTAAAATGTAACCTAACTCCATCTGCGTTAGTCCACGTTCTAACGGACCCTGTCTGGTAATAGCAAGACTGTTCGCATCCCTGGTCCGTGGCCAGTGGGGAGTCACAGAGGGCTTCAGCTAAGTGGGGACCTTGCAAATAGATTTTCAGCTTTCACTGCCCTCCGTCGCCTTCTGCAAACGGAGTGCTCAGAATTTAACTTCTAATACCGTTCCTTCCTCTGGTCTTGGATTTTATTGTTTACAGTCCTTGAATATCTAGATTTATTTTAAGGAATTGTGTGACGTGAAAGGACTGACAATCCAGCCTCTACGGGGCAAGTGATTCCTGCATTCTTGTGCCTCTAAATTCATAGGTCAAGCAACGAGAAGACAGAACAGCGAAGAAATCTGTCAAAATGCCCAGGTATTGTCCGGAGGCACACAGTGCTCCGGGGAAAGCTTCCTCTTTGCCCTTCAGGCCTTCAGCTGATGAGATGAGGCCCAATCGCACTGGAGAAGGGAATCTGCATGAATTAAGGCCAGCAGATCACGTGTAACTATAACAGATTCTAAACTAGGACTTGACCGAAGAACCAGGCATTGTAACCCAGCCAAGTTGGCACATAAAATTAGACCATCATAAGAGGAGAATGGAGGGGAGGGAGAAAGAAAGCTCAGCTATTGATTTTCTGAGTTTCTTCCTGTTGGACGGTGCCTTTTTCCTCCGTGGAAAGCCGACGTCCTGTGGCTGGCCTTGGTCTATCACTATGACGGTGGTGGTACCTGTTTCTGACAGCCGCTTCTTTTCCCCCTTCGGAACGGGTTAGTAGTGGCTTCCTGCTTTCGCTGGCCCCGAGGACTTGATGAGCCTTTGGGCACGTTGCCCCTGAGCTGACTCGGAGTCACGGCAGCCATGGGACAGCATGGCACTGTCCCCAAGGGTTTCTTCCTTTTATTGAGGTGACCACATGCCTTCCAGAGCATTGGCTACACAACTCCACATGTACAATGCAGTGACATGGGTTACTTTTCATGTTTGCCTCTATCGCTACTGTTCTTTCCCCAAATATTCCGTCAGCACAAACAGAGAAGCAGGCCCTCAGCCAGGTGGATTGACACAGTGATTACAGCAGTGGGCTCGGGCATGGGGACAGTTGTGGTGCAGGACCTTGCAGTGGTTCATTCTGTTGGGCACTGGACCACTTTGGGTCAGAACTGACTGGATGGCACCTTAACAGCAACATTAACACAATCCCATCAGCCACCCCCCCCCCCCGCCATGAGGATGCTCTCCTTTCCCCTCACGCCCACCTTTGCTAACACTGATACTTTTACATTTTGTTTAGATTTGCATACTTCATGTAAGTGAGATTATATCATCTTAGTTCCTTTCCATGGGACTAAGTTCACTCAGCATGATGTTTTCAAGGTTCATCCTTGGCATGGAATGCATCCAAACTTAAATTCTGACTGCAAACTATTTCATTGACATCAATCTTCTGTTTATTCACTGATCTGTTGATAGATGATTTGGGTGCTTCCATTTTTTGGCTGTTGTGAAAAGTGCAACAATGAATAAGGGGGTACAGATTTCTCTTTGTGCTCCGTCCTCCACTGCTGGTTACTTACTAATATTAAAATTGCTGGGCGAGGTTGTGATTCTAATGTTCAACTTTTAAATGTTCAATTGTACCTTTCTATTGTGACTTAGGTGAAAGTTTACAGAGCAGATCATCAATTTTACATCCAACAACATAGACACAGTTTGTTTTGATCCATCCATTGAAATTCCTTCGATGTACCATCGCTCATCCCACTTCCTCCCTGGGTTTCCTGTTTCCTTTTGCCTTCACTCTCTGAACTTTATCATTGGGTAATGGCTTCCTGCTTTTGATTTTACACGCTTGATTATTCTAACATGGAAATGAGTTCCGTTACTGACCTGGAGGGTGACTAAGGGTTGTGGTCTTGGGAGTCTTACTCAATCTCTGACCAGTAAGCTTTATTATTTTGTTAAATGATTTTAAGCTGGGTTCCACCATTTTCTTCCTCTTTATCTAGGATCTTCTAATGCAGTGGTTCTCAGCCTTCCTAATGCTGCTACCCTTTCATATAGTTCCTCATGTTGTGGTGACCCCAACCATAACATTATTTTCATTGCAATTTCATAATTATAATTTTGCTACTGTTATGAATCGGGTGAAAGGGTTGTTCAACCCCCAAAGGGGTCGTGACCCACAGGTTGAGAACCACTGTTCTAATGTGTTCTAGTTGGTAGTGGTAGTCGGGCATCATCTAGTTCTTCTGGGCTCAAGTTTGTGGAGACCGATGATTATTTCTGTCTTTAGACTTTCATCCCTCTTCTCTGCTCTGGAATGAGAGAGACCAAAATTTACACATTAAACAACCAATCACAAACTTTTAAGACTCTACTTGCTACTCTCCAAAGTAGCATGTAGACTATAACATGGAATATGTGATCTATCTTATGCCTATGTGCCTGGGCTTCCCCAAAACAATGGTCTTGATCCCACAGGCTGAGTAACTCATTCCCTCTGGGTGTTTGCTATTATGTCTAAGAAGTTTTGTAACTTTACCCCTGGTATGCACCACCACATTCATGGATATAATTTCATAACAACTAAATACTCATACTAATATCTCCTTGATACATTTGCACCTATAATCTCTTTTACCCGCCCTCACCTTTTTGAGGACCTGCCAGGTGGTTCACCAGCAGTACTGCTCTACATTTCCGTCAGCAGCAGAGGAGGGTTCTTGGTTTCATTGCCTGTTACTGATGTCCGATGCCTCGCAGCCAGTTCTCAGTCACAGCGACCCCATGGGTGAAGAACGAAGCACTGCCCAGGTGCCATCCTCACAATGAAGTGCTCCTGAATTCCCAGTCTTTTCAAGACTATCCGTAGTTTGTTATGATCCCCACGGCCAAATGCCTTGACATACTCCATGACACACAGTAAATACTTTTCTGGTATTGTCTGATTTCAGCCAAGATCCATTTGACATTAGGAATGCTATCTCTTGTTCTGCATCCTCTTCAGAACAGGTCCCAAACCTCTGGCAGCTCCCTGTTAATGGGCTGCTGCCATTGTTATCGGATGATCTCAAGCAACATTTTACCTGCATGTGATATCAGTGATATTGTTTTATATCTTGAGCATTTTGTTGGGTCACTTTTATTTAGCATGGGTACAAATATGGGTCTCTTCCGGTCACTTGGCCAGGCAGCTGTCTTCCAAATATCCTGGCATAGATAAGTGAGTGCTTCTGGTGCTTTCTCAGATTGTCGGAACATTTTAGTTGGTATTCCATCACTTCCTGGAGCCTAGTTTTTGGCTAATGCTTTCAGTGCCAGCATGGATTTCTTCTTCCAGTATCATCGAGTCTTGATCATAAGGTTGAATGGTGATAGCATTTTGGAGCAGTGACATTTTATTCTTTGTATCTTCTTTGGATGGTTCCTGCATCGTTCAACAGTTGACCCATAGGATCTTTCAGTATTGCAACGGGAGGCTTGAATTTCTCCCGAGTGGTTTCAGGTTAAGATATACCAGGTGTTCTTCCATTTTGGATTGCTAAGTCTCTGGCTGTGCACATTTCATTACAATATTTTTATTTGTTCTCTGGAGGTACATTTTCAGTCTTTCTGTTTAGCTCTTTTCCTTCATCATTTCTTCCATTGTTGTAGCTATTCTGTGATTAAGAGTAAGTTGCCGAGGTTCTTCTGACACCCACTTTGATCTTTGCTTTCATTTCTGTTTTTTTTATATGACATTTATCTTTCTTCTTGTGTGATGTTTTAGATGTCCATCCACAGCTCATCAGGTGTTCTGTCATTAGTGTTCGACAGAGCTATTCTGCTCTCGAGATGTTCTCAGACTTCAGGTAGGAGAGACCCAAGGTCGTATCTTGGCTCTTGTGGACTTTTCGTTTTCTTCAGCTTCAACCTGAACTTCCATCTGAACAACGGATGGTATATTCCACAGTTGGCCACTGGCCTGGTTTTAGCTGCTAATACTGAGCTCCTCTATAATCTCTTCTAACAATTTAGCCCTTTTGATTTCTGTGTATTTCATTTGTAGCACCTCACATGTATACGCACACATTTTGTGTTGTTGAAAAAGGTCTTTTCGATGAAGATGTCTTTGGTCTTGTAGAAGCCTATTATGAGATCTCCACCTTCATGTTTATCACCAAGGCCATATTTTCCACTGATCGTATGCTACGTCTTGAAATGGTTGAATGGCAACTAGTTCTTTTTGGTACAATGATTCTGTATCTCCCCCTACCCCATCTTCTTGTGATGTTAACAGCACCATTCAATTATTTTTCCCATAGAATCTTTCAATATTGTAACTCGAAACTTGGTTTTTCTTTCCTCTCTGTTTCAAACTTTTGTATTTCAATCACCAAGACTTATCCATACATGTCTGCTCAATTTTAGACTGAAGATTTTGGTAAAATTCTTAAATTTCTGCATTGATTTAGTGTTTGGTGCATACATTTGAATAATATTTGTATTCACTGGACTTACATGGATGTGGATAGATACTATTCTTTCACACAGAACATTGTACATCAAGCTCTATCTTGAAATGTCCTTTATGACGGTGATGTGATACCATTCCACTTGAATCTGTCATTCCCAAGATAGGACACTACATGGCTTCCTGATTCAAAATAGACAATGCGAGTCCACTTTACCTCCCTGATAGCTAAGATATGGATATCTGTGAGTTCCATTTCATTTTTGATGGCTAGATTAATATTCTGTACATTCCAAGTTCCGATGATCAATACATGGTTGCAGCTGTTTCTTCTCATTTTGAGTTGTGCCCCATCCACAAATGAAGATCCTGAAGAGGTTACTTCGACAGGCTTTCCGCTGTTCCCATCATCATGCCAGATGCTACATTGAAAGGCAGCTCTTCTTCCGTCGTATTTTGGGTGCCCTCTGACCCGAGGGGCTCATCTGCTGGCTCTCTCTCTGACAGTGTTCCGCGGCTACTCATGCTGATGTTTCGAAGCTCTCCGTCCGCTGCCAGTGGCTACTTCCTTTGATGTGAGCAGTTGGTTTCTTCTATGTAGTCTGTTCTTATGCTGGAAGCTCAGCTGCTCACTCTAAGGGACCCTGCTGGTACCTAAAAATACCGGTGACAAAACTTGCAACGTCACAGCAACACATCAGCCACCACAGGGTGACAAAGTGATATCCCCTCTGAGGGGATTCCAATCTGCTTGTGGATAATGCAATGAAAAGACAGTGGAACATTCCCACCAGCTGTTTGAACCACCCAGACTCTTAATGTTTTTTCTTAAGATCATTTAACTTGTTTGTTTTTGCCTTTCACATTTAGCTCTAAAATTCACTGAAAATCGTAGAGCTAATTCTTTTCCATTTGGATATACTAACTTCTCTCCACTTTTTCCTGTCTATTTCCTTTCATCGCTGCTCTGAGGGGCTCCCTTAGTCAAAGAGATGTGTCCATCCATGGATCTGTTGGTTCTGTTCCATGGGTTTACTTGTTTATTCTTGTGTGAATAACATGATAACCTAACTATGTCTCTCTCTGTATAATTTTTGCTTGAGAAAGCCATTCTGCCTCACTCTTCTTCAAGAGCATATTGGAAATTTTTCATCCTGTGCATTTCTCTATTAATTTTAGAATCCATTTGCTTAAGTTCCCCAAAAGTTCTGCTGCAAATATAACCGTGTCAATATTGAATCTGTTGAACAGTTTGTAGGGAATTGATAGATTTATAGTGTTAAGGTTTTCAATCCATGAATGTCGTATATTGATACATTTATTTAGGCCTTTGATAATATTCTGTACTGGTCAGTGGGTTTATGTTAGATTTATTCCATATTTTAAGGATCCCTGATGACGTAGTGGTTACACCTTGGGCTGCTAACCACAAGGTCAGCAGTTGAAAAGCACCAACCGCTACTCAAGAGAAATGGCTTACGACTCCAGTAAAGAGTTACTGTCTTGGAACCCCGTAGGGATAGTCCTACGCTGTCCTATAGAGTCACCGTGAGTCAGAATTGACTCCACGGCAGGGACTATTCCCGACAGCACAGTTTGATGCTAATAAAAGTAACATCTTCTACTGCTGTTGATAGGAAGAAATACAGTCAGCCGACCTTGATTGACCTTGCAGAGCCCTGTGGCTGGAAACTTAAAGATTTGTGGATTAAAAATGTAAAGGTTGTGGATTCCTCACCTGGAAACTTAAAGGTTTGTGGATGAAATCCCCCAGCTGTTTGCATTTACAGGCTTGGAAACTCTGTAGAGTAGTTTGTTTGGTGCTACGAGGTCTCTGAGTTGAAATCCATCCGAGGGCAGTGAGTTTTGGGTATATTGCCTTGTTGAGAGCAAGATTCCCCCAAATTCATTTATTGATTCTAACATTTTATTTCTAAATTATCTTGTATTTTCTGTGTGTACAACTGAATCATCTGCAAATAGTTGAGATTTATAATTTCCCCCAAACTCTTATTATTTCATTTTCTTGTCATGTGTACTGGTTAGTCCCTCAAGTACAGTGGTCTTCAACCTTCCTAATGCCGTACCCTTTAATACAGTTCTTCATGTGGTGGTGACTTCCCCCAACCATAAAATTATTTTCGTTGCTACTTCATAACTGTAATTTTGCTACTGTTATGAATTGGGTGACCCCTATAAAAGGGTCACTCAAGCCGCAAAGGGGTCACAACCCACAGGTTGAGAATTGTTGCTTCAGTACAATTTAGGGCAAATGTGATGGTGGGCCACATTATATTTTTCTTAGGCTCAAGGATTAATTTCAATGTTTTGCCATTAAATTGTGGTTTCTGTAGGCTTGAGTGGCTGTGAAATTGATAAAGTTCCCTTTTATTTCTAATATACTTAGCATTTTAAATCATAAATGGAAATTTATAAAGTGCTTTTTTCATCTTTATTTGAGAAGTATTCCTGAAATTTTTCTTCTTATAATGCACATTTTGATATTGACATTAAGTGAAACAATCTTGCATTCTTGGAATAAATCCAACTCGGTCACAGTAGAGCAGTGGTTCTCAACCTTCCTAGTGCTGAGACCCTTTAATACAGTTCCTCATGTTATGGTGACCCCCAAACAACAAAATTATTTTCTTTTAAAAAAATCATTTTATTAGGGCTCATACAACGCTTATCACAATCCATACATACATCAGTTGTGTAAAGCACATTTGTACATTCATTGCCTCATCATTCTCAAAACATTTGCTCTCTGCCTAAGCCTCTGGCATCTGCTCCTCATTTTTCCCCTCCCTCCCCACTCCCCCATCCCTCATGAATCCTTGATAATTTATAAATTATTATTTTTCATATCTTGCCCTGTCCAACGTCTCCCTTCACCCAATTTTCTTTCGTCCATCCCCCAGGGAGGAGGTTATATGTAGATCCTTGTAATCAGTTCCCCCTTTCTAACCCACCCTCCCATTATTGCCACTCACACCATTGGTCCTGAAGGGATCATCTGCCCTGGATTCCACGTACAACAAAATTATTTCCGTTGCTACTCCATAACTGTAATTTTCTACTGTTATGAATGAGGTGACCTCTGTGAAAGGGTTGTTTGACCCTCAAAGGGGTCCCGACCCACAGGTTGAGAACCGCTGCAGTAGATCCTTCTACTTTTTGTACCTGAGATTTGGTTTTCTAGTATTTTTCCTAGGTTTTTGCATGTGGTGCATGTGTGGGGTTGGCTTATAATTGTTCTGTTTTCATAAGACCTGGGTCACATTGTGATGTCAAGGTTTCCTCCTTTTCAATTACTTGGAAAACGATGTGTAAGGCTGGTAGTATTTATTTTTAAATGCATATTAGGATATGTAAACAAATCACCATTGACCTGGAACGTTCTGTCTTTCCTTTTCTTTTGGGAACCTTTTAAATTGTTAAATCATTTTCTTTCTTAGCCGTGGGAGTTCAGACTCTGTGTGTTCACTCACACGAACAGTTTTGGCAAGTCTTATTTTTCTAGGAAGGCAGCGTTGCCATCTAAATTTCATATTTATTTATAGGAAATTGTTTATAAGTTCCTCTTACTCTCTTTAGTGATGGCCCCTGCTTATTCCTAACTTTGATTATTTGCACTGTCTCTCTTTTCTCTTAATTATGATCACCAGAAGTTTATAAATCACCAGACTTTTCAAATAACCAGATTTTGGCTATGCTACCAGTCATCATGATGTGTGAATTTTCTGTTCCGTTCATTTTTCCCTTCTGTTGTTATTTCCCCTGTTTCATTTTATTTTTAGTTTTTCTTTTATTGAGAATTTTGCTTCTGTCTTACAGAGACTCACCATAGTTGTGCTAAGAGTTTTGCGAGCCCCCAATAAAATGATTAAAAAGAAGACCCTCATCATAGACACATCACTCTTAGAGTCGGCCGGTGCTCTTCTTTCTTTACCTGTGAACCAATCCCAGCTCCAGGGAGGGTCAGGTACAAGAAATTCATGTAGTGATCTGCCCCATGCAATGGCCATAACTGTGCTCTCACCAGAAAGGTTGTATGTCCATCTTCCTTTCATTTATTCTTGTGACTCCTCGTCACCAAAATGCAGTGTCTGTCTGTAGATGTCAAGATTGATCCTTATGTTGGCCCGTGTCTCAGAATAGTTTAATGTGCATTTTACCTGCTACTGAAAGATCACAGCCTTGAACATGTGATTGAGAGCACACAGTTCCACTCGGACACCCCTGGGGCCACTGAGCTGGAGTCTCCCGCCGGCCACTGGTGGGTCTGTTGGTGGGTCGGACAGTGCTATTGTGTATATCCTTGTACACGCACCTTTGTCTTGTGTGGCCGTTTCAGAAGATGCATTTCTAGCATCAAGATTGCTGACTCAAACAATAAATTGCCTTCTGAGAAAATATTAATCCACGTTCCCAATGTGCACGAGTGAGTGTTCGCCCTCTTGATACTTGCCAAGGCTTAAAAATACTAACTTTTTTTTGAGGGGGGGCTCTCACTGTGATTTTCTGACTTCCTCATTGTGTTGACTGGGTGGATTATAGATGGGGCATTGTGCCGCTGTGACTTGTGTTCACCTTTGTTCTTTCACCCCGTGCTGGTTCAGACAGCCAGTGTGTGCTCTTGTGGATTCACCAACGATTTGTTTATACAGGTTTTCTTGTCCAATAATGCACTTTCTCATTAGCTAACACTTTGCCGTTTATTTTTAGACGAAGGCACTGCAAAGCTAATATAATCGAATTCTTCTATCCCACTCATTCTCGACTGGTGAGGATTTGGGCTTTCTACCTCCACCTGGGATGTTTGCCTGGAGATGTTTGTGGTTGGTTTTGTTTGGAAGGGTGAGGGGGAGGGTCACGATTGGCATGGCATGGAATGAGTAGAGGCCATGGATGTACAGGAATACGTCTTCACATCAAATCATGCCCAACGCAAAATGTCAACAGTGCTGAGCTTTTGAAAAACACCCAAGTAGCATTTCAGTTATTTTAGGATTTGCTCTTCGATAAACACGCTGCTGCTGCTGTTCGGTGTGCTCCACTTGCCTTTGACTCACGGGGACTCAGTTACAACAGGACAAACACCCCTCGGTCCTGGGCAATCCGCATGATTTTGAGGTTAGAAGATAAACATACTATGCTAGATCAAGTCTAAGATTCACATTTGTTTACCTTTTAGCCTCTCAGAAATATGGATGTGTTATGGTTGGTGGAAAAGTAAGTCTTTTGGCTAATTTTGTTTGGCAGACTTTTTTTCTCTCCTCGTGCTACATTAAGTTTTGATATGACGTACTTCTATGTCTTAGAGTTGAGGCGATAGCCTAGCACAAATGTCTTAATCTTCCTCTAATTTCTACATAACCATAAATCTAATTTCAAATTCGGCTCAAGAAGTTCTGTGTGCAGTATGCCAGTGTAATTGCAGTTGTTTGTGGATGTTAAAAATCATTTCATGTCTAGCCTTTCATTACTCATCCCACCTTGTCTTTACCACAAGGTAAAAGGCAATATTCCATGTCGGAAGCAATTTTATACTTGATATTAGTTCCCTTTGCGTGTGGTAAGTAGATACCATATTGATTACGTGCTCAAGTTCAGAGCAGAATGATTGATTTCTTCATTTGGAAGGTTATAAATTACTCCCATACTTATTCACTGTTCTCTTTGAATTAGATGAATTATTTTACAATTTAGAAACGTAACTGAACATTTAAGCGGTTTCAATGATAGAGAAATATTTTAAGTTGCTAGACCTACCACCCTATCATGGCCAGTAGGAATAACCCAAGGGGCTCACCACTTCCTGGCTCTTGGGAAAAGGCCACGGTGGACATATCTACTTTTCAGTATGATTTCTCTCTTTCCAGATCATGATTTAACCGTGTTTTTCCTAGTTATGTAGTGCTGCTGTAGCAGAAATACCACACGTGGCTGACTTGTGGTATCTATTCTCCCCCAGTTTATGGGATAAGATAGCCTCATTTCTCTCCTTTGGAGCACCAGGTGGGATTGAACCACGGACCTCGCAGTTAGCAGCCCATTCCTTAACCACAGCACTCTCAGGGCTTCTGTAAGTTAGCAGGCTAGAAGTCAGAGTTCATGGTGCCAGCTTTAGAGGAAGGGCTCCCTCTCTGTCGAAACTGGGGGAAGAACCTTGCCTCTGTCCAACATCTGTGGACGCTTTGTTCCTTGAGGATTTGCAGTGTCTCGGCATCAGTTTTTGGTTGGGTCTTGGAGGCTCTCAGTGCAGCGATCCCTTGGGTCCAAAGGATGTGCTCTGTTCTCAGCTCTTCTGTCTTGGTGATACGGAGGCCCCTCCTCTGCTCACTTTTCTCTCCTTTGATCTCTTGTAAGATAAAAGGTGACATGAGTGACACTCCAGGGAAATCCCCCTTAGATCACATCAAGGCTGTGTGACCCAAGTCAGGTGCTGCATCCCAACGGAGTCCCCTGGCCACATCAGATCACATCGTGGGTGATGTTTGCCTCATTATGTAACTGCCAGATGACATCATGGCATAACTGCTGCACCACTGAGAATCATGGCCCAGACAGGCAGACACATATTTGGGGGGACACAGTTCAATCCATGCCCACAGTGCTGATCACCTAAATGAATCCATGGTCAGAATACAGTAGTGCAGCTTAGCAGGTACAGCTTCCCTCCCAGCATTTGCCATAGAAAACCTGCCTGCGTTCGGAGGGAAGTGGGTCTCAATGCACACTGTCAATTCTTCTTTTTTTTTTTTTTTTTGCATTTCGAAACAAGGGTAAAAAAAATAGATGGTTAAGGGTGGCAGTTTTGAGTTATTAAGAATGATCTGGATTAGCCTCGACTTCCATGGGTCACCACGAGGTAGCTGCTGATACTCCACATCTGCTTTTGGTTTGCAGGGACCAACAAGGACGCAGCACGTCTGTGTAGCCCCATTGTACTGTGTCTCCTCGCTCTCCTGAGCACAAAGAGCTCCCCGCTCCAAAGCTAGAAAGACTTTTCTAACTCCCATTTGCAGATTAGGCAAAACCTCTTAGGTGAAAGGTCACTTAAGGCAGCTGAAAAATGTCTTTGTGAACTTCCCAGTGTTCTGGCTGTTAAAGAAAATAATAAAATGAAAAAGCTCCCTGGCACAAGAATTCCATAAAACGGAGAGTGGCGTGTGAGACACGTTAATGGTTTCCATTCCTGATGCGAAGCTTGCGACAGCTTTAAGTAATAGGCAATCAAATATCCCCAATCTCGGTTCTGTCTGGGAGGCGAGAGATGGGCGCCCCGGCTACCTGGGGTGGGGATGGCTGGTGGTGTTCACGCTGCAAGAGTCCGGCGTTCGAGACTGAGCAACACAGCTGCTTATCTTCTTGAAAGGGGCCTCCTGGGTGATGAGGGAGACGCGTACTGGGGACCCTGCCCCTTCGGGAAGAAGGAGGGGTGCACGGGACCATGCTTCTCAGCAAGCGAGCCCCATGCGGCGTGCGCGCCCACTTGCTCTGGATGCTGTGTAAGCGCAAACCTTGCCTTTGCCCCGGAACAGTCGAGTCCAGTGGCTGAGCAGGCCCGCCCTCACGGCCCTCCAGATGGCTCTCATTCGTGTCAAAATTGACCGATGGAAGTCCCCCCGGCGCCCTGGAAGCCTCCGAGACCACGCTAGGGACACAGCCCCTGATTTTGAGGAGGTAATGTTTCAGGGGAAATAATAACAACACCTTCTCAACACTGGGGCCTTTCTTCCCTCTGCTTCTCATTTACCCAGCCCCCTTTCTGCGGGGAAGCCCCGGAGCGGGAAATGGAAGTTACACGCAGGTCTCGTTGGGCAAGCAATCTGGCCTTGTTGGGCAGAGAGGCGCCTAACCGATGGGGAGCAGGCACGAGCAACGTGGAGCGGAGGCAGCTGCTGGCAGTGGGTGTGCATCCAGGGGGTGCCAAGTCCACCTGCAGATAAGCCCACCGGGTGTTTATTTCATTTGCAAAGGGAGAGCTGGCACGCATGTGTCCTGCGGCTCCTTGCGCTCTGTGATCACATGGGAGGGAGGCTGGGCTGAGGCCTCACTGCTCCGAGCCAAGGCTCTGCAGGAGGGGATGCTGTGCTTGGCCCTGTCTGTCCGAGGGCCACTCCTGAAGCTCCCCTCCTCGCAATTGCGTTTGTGATGAGTCCACGTGCTGAAGCAAGTAGCTCTGTCCTGACCGTCGTCCCTGGCCTCCCGAGCTCGTGCCTCACTGGCCATGAGCAGTGTGCTCGTGGACAGCCCTGCGGGGCGCGGACATTTTGTGCTCGGCAACTAACCTCATAGGCTGGTGGTTTGAACCCATCCAGATGATCCACAGAGGAAAGGCCTGGCGACCTGCTTCCATAAAGATTACAGCCCGCAGAGCAGCTGTACTCTATGACGTGTGCGGTCGCCGCCCGTGAGTCAGAACTGACTCGACAGCAATAGATTTGGTTTTCCTTGTTTGCTTGTTAGTTTTAGTTTTGGTGATGGTTGTGGGCCTCTGATCATCCTGAGCCTGGGCCGGCTGGCTTCTCCCAGTCTTTTCTTTAGAGACTGCACCCCAGTGAAACTGGGTGTGGGGTGCATTCTAAACCCCAAAACAAACCCTCTGGCTTTGAGACCATCCCCACTCACTGGGGTTGTAAATCTTTACCGGAGCAAAGAGCCTCAACTTTCTCCCCTGGAGCAGCCAGTGGGTTTGAATTGCCACCGACCTTTACGGTTTGTAGGCCAAGACCCAGCCCGCAGCACCACCTGGGCTACCGGAGAAGTACATCTCTAGTATAATTTCCCATTTCTCATCCGCCCCGTCTAAGTCGTGAGGCCGTCTGCATGTGACAGTAACGTTTCTCTTTAAAAATAGACGCACAACCGACAGACAGAACGCTGCTTAAATTACTCTACAGAGCACATTGAAAACCAACGTTCTGCTCTGTTGGCAGGCTAGGAGGAAAATACGGCCCAGCCCAAACCACAGGCACTGATGCCTCTTCAGATGCAGGCTAGCATCCAACCCCCACACACGCCCTCGCGCCTGGTCGTGAACACACACAAACAGCCTGCACCCATTGACCTTGGTGGCGGGAGCTCAGGAGAAGCGGGCAGCAAGGAAACGGCGCGGCTGTTGGAAAGGCTACGAGAGGGCAAACAGAGGGTAGTTAAAAATGGGCTGTGTTTTTCGCAAATGCTTACAAGGCACGCCATTTGAAGTGCCTAGCACTCAAATGGTGGAAAAGTCAACGTGACTATATCATAGAGTGATTGTCAAGAAAAGAAAGCCCCCCATTTACTTTTAAAACTATATATATATCCGTCTTCTCTATCCATCTTGAATAACAGTTTACTTCATTGCTGATGCTGTTGATAGGATCCACCACAGTGGCACGTGTGCCAAGTCCACCGTTTCTCCACGTGCAGCCCCGTGACGGGGTCTGCTCGCTGAGTTACGTCATCACTCCCCTCCTCCTTTAATGACTGGTTGGTCCCCTGTCAACGTAAACTCACTGCCCTCTGAGGTTGCTGTCTAATCTTTTGATTTGCTTTCGTCACCTTGGTCCCATATGAACTCACACTCAACCCTGACTCACAGTGACCCTGTAGGCAGACTAGACCTGCCCCCTAGGGGCTTGTTTTAGGGGAGTAGAAAGCTCCACCTTTCTGCTGGTTGTTTTGAACTCCTAACCTTAGGGTTAGCAGCCCAGCACATAATCCACACAGAGATATGTCTTAATACTGTGTGCTGTTTCCATGTGCATAGTTCATATACTTTATAAGCACGTGTCAAAACACTACCTTCCTTGTTTCCGTAAACGAAGGTGCCACAGGTACCGTTCACATTCGATATCTTCTGGCAGACTCCGTCTTCCTCACACAGCTCTGGGCCCTGACAGGGCTCTACTAATTAATGTCTGGGTGTAGACGAGACACCGTCTTTTCAGTCACGTCATTTGCAAAGAAAGCAATTACACTGCACATGTGTCTGTTAGTGGGTTAGCATCTGCAGTGTGAGTACACGGAAGTATCTGGAGTTGTGGAGTTGTGAAACCGAATAATTTTCAGGAGTCAAAGTGATTCAGCGTTGTGCCAAGCGGTTTCGCAATTCCATGGGCAGATCGTACCAGGAACAAAATCATGGTTTAGTCTTCTGTGCAAGGCTGTGTGATCCACGGCTGCTCCTAGAATGTATATAGTTCCTTATGTTGGATAATAAAAAGCCATTGAATTTTTTTTAAAACAAAACCCTTTTCTACGTTACGAATGTTGAACTTTCATCTTAATGGGTGAAAACCATCAATTCTGGGAACCGAGCATCCCAAATTAGGCATCCCCAGATCCCTTCTGAGGACCTTTTAGAGGGACCTTTAGCGCCGCCTAGTGACAACACTTCAAGCTGTTCAAGGGAAAATCCCCATGAGGCTGGTGGCTCGCTAGGAAATGAACGAGGCCGTGCATGTAGTTCTTGGGGTAGGAGTGGGTGGCTGCTTCCTAAAATTTCCGGTGGGTTTATTTTTGCAGCTGTAAATAAAGAATAAAACAATACCCACCACAGGCAACTGCAGCCTATCAAACTGTGCGTTTTCTGCCGGCCTGCTATTGACAGCATGTTCAGAAAGGGACCTTTTCAGTCCTCCTGGGGGGCTGCTTTTGTTATGGTTAGCCACCATGCAGTCAGGTCGCCTCCTAACTCACAGTGATCCCGTGCGTAATGGAAAGAAAACCCGCTCCGATGTGTGGTCACCACGGCCCCGTGACCCACACGGTTTTCCTTGGCGGATTTTTCAGAAGTGGAGCACCAGGCCTTTCTTCCTAGCCCACGGTAGTCTGGAAGCTCCAGGAAAACCTGTTTAGCATCAAAGCAGCATGCAAGCCCTTCACAGACAGACCTGGAATTAGCTCTGCGTGAGGTGCATTGGCTGGGAATTGAACCTGTATTTCTGGACAGAGAGGAAGCCGGGTGGCCTTGCGGGTACACGGTGGCCTGGCTGTTCACTGCAAGCCTAGCAGTTTGAAAGCACCAGCCGCTCCACAGGAGCACACGGCTTTCAACTCCTGTGAAGTGTTACCATCGCGGAAAATCACGGAAACTCACAGAGGCAGTTCTGCCCCCACCGTGGTGGTTTGCTGTGAGTCAAAGCCAAACAGTAGTTTGTTTTTTTCCTTGATTTTCTCTTGTATGGAAGGTGGGTTGTATTGACATTCGTTGGGAATTGAGTTCAGTTCCATTCATTTCAGCATAGTGCAGCAAAGGTTCATGAGGGTGAACTTGAACAGAACTGGTCTGCCTTGCCTTCACTTGCTTCCTCCCCCGCTCGCATGTGAGGCAGGTGCCCCGCTTCACCTCAGGCTGGAGCACAGGTTGAGTAAATCCAAAACTAGCCTCATTGTCCTAGTGCAGATGTGAGTCTGTGCCAGACGGTTCTTGCCATGGCTCAGTTTTTTATCCTATTTGAGATGTAAATTAGTCAGCAAGTAAATAAACATGATGCTGATCAGCCTTCACCAAAACTTGCAGACTCCGATGGACTAAGGAGAAAGGCGATCTACTTCCCCAAAACCAGCCCAGGAAAACCCTATGGATCTCAACACCCATGGTTCTGTGCTGAAAGGCCGGGAAGCCCATGTAATGGTTCATAAATCAGATATAGGCGCCCTGGTCACACACTGCGTTGCTAACGGCATGGACAGCAGTTTGAATCCAGCAGCAGCTCCGTAGGAGAAAGATGCCGTTGTGAAGATTGATACACCTTTGGGAAGCCCATGGGAGCAGTTCCCCCGTGGGGTTGCCATGAGTGGTAGGGGGTTTCGTTTGTACGTGAGACATAGATGCAGTGAGGTCGAACGGGGAATGTAGCTACTCCTTTCAGCCGAACGATGGCTTCGGAAGAACTATTTCTCTCTGAGTGGGCATTTCGATCTCAGATAGTAAAGCAGGTTCTCAGAGGCCTTGCTGGTGGTTGTGGTTGCGAGAGGCCTCTCCTTGAAGAGGCCCCCGGGGTGGTGTAACAGTCGGGTTGGCATAGACCCGAGGACATGGGGCGTGCTTACAAAATTGTGTTGATTGAAATCATTGCTCCATTTGAGCCTGCAGAAGCAGACTTACATGGACTTCAAAAGGAGGGAAGTTGCAGCGGGGTGTTGAGCAGTTGAGGATTTCGTATGTGATCATAATTTCCTTGGTTTTGACTAGGCCAAATCAACCAAGACCTGAGATCTATATGAGCCACGTAGAGAAAGTGTTGAAATCATAGTTATTTACACTGTAAATGGTTTTTGCTTACTGTGATGAGGAGGATCTCTTAAACACATTCACATCTTCTTACACACTCATGCACACTCGGGTTCACAAACCCACTCACAAACACACCCACACACTCTTAGGAACACACCCACACATTCTTAGGCACACACTCACACACTCTTAGGCACACACCCACACACTCTTAGGCACACACATCCATTAAATAGTAATTTTACCCATTGCAGTTAAACTACACTCATGAGACATCCTGCAGGCAGAAAATGGCCCATAAGCAGAGTGTGTGGGGGTAACTCTGAGCCCCTTCAACCGTCTGTGCTCTTAGGAAAATCTTCCAATGGACGTGGAAGGAAAAGTTCCACCGAGTGATGGAGTTTTCCATTGCAGGCAGCTCCAGATGCTCGATCCTTATCTGCAGGCTCAGGCATGTCCCTGGCAGTAATCCTTGTGACATCCTTCTCCCAGAGCTCTTGTGAATAATCCAAACACTAGATGTTTAAAATTCATGTGTCATCTTAGAAACAACATGCAGCAGTTTTCCTCTATTGTTTTACCCTTACGAAAGAGTGAGCTTTGTGGGTTGGTTCCAGGCTACGCAGGGTTATGTGCATGGAATCCGAGGGCACCCAGACTTCCTGAGTGCTGAAACTCCAGGGGGGGCCAGGACTGTACAATCCCACCTGCGTGCTGGATGCTCCGGACACTGTTAGATCTCTTGGAATGGATTAACCTTGGACACGCATCAACCATAAAACACACCAGCACCTCCGCATGAAATCTGTTCAGAAAAGAGCCAATCTAATCTCAGTACTTGTGGTGTGTACTTTTTAAAATGGTCCGCAGGGGCAAAGGGCTCGGTGCCAGTGGGTGTGTGTGCTGCATGTGTGTGGAGAATATGCCTGTATTTTTCAGATACCTACAAAACAGAACGTTGCATTTTACTTCGCTTACTCTTACATGAAGATGCACCTTGTGCTTCTTGTTGAAAATACTGACAAGCCAAAAAGGGGCGAAAAACAAGGAACGCATACTCCTACGCAGGATTCTCTCTAGTATTTTAGGGTGCAGCTTAGCCTACTAATATTTGTTGACTTGTTTATTTTTGAAAAAACAGGAGATGATGTGGTGCTGCTTTTAAACCTTCTTTTTAATTTCACGGACAGTATATTAAACAGTTTTTCATACCACTGAATAGCTGCTCCATCATGTCCCTAGAGTATAGTTTTCTATGATGATCAGTGTTCCATTTTATGAATGTTACAAAGTCAATGCCATTGAGTTGATGCTGACTCATAGTGACCCTATAGGACAGACAGCATAGAACTGCCTCTGTGGGTCTCTGAGACTGGAACTCTTTACAGGAGCAGATGGTGGTTTTAAACTGCTTACCTTGCGGTTAGCAGCTTAATGCATAACCACTATACCAACAGGGCTCGTATGGATGTTATAGACATAGATTAAAAAAATAAATGAATCACAGCACGTGTGAATATTCTATTGTGTCTCCAAATAAAACCGTGCCCCGTTATTCTCTTTGCTGCACTCATATATGATTTTCAGAACTATATTGTTCTCATCAAAATTTTCTCAACTCCCAACTTTCCTCCTTATGTTTTACATAGACCGGTTAGAAAGAGAATGAGGAAAGACCTTGAGTTGTTGATTCAAGAATATTGTGTGTATGCATATTCCATCCATCTGCATATACGTAAACACATGTAAGGGTAAGTCTAAAAATATTGCTACAAAATCCTTGGGGACCTTTCTTAAACAAAATGTCAAAACCTGAAGCCATTGTTTCTTGACATTTCCTCCGTCTAGGTCTGTGTACTCCTGAATGTGGGGGTGCTCCTAGATCTTTGACACCCAAGAAGTCTGGGCTCTTCCCCTCACCCCATATCAAGATGGCACTTTGGGCCTCGTCGGAGACCCACCTCATGTTCCTTTCTAATGTTCTTTGACTCTGAGGGACAGCAAGAAGTCGGGAAGGGTGAGATCCGGGCTGTAGAGTGGTTGGGCTGCGATTCCCAGCACCGTTTACGTAGGCCAGCCCTTGCTGCCCTCCGAGAACAAGCAGGTGGGGGAAAAACAGCACACATTTCCTGGCATTTTTCTCACCAATTTTCTTAAAAGTTTGTCATGATTAACCTCTGTGTTCATCTGTGTCCTTAGAGGAAATCTAATAAGATTACCTTTTGGGGAGAAAAAAGCAGGCACCATGATCTTCTGACGTGGCCTCTCTGCCTTGAATTTAACTGGCCCAGCAGAACTAGAAGCCACTCGTTGCTTGTATATTATATTATTTCGAAGTCCCTGTCATAACAGTAAGACGACTGGACTGCAGTGCTGGGAGAACTTACCTGCAGCCATCAGCAATTGCAGAGCCTTGTTTAAACGGGTTTTGTTGGGAACAGACTTCTGTGTGTACTGGGAGCCCTGGTGGTGTAGAGGTTACCAGTTGGGCTGCAATCAGAAAGGTCATGAGTTCGAAACCACCAGAAGTCCTTCTCTAAAGCAAGAAGGGGCTTCTTACTCCCATAAAGAGTTAGTCTTGGAACCTCACAGGGGCAGTTCCACTCTGCCCTAGAGGGTCACTAAAGAGTTGACATCAATTTGATGGCAGTGACGTTTGGTGACTTTATTTTTACATTTTCCAGGGAAGTTTAGATATTTTAATTGGTGCAAAAGTGCTAGCAGAAAGACTTAATACAGCCTTCAGTCTATCTCTATGATGTGTCAATATCAATAGAAAGGCTTACTATGGTACATAGTGAAATTTGTATACATTTCAAAGTACAATTAAGATGCCTAAACCAAACAGAAAATCCCTCAAACCGGAGTCTATTCTAACTCGTGGTTTTTGAGGAAACAGAATGGCTCCCCAGTGTTTCCAAGGCCGTAAATCTTTATAAGAGCAGATAACCTCCTCTTTGTTCTACAGAGTAGCTGGTGGATTCAAACTGCTGACCTTAGAGTTAGCAGCTCCACAGCAACACAGTATGCCATCAGGACTCTGCTATGAACTTCCAGCCTACGGATGCTCCGGGAAGTAGTTATCCACTGTCCTATTGGACTGCCGTGATTAGGAATCGACTCAACAGTACACAACAGCGATCCGTTCAGGAGGAGATTGCCGAGTGCTTTGTTGTTGTTGTTTTCTCCTACAGAGGAGTCATGAGCTAGAACCGCTGACCTTCTGATCAGCACCCGAGGACTTACCCTTTGTGCCACCAGGGGTCCTTGTCTGGGTGCCTAAATTAGTATGCAGAAATAAATGCAAGAGAGATAGAGTAAATGGTGTGAACTCTTAAGAGTTGGTGGAGCTGGGCGAAGGATTTTAGGGTTCTTCAGAGTATCTTGCAATGTCTCTGTTGGTTTGAAACTCTTTCAAAATAAAGGTTAGAAAATTTCACGGTTCACTATTTCATTTGAGTTAGGCAAGATCCAAGGGATGCGGAGCAGGCTGGCATGGACGGTCTCCATGAACTTGCCTCTGCTGCTCTGTTGCAGAGGGCTTGTGCAGGGCTGGGAGCCCGGCGGGGGTGGCGAGGTGGGGCCACGCGGCACTGCCTCTCGTGTATATTGGTTAGCCAAAGGGTCATCCTATTGAAAACTGTGATTCAATACACCCGTCATGGAGACTGCACTGAGATACTGTAGTTAATACTGTCAATGGATGCTTCTTGGGAGAGAAGAGAAACCAAAGGGTCTCAGTGGACTAAGGAGGTTTTCTTGTTTGTTTTTTCCCCTTCTTAACACTCTTGGATTCTAGTTGAAGCTGCCCAGATGAAACAACTCTGAGTACTTTGAAATTCTCAAGAAAACAAATTTTAATCGGCCTCCCATCTTACTCATTGTTCAGAGATGAAAAGAGAGGAAATCAACATCCCCTGAAAATATAGATTCTAAGAAATGGTCAGGTTCTGATTTTTGCCCAGAACAAGACTTCTTAAAGAGTATTTATTTTCATGTTTCCTTCTCCTCGTCTTCTTCCTCCCTCTCCCCTTCTTTTCCTTCTCGTGACCCACGGCCATCAACTCCTTTCTGACTTAGAGCGAGCCTGGAAGACGGAGTAGAACAACTCTCGTAGGGTTTCTGAGACTGCAAATCTTTACCAGAAGATGCAGCCTCATCTTCCTTTTATAGAGTAGCTGCTGGGTTTGAACCACCAACCTTCCACTTAGCAAGCTGAATGCCTAAACCAGCCTTCACTCACTTCTATTGAGGCAATGCTGACTCATAGCAACCCCCTGTGGGTTTCCCAGACAATAACTATGTCCAGGAGTAGAAAGCCCAGGTTTTCTCCCTTGGTCTTGCTGGTGGTTTTGAACTGCCAACCATGCCCAACACGTAAGCACAGGGGCAAATTAGGGGGACAATAGAGACTATAAGAATGCTTCAGGACTCTGAAGTATGTAGACCTGAAGATGAAGTTGCATTAACTTCTTGGGCATCCATCTCTGAATTGTAGGATGATTAAGGATTGAGTATGTCATGTTGCTTGGTTCCACTGTTCAGACGACACCCTAAATGTTTCTTCCCGAAAACAAGTGATTTCCTGAAAATGAGTAATTAAAGATCTGTAGGAAATACTCCAGGGAATATTAGTTGCACTTCCTTTGCGTAGAAAACAGATGCACGGCCCTGAACTTACAGCTTGAATGTCACAAATGTCGGGTGGGGGTGGGGTGGAGCGGGAGAAGCCTCAGGTGGCATCTCCGTGTGGCCAGGCGTTCTGTGGAGGTCTCTTGCCTGCAACATTGGTGCCTGTCAGAGAGCGAGGTCAGCTCCCTGATGTTATTCATAGTGTTCATAGTCATGTTAGTGCTTGGGATTTTGAATAAGTTATTTCAGAACTAAGCGATCTGGACAAGCTTGTTTTTTTCTCTCAATTTTCCATGGCTGCTTCACTTCTCGGGCCTTTGCATTTTCTACCTGTTTATGGTGAAGCAACTGCAGACCGTGAAGCCCATGCTTGGAAGGAGAAAATGAAAGTGGAAGGTTGGCTTGGGATGGCGAACAGATGAAGGTCGGGGCTTGGGCAGCAATGGCAGTTACTGAGGATCATCCGTTCGCGTGCACCAAGCCCCCCTGCACAGCGTGCTTGTTGGGGACCGTGCCCCGGGTGTGGAACAGCTCTGTGGAGATGGTTGCTGAGAAGGCCTGGCCTGCTGGATGGATGGGCTTGCGGGACACCTTCATTGCCCTGTCTCCAGGCGCTGGCAGTCCATGCTCAACGGAGCAGGGTCCGGCCACATCCCCACATCTGCATCCTGCTCGGGGAGGCATGTCGCAGCGCGCACGCCCGGGCACACCTGCTGTGACACTCACAGTCACAGGCAATGGATGTTTAATTAAAAAAAAAAATCTCCTGGCTGCATATCATCAAGAAAAACAACATTGTTTTCAGGGTCTCTTATCTCTCCACTCCCAAATATCCTGTTTCTTCGGGCTGGGCAGCCAGGGCCAATAGAAACCTCTTCCTGCCATTGGTTGACTTCATTTCCCAGACTTAGCACAATCTCATCCGCTCTAAACAACCTCATCAAAACTACTTTCTGGTCAGCGCGAAGCAATAATTATTATTAACATTTATTATCGATCAATACACGTGGTTGCGTTATGGCCAGCACGATTAAGGTAAGGAGAGGGTCTCTCTTAACTCGACAAAATCTGGCGCTTGTTACTCTTTTCTTTGGTTTCCTTTTATCAACTTAGATAAGTTAGGGTTGGGCAACACCCCCACCGCCACAATAGAGGACAACAAGATTTCCTTTACACTGCCTAGTAAATTTCCTTTTTCCTACTCCAACCATTTGCAAGGCTTAAAAACTTCAAACTCAGAAAAAAATTGGGGTTTCTAAATTCACGGTTGCGGGCTGTGGACTACTTTTGCCAAGGCTTTCTGGAGTGTTGCTGAATGCCCTTGTTCTCTAACTCTTCCTAATGCCGCCTGCCTGTGTCCCGGAGAGGAGGCTGTGGACCTGGAGAGAGAGGCTGGAGGGCAGGGTGACAGAAAGGGATGGTCTGGTAACTGTTGGAATTTTTGGATGCTTCTTGACTGACTCCCTGCCTCAGGGATGCCAGTCTCCGAGGAACGGAAGAGGTACCGGCGCACCGCCGTTGGTAACGGGGTGTGTACAATGTTGGTGTGGCTTTTGGAGACCTCCTTGCCGGGAGCTGAGAGCACCTAAAACTCAGATGGTGGGGATTCGGTTTCTTCGCTTCTCTCCTCATCTCTAATAAAAGTTCCACGTCCTCTGCCCACCACGAGTCAGCTTTCTTCCTAGGGCTGGTGGTGGGCCTGGGAGAACAGCAGCCTCCTGGCACCCCTGGGATGCTGACTCTGTTGTGTCTTACGGCGAATGTTTTCAGTGGCCCGGGAGTCTACAGTTGGATGTGGAGGTGAAGGCGCACAGCTAAAAACCGACATGGGGGCTCAGTCTCGGAAATGAAGCCCGTTTTATAACAAGTGTGTCTTAGTAGTAGCAGGGCTTGTTTGGGTGACGGCATAGGAGCATGTTTTCAAAGCCCCCCTGTCTTGGGAGGGCTGTACAAATGAGAAAACTCGGCAGCGCACCCAGATAGTAACGGGACGAAGTGGAAAGATGCCTTTTGTTTTGCTGCATAAAGATTGAGAAGCTATTTGGTTGTGTGTGTGTGTGTGTGTGTCTGTGCGTTTTAAACCCAGGGGGGTTAGACTTTTGAAAGCTCATGAAAATGAAAGCCTGCCCAGAATTGGGCCCAAGCATTTCTCAAAAATCCTTTCTTGGTTTGGTATGTCTGTCATTTGGAATGCTTGTATCGGAAGGTTGGATAAACACTCGCCACCTAAACCAGGTCGGACAAGTGCTGCTGGGTTTTTGGGTCTTGAAGTGCGTGCCATGTTCAACCAAAGGCTGACTGTTTCTGTTCCGAGACTTCCACTTTATAGGCATTTCTTTCTTTGTTTCAAGGAGTGGCGATCGTAGAAATGTAACCATCATAGGAAAGAACATAGAAATTGGTAGTTTGATGTTCACTGTCAGCTTCCACGAGCAGATGTTATTTAATTTATAACCCAAAGTGCTCTCCTTTTATTCTTATATTTTCCCTTAATTATTCCCGTACTGCGAAGCATTTAAATACTATTTATAAGTCTTGTATAGCTTGAATACACTCCCCTCCCCTTCTCATGCATCAGGGAGGTATTGGAAATAATAGAGCCTTCTCTAGAAGGTAGGATAAATTTTATAAAACATACCAATATGTTATGTAGATTGCTCAGTTTAAAATACATATTTATGATGATATGAAGGGATTTCTTAAGTTTACATGTGTTGTGACTTTCTGGATGAATTCTGAGAAATAGTTTCACTTGTCCAGGCTTGTTTGGAATGCATTATTTTATTACATGACCTTATATGTCTATTGTGTACATGTCAAGCAAACCTTGAACATGACTTCACATAAAATTTTCTAAATCCCGTTTTATAGGTAACTTCCTTTAAGCCCTGTTTCTGTGAGGTTTCCTGGGAAAGGTAATGAGATGATTTTATAGCCTTGTTTATGGAGTGGAAAAAGGCGGCCGTAAGTCTGTTGACTACAGTTTTAATTATGTTAGTGCAAAGCTCAAATTAGCAGGGGGAAAATTACGGCTGTCCATTGGAATTGGGAATCAGTCTCTCAAGCAAGCAATTTCCAGGTCTAAATGTGCTCTGTTTTGTGTTATGCCAGTAGGCACATCAATCAGTCGATTCCGGATCAGACACACTGCTGAGTTTGTTGAGCCTGCTGATCCCTGTCTTGGGTTTTGTTCCGGTGCTTTTGCCTCAATGCCTATGAGACCCTCGCAAGCACTGTGGAAAGTTACCTGCTTTCACCCTGTGGGTGGGATTCTCACCATCCTTTCTCGTTGGCCATTTGAAATTGGACACAAAATGCTTCAACTGGGAAGAAGACAGGGAAGAGTAGATGCACGCGTAAAAAGAGTGATCGTGTGTCGGGGAGCATCTGTGATTGCCAGATAAGATTAATTAAGAATGCTAATGAAAAGGCAACAGCTCACAGATCAGACCTGGTGGTTACACCTGTTTGGGTGCCATCTGTCAATGCTAAGGGACATGCAAAGCCCCCCCCCACCCCCCCGAATCACACCAGGCTTGCTCTATTTGTTTACCAACTTGAAGGAAATGGTCCTTATTGATGTAACTGGATTGCCGTGGAATTTTAACCTAATCCCGGCAAAGACTGTCTTGGCCCTTTTTCCTGCCACGGGCCACTTGCAGAGGCTAAGGACAGCTATAATCCATCTCTTCTCAGAATGATGCTTGGCACGGCAAGAAATGAAACCCACAGAATTGTACGCAATTCTCTTGAAATACACTTCTAGCCCAGGTTCCTTATGGGGTGCGGGTAATCTGTGACCCAGGGTTCCAAACCCAGATCCTAGGGCAGCGGTTCTCAACCTGTGGGTCGAGACCCCTTTGGGGGTTAAATGACCCTTTCAAAGGGGTCACCTGATTTATAACAGTAGCAAAATGACAGTGATGAAATAGCAACAAAAATAATGTTATGGTTGGGGTCCCCACCACATGAGGACCTGTATTAAAAGGTCGCGGCGTTAGGAAGGTTGACAACCTCTGTCCTAGGGGCATTTAAAGAGGGCCTCTCTTGAAAATGGAACGTGGGGATTTCCTTGACAGAGACCTGATTTTAGGGGATAAGGTGGCGAAGGCAGAAAGCATCTGAGGATGCATTAAGGATTTTGAAATCTGCCTGGAGGGCTCTAGGGAAGATTTGATGTCAAACGATTACTGCTTTAGTCCTCCTTAAATTTTTTTAAAAATCACTTTCCTTAAATTAGTAGAGATTGGGGACTTTGATGGCACTTGAAACATGAAGGAAATCTAGCTTATTAATTTTAAAACATGCAAGTTTCTTTTTTATAGTCAATGCCTTTGAGATAACAGGTACTTGCTTTCTTAGGAGAAAGATGTGCAGTGGGATTATACAAAGGGCTGATGGGGGTAGTGAACAAATTTAATAGTTACAGTGTAAGACGTTTTTTTAATCAACCCACTATCCTAAGTGGACTTGTCACTCTTGAGAGATGCTGAGACCGTGCAAAGGAGCTATAGAATAAAAACTATGGCTGTGTACCGCACCCCCACCCCGCCCCACTGTGTTCCTGTCACATCCCGGGAGGAGACCCCAGCCCCGGTGGTTAGTTAGAAGGGGAAATGCAGGCCACTATCTCACAGGGAGCCACGGGTGACATCTAGGGCATCTTCCTGACAGAGCTGCCCTCTGCCCCTGGACCGTGCTCTGTGCTCCCTCTGAGTGTGTGAGCATGTGTGCACACCCGTGTCCTCAGGAAGCTCCAACTTGGTGACTGTGGCAAGCAAAATCGAGAGATGGGCTGTGTGGACACCACCCCTGCTCCCAGCATGTTTCTGCAGTAATGCCCTGGCCTCAGAATGATCCGAAACTCGGAACCATTTCTTAAATACCTGCATGTCCTTCAGAGTGAACGTTAAACAGACAAACAGAAACGCACTTGTAAACTTCTCTTGAAAGAAGCCATCTCTGTAGGTGAATAAGATCTTTGGGGTGGGTGTTTTTAAAATATGAGGGTTTTGATCATAGAGACACGGTGAAGGGAGACAGCGGATGAGGCAAGCTACGAAAGCAATAAAGTGTATAATTTATCAAGGGTTCACGAGGGTGGAGGGAAAGGAAAAAGAGAAGTTGATACCAAGTGTTCTAGTAGAAAGAAAAGGTTTTGAAAATGATGATCGCAACATATGTACAAATGTGCGTGACACAATTGATGTATGGATTGTTATGAGAGCTGAGAGAGAGAGAAAGAGAGAGAGAGAGAGAGAGAGAGAGAGAGAGAGAGAGAGAGAGAGAGAGAGAGAGGATATGAGGACTTTAAGAATCCGTGGGAAAAGGTCCTTTTCTCTTCATTCCATTTTCCCATTTCAAAGCCCGCGTCCACATCGAGAACTTTGGAATGGGTGTCCCTTGGTGGGAAGGGAGGCAGTAAGCAGAGACTCCATCCACCTCAGTGTCCCGATACAGGGACAGAGGAAATGAAATCAGCTCATGGCGGATGGGTAGTCATCACAGGGAATGCGAGACCCAGACAGAGGTGAGTGTGTCTGGGTGTAAAGACCTTCAGGGAAGATGCTGGGCAGGGGCCATCGCCGGGCCTTTCCAGTGGTTAGGGGCTCGCTCTCCGAGGTCCTTCAGGGCCAGCCTGCAGCTCAAAGGCCGCCGTGGAGCCATGCCCTCCCATTGTTCTGACTGGTGAGCAGCTCCCTGGGATTCTGGCAGCTGACCTCTGCGATTTCCTCTGCCGCATGTGAACCCAGACAGCCCTGCGTTTGAATCTTTCATGACACTGTAACCCTGGGCCAGCTACTTCACCTATCTGACCTCAGTTTCCTCACCTGTAGAATGGGTCGCTGTGGCTGTCCTACCTCTGGCTGATGTGAGTTCGCGTCTGCACGGAGCCTCACCCGGGCCTACCTCTGGGTCATGAAGTAGCAGGGTCGGCAGACAATGCAAGTCCACTTCACCTTTCTCCGTGGATTGCTTTGTCTTTCTGGCCCTACCATTTTTCTAAGATTTCGTTTCTGAGGGGAAATCCTGGGCCACTCCGATGTTTCTGAGTTGAAGGGCATTCGTATGTGCTGCCTGCCCTCACCTCCCGCACTCAGGCCGAGGCAGGTTGCGAGGAAGGAAACTTGGCGAGAGTGGGTGGCCTCTCCAGGGACAGGTGGGGCACTGAGAGCAGTGGCGCTGGTCAGGAGGGTTGGCTTGGTCCTGTTTTGAGGGTGGAGGCCTGTGATTGCATCTTGATTAGAGAAAATTCCGAGCTGCTGGACCACCTCCCACTATCCTAACCCCCCGCCCCCCCACCCAATCACTTTGAGAAACGGACTTTGTTGTTTTGAAAAAAATTGTAAAACATAAAAACTTTCATTGTAGAGAAGATGAAAAAAAATCATTAAAAACCCACACATAAATTGTTCCGAATCTCAAACCCACCCACCAACCAACCAACCAAACTCGCAGCCATCAAGTGGATTCCAACTCAGGGGAAATGACTGAGTCGCCTGGGTGTCTCCTGCTTGTTGTGTGAGCATTGCCCTGGTCTCTGCCAAGAGTGTATGAGGCTCCTGCTCAGGCTTCTTTGCAGTTCACCTCAAGTACACATTCTCGTTTGCTATTTAAATGATCAATGTAATCTCTACCACCTCCTTAGGTTGGTTAGAATCTAAATGTGGCTTGGTTATCATCTAAATGTTGCTTTCCATTTTTTGCTTATTGTACTCTCTAGTGTTTTGACCACTTCAGAAATGAGAATATTGGTCAAGGACGTACAATATTTTAAATCTTTGCCAGATTTAAATGCTTGCCAATTAAAAACAGTCATCAATTTATGCTCTCAGCTGGTTGTGACGGTTCTCATTTCTGCCAAGTGTAGATGAGGCCAGTTCCACTAGTACCCATAATACATCTGAATAGTTTGCTCTTCGGGGATTTTGCTATTTTGATAAGCAAATGGAATCTTCAGTGTTATTTGTACGCCCTGGCTGTAGTGTTTCGTTACTTGTTTGGGGGTGTTGAGGGATGTGAAGCTGTACTGTAAGCGAGTTTCAACCAACGAACCACCGAGACCTCTGGGTCATCTTCTTATTCATGCTTTCATTCCCTGGTCGATCAAACTTAGGTCTGACATCATTTTCCCTCTTGAATTTGACCAAGGCGTGCTTGATAACATGTAAGGTCACGCCTCATTCTGCCCACTTTTTTACTCTTCGTTTCCTTTCTCACTTGCAGTGGTCGTTTTCAATCCTACCGCACTTGTTATTCCATCCCCCGGTGTGTGAGTGTGGGAGTCCTGTAGAATTCCTTATGTCCCACCATGAAAACCTATTCTATTCTTCAGGATCAGCTGGCCGTCTCCTCTGTGCCCTCCACCGCGTTGGGCAACAATCTTATCTCAATAACTGATCTGCTGGAAGAATACATCTTAGTTGGACTTCTTGGAAGCCATAAAGAGAATATTGAGCTTCCAAGGTAATGGAGCCATTGCTATAGCTCCTCACCTCAGTGGAAGCTGTATTCCGTCAGAGTTATGCTTCCTGTGAAAGAAAGTTAGTTCAGTGGGATTAAAGTCATGTTACAAACAACCTTGTCCTCAGAATGTAGCCATCTTATTTTGAATTCTTGATCCAAGTTAACATCAACGACTGCTTGCTACATAGCGCTCTTTGAACCAGGCTTCTCTACGTGGATGTTTGGGTTTTCATAGACAAGGGCAGGAGTTCTGAGAAGTTAAACAACGTGCTTAAGTCACAGGTGCCTGTTTGTCTCACTTCCCTTCTTACCAATAGATGGTCTCTTTTGTTTATTTTCCTGCTCTTTGCCCCAGCCCAAATATTAAAGGAATGTGGAGAGGAAAATGCTGAATAAAAGATAGTGACACATTAAATAATTGGATGATAGAACTTATGATAACTGGCTAATTTATCTTATCTATCCTTATGTGAAAAATCTCTTAGGTGGCAGGCACTCTACTTTCGGTGGTGATGTTACACATATTCTTATAGTGGCATCGCGGGTCTACTGTAAGGTTGAAGGGTCAAACTCCCCTCAGGGGAAAGATGAGCCTTGATGTGCCTGTAAAGGTTCAGAGCTTGGGAACCCCCTGGCGACAGCTAGTTCTACTCTGCCCTCCAGGGCTGCGTGAGTCAGAATGTACTGGATGGTACTAGGTTTGGTTTGGTTTTCTGGTTCCTCAAAATAGAGTGTTACAAAATTCAAGAGCCAAAAGCCTTGCACACAATTCTATATCTGGTCGGTGACGGGATTCCTTCCATATTTGGCCCTATCCAAGGGTGGCGCCTCCAAATTCCCCATCAGCTGCTGATGTACATTTCCTCACCCCAAGTATCCACTTCCTTGCCCTCACCTTAGGCGGCGATAATGAAAACACAGCTCCAAGTTTTCCATAGTGCCTCACCAGATCTTTCAGCGGGGCGTTCATGGGATCCGGCTCTGGGAAGAGCGGGTAATCTGCTGCTGTGCACAGATAAGTGCCGAGACGTTTAGCAAAGAAACGCCAAGGCCAAGCAAAGTTGTTTGTTTTTCATGTGCCCCATCATAATCCAATCATAACACGGGCCCGTTGGCATCAGGGCTGTTACTTCAAACGCCTTTGTTAAGAAACAATGCATGTCAAGTGCTAGAAAATTCGACAAGGGCTGCGTATAACCTCTCATGCTCTCCTGAATGGAATGTAATAGCGGTTAATTCAATCATTCGATCTTGGCAACTTTACACTTCCCTTCCTGTCATGAAATTATAATTTAGCAAATAATCTGTTGGTTTTTTTCCCCCCACTGAACAAATAATGGCATGGAGTCAATACAATATGCCCTCTGTTGTGCTGAGGGAGATAAAAATTAATACTGCCCTTGCTGTACCATATACTTGTGATAAAAGTCATCCCCAGGGGCAGTGGGAGGCATGCTTGGGGTCTGTATCTGTACAGCCTGGTGAGGAACTCCACACTTAGGCAGACTATGAGAGGATGGCTTTCTGCAGAGGGTGTGACATGTGCAAAGGCCCTGAGGCAAGAAAGGGCTTGAGTGTGTCCAGGAAAGCTCAGGAACTGCCTGGGGCTAGAGTCCCATTGTTAACTTTTGGAAAAGACGGGGCGGAGATGAAGTTAAGAAGCGGGGAAGGAGCTAGATCAGGCGGATGCTGCAGGTCACGTTCACTCATCATTCAAGCTGAGAACTGATGCTGAAGGCGGACACACCTGAAGAGGCGACGGTCACTTTTTCACCAAAGGAAGGGGTACGTCGGGGAGGGAATGGCTTTGTTCTCGAGACGTGCCATGTTCACTTGGCTGCAGAGTCAACCAAGCAGGACGTAGGTGCTGTTGTAGTTAGGTGCCATGGGCTCTGTTCCGATTCACAGCCACCATTATGCACGACGGAACGGAAGCTGCTGGACCGTGCGCCGTGTTAATTCGTCTCATCGAGGGCCCCCTTTTGTTGTTCTGCCCTGCCCCTCCACTTTACAAGCATGATGGCCTTCTCCAGGGACTGGTCTCTCCTGACAATATGTCCAAAGGATGTAAGACGAAGCCTTGCCAGCCTGGCCTCTATGGTGCATCCTGGCGTACTTCTTCCAGGACAGATCAGTTTGTACTTTTGGTAGTCCGTGGTCCTTTCCATGTTCTTTGGCAGCTCCACGCTTCAGATGCATTGATTCTTCTTCGGTCTGCCTAACTCAGTGTCCAACTTTCACATGCATAGGAGGCAAGGAGTTGTTGGCTTTATCTAGAGCAAACAAACTTGAAGGTGTTAGACTGAATTGGTGTCTGTCTGCTAAAGTTTAGCCAACTATGCTTGGGTTAATTCACTCATCTGTGTTGTGAATGGCTTCAGACCTGATTTCTTCCTGCTCTGTTTGGCCCCCTTCAGCGGAGTAGGGGAGTCTGCGGCTGATACACAAAGTTGTGACTAGTCTACAGCCAAACCTGAGAGAGCCAGAGCCTGTGTAAGGCAGACCCTGTCAGAGAAGGAAGGCCCGTGGATGTTTTCCACTAATGAAGAGTGCTAGCAAGGTGCTAGGACTGCACCCAGCCAAAGGCACAAAGCTGACGAGACCTGGGAAAGCAAGGCCATCCCGCCAAGTTCTGGCTCTCGGGTTTCCACTGGATGAAACTGTTGACAAGGATGGAGAGAAGAGCACGTGCTGCCCGTCCCAAGAAAAGAAGACAAAGGAATGCCGTTAAGGGCACTTTTGATAGACATTGGTGGTCACGCTCGCCATAGCCAGTTCCTACCAAGTGAGAGACGGAGCGGTCCCAACAGACCTGAAAACGTCATCTTGCTCGTCGGTGGACCTGTTCTGGTCAGAAAGAAAGCCTCCTAGACTCCTGGCTGGGTCTGCAGGGGCTAACAACTTCTCCAGACCTTCACACAGTTATAAATAACTGCCAAGCACAGGAAAAGACACCTGACTCAGGCTCGAGGAGCATAATAAAGGAGTAGAAACCCATCTCAGCCTCTTCATTTCGGTTGCCCTATGCCATTCTTCTAGGAGCCCTGGTGGCATTGTGGGTGACAAATTGGACTCTTTAAGTGGAGAGCAAATGTTTGGAGAATGATGAGGGTAATGAATACACAAATGTGCTTTACACAATTGATGAATGTATGGATTGTGATAAGAGTTGTATGAACCCCTAATAATAAAATGATTTTTAAAAAGGAGGGGGAGGAAGAAGAGAGGATTAAAAACAAAAAAAACCCAAATTGGTCTCTTTTAAAAAAATCATTTTATTGGGGCCTCGTGCAACTCTTATCACAAACCATGCATCCATCCATTGTGTCAAGCACATATGTACATTTGTTGCCATCATCATTCTCAAAACATTTCTTTCTACTGGAGTCTTTGGTATTAGCTCCTCAGTTTTCTGTTCCCCTCCCTGGCCCCCATCACAAACCCTTGATATATATAAATTATTATTATTTTGTCATGTCTTATTGTCTGATGTCTCCCTTCACCCACTTTTCTGTTGTACGTCCCCCAGGGAGGGTGTTATATCTAGATCCTTGTGATCAGGTTCCTCCTTTTTGCCCCACTTTCTCCTTCCCCTCCTGGTATCACTAGTCTCATTATTGGTCCTGAGGGGTTTATCTCTCCTGGATTCCCTGTGTTTCCAGCTCTGACCTGTACCTGTGTACATATTCTGGTCTAGCTGGATTTATAAGGTAGAATTTGGATCATGATAGTTGGATCGGGAGGTGGAGAGCTAGAGGAAAGTTGTGTGTCTCATCGTTTCTATACAAGTTGGGCCTTTAACCATGAGGTCAGCAGCTTGAAACCATCAGCTGCTCCATGGGAGAAAGACGGGATTTTCTACTCCCATATGTCTCGGGAACTCCCAGGTGCAGTTGTACCCTGTGGAATTAGGCCTCTGTGAGTCAGCATGGACTTGGCGGCAGTGAGGTTGGTTTGTTAGAGTTGCAGTCTCAGAAACTCACAAGGCAGTACTTCTCTGATGTGCGGGGTCACTAGGAGTTGCTAGGCGTTACTAATTACAGGTACTAGGAGTTAGAATTGAGTCCCTGGCAGTGAGTTTTTTGAGTTATTCGGTGAGAAAAGAAATGTTGCTCCCTTAAAGCTACACGCCTTAGAAACCCAAAGGGGCAATTCAGCTCTGTCCTGTAGGGTTGCTATGAGTTGAGTCATGGGGACCGTGAGTATAGCCATGTATCTAAATCAATTCAAAGCAAAGTGAGCCTATCAATTCCTACCTGTTGAGTCTCATGGTGTCTTCTTGGGTCATCTGGGCATGCCAAACTCACCTTTGAGGAAGGAGAAGCTGTTGAAACAACATTTCAGAGTTTGTCAACACATTTAGATTGTGTCTCAAGTTCAGGGACATTTCCCAAGAAGTTGCTCCAAGTTAGAACAAACACCAAAAAGAGGTGGCTTTATGTTGCACAGCCCTCCGTGGGTCTTTATTTTAATGACTTCCTAGCAGCGCGTCAACAGCACGGATGCTCAGATCGGGAGCGCACAGTCTGAGTGTGTTTTCTCAGGGAGGCACTTGAGATTCATGGTTTCTTCCTGGAATCGTTCAGACTCCTCCCTGTTGAAAGGAGTACTTTCAGATCCCGTGCAAGCAAAGAGAGACTGGCCTCGGGGTCCAGTGGTAGACGTCTCACCCTCCAGGTGGGAGAACCAGGCTCGAGTCCCCGGCCAGGGCACCTCACACCTACCTTCCAGTGGACCTTTGTGTATTGCTGGGATGTGGATGGGTTTCAGTGGCGCTTTTAGATTACAGTGGATGAGGAAGAAAGACCTGGCGATCGACTTCTGAGAACCAGCCTATGAAAAAACTACGAATCACAGTGGTTCAGCTGCAACCTATCATAACGGGGATGGCGCAGGAACGGGTAGCTAACAGTCTCATGGAAAGGAAGGGATCAGTGGAGCAGCTGAAGGGGAAGTGAAAAAGAGGCCGGTCAGGGAGACGGTCACCCAGAGATGTCACCAGTCAGAGGCTATGGGGCCTCACAGGTAGTCCTACCTCCCTTGGCCTCAGTTCTTTCGTGGCTGTCGGCACAGTCGCCTCATCTCTGGCCCCTGAGGACTCAGCTGTTCTCGGATCACAACACTGGTAAAAGGCTGCCCTGCACCCTGCATGTTTTCCTGGGACAGATAGATGCCCGGCAGGATCCTGAGTTCAAACAGTGAGCTTTCTACTTCCTGGTCATCTGACCTTTGGCAAGTGGCTTATCCGTAGGGAGGCTAGATTTTTTCCATCTGTAGAAGAGGAAAAACAATAGTTCCTCCTTCAAGGGCTTATGGTGAAACTCCAGGGCCTTACAACAGCTCAGAGCAGTGCTTGGCACATCGGAGCTGCTCAGTAAATGTTAGCTAATTTTACTATTCGTTTGAGTCAAATAAGTTTCCTTGTAGGACTAAAATCTGCTAATCCAGAAATGCTTTCTATTTCTCTTCTCAGGTTCTACAACCATTTGTAAATTTATTCACATATATATTGCTTTCTTCCTTTCTTTTGTCTTGGAACAGCTAGTTTGTCCAGTTCTGTGGTGAGTGGGCCCCTCTTCCTATTATAAAACAAAAACTCAGAAATAGTAAGTTCTTAGTTACTCCCAATCGCTTTTTTCAACCTCCCCAAACAGTGCTGTGAATAGGGTGCCGTTGGTCCCCTGTGTGAGCAGGTTTCCAGAGGAGGTATTTGGGGGGCCTGGGACCCTCTGCTCACCTTCCCTCTTCTCCCCGCTCCCTGAAGCAGTTAACAACCCACCAGACCATTTAAAATGATGGGAAACAGCAGTCATGCTGACAGGGACCCATTCTCTGGGAGCTTCCTGAATGATCGGAGAGCCTTCTTGGTTCTGCGTTCATTCCGTCCATCTGCACTGCTGCCCCCAGTAATTACCTTATCACTGCTCCCATCCCAGGAAGCCCGGCACAGTGCAGACTGGCCTGGCTTCCTTCTGGAATCAAGATGTCCAGGGAGGGGTTGGCCAGGAGACCCACCTGTGTCAGCTAAGCATCACCAAAAACAGTTACCCGCCCTCTAGTTTTTAGTTGTATCACTTACCTCGGGTGAACTCCTCAATCTCGGAGATCTGGATGACTTACATGTGAATTAGGAGTAGCGTCCAGTCAGGTGCATGTGACCGTGTGAGCTCACCTCCGTTTCTGAGTTGTTCGTCCCACCAGTTTGTCTTAACATAGTCTTACAGGCCTCCCCTTTCAGGAAGCTAATGAGTGTGAACCAGGCACTTTATCATGTCATCATGGTTTGCTGAAGACGCACTCCGGCCCAGGAAGACCGATAAACAGAACCAAGTGCCGCCCGCTCCTGCGCCATCCCTGTGGGCATCCGCCTGTTTCAGTCCATTGTGGCAACTGCTGTGTATTTTGAGCCCTTGCCAACCTCCAAGGCTCATCTTCCAGCACGGAGATGTTCTGTTGAGACCCTGCAGTGCTCACTGGCTAATTTTCACAAGTACACCGGGCCTTTCTACCTAGTCTCAGTGTCCACGCTGCAACACTCCAGTGCAGTCAGTTCACCACGGTGACCCTTCTGGTATTGGAAACACCAGCTGTTAGTCTCACACTGACGCACAAGGCACCGCAGCCTGTAGACAGACACTCAATAGCTTAGGGGAAAATAAACAACTGACTTCGCTAGGGCGTTCTCCAGGCAGATAAAATCACCTTTTCGTTTCTGGAAGAGCCCTGAGAGGGTCCCTTCTGGCCTAATCAAAAGCTGCTCCCATGAACTCAGCTGTGGAAGCACAAATAGATCGCCACCAATTCTGATACGAAGCTGGTTATTAAATCATGCCCCTCCCCCCCAGGACTTGTTCTTTGGAGAGGGAAAACATCTATTTTTAGAGCACATGTTTACTGCTTTGGTAAACAGCAGAATGCTGCTACAGCAATTCCCTTGAGGATAAAGGGCTGGTAGACAGATACTTCCTGCTCGCTTCCGCCCCGGCCAGTATGATCAGGGGAGCAACAATGCAGGAAGCGCTCCCGATGGACACTTCCTCTGGGAGACTGGGTGGTTCCTTAGTCTTATCTCCTTTCCAAGAGCCAGGAGCTGGAGAAGGCCTATCGCTCCAGAGTGCGGCAGGGCTCCTCTGTCATGAAGGAAGGAGGAGGCGGGAGCAGAAGTTTCTGGAGCAGTGATTTTTCATGCCCGGTTGTCTTCCTGGGTGTTGCGTCTGCTCGCTGGCTTTTGAGGAGAGGAGGACAGAGTGTGCGTGGTATGTCTCTGGGAAAGCTGCGTCCCCTGGACGGCCCGCTGGGGTTTGTCGTTGAGTGCCGAGCCATGCGTTTGTACGGGGTGGGAAAGGCTCTCTCTGGGGGTCCGCAGTGATCTTTTCTGTTTTGTGTAAGGGTCGTTTTAGCCTGTGTTTTCTCTGGTCAAGCGGGGCTTTGGCAGCACACACATTGTTCCCTGAGCTCATTTTACGCAAGTTGTTACATTCCAGCAAGTGCATTGTTGAGGCACTTTGAACCCAAACAAACAAAGCCGAACCACGCAAACACGGAACAATAGCGAATCATCAATTACCCATCTACAGGATATGTGCTTACCAACTGCCCCTTTGTAGGGGAGAGAATATATCAAGTCAACAAACAATAACACCGAACAATAAACGGACTGAAATAAATAACACCTGAAAGCCACTCAGCTCCAGCACTGGCAGAGCACCAAGGAGTATTGTGTGCGCCCTGACCATGGAAACCTACAGCTCCACCCGCTCGCTGATGGCCCTTGACATGAGCAGAACCCTGATGGCTACATCGGCTCTTTTGGAGACCAGAGGTAGCTGGGCGTTGTAATGAATGCGAGATGGGTGTCTAGTGGAACATTCTGAAGCCTGTATTCTGCAGTGGTGCATTGGTTATGTGTTGGGCTGTTGACCACGTGGTTGGCGATTCAAAACCACCAGATGACCTATGGGAGAAAGATGATGCTCTCTGTACCCATCAAGAAGCACAATCTTGGGAACCCACAGGGGGGTAACCCTTTCCTTGGTCCTATCACAGTGGTTCTCAACCTCCCTAATGCCATGATGCTTTCATACAGTTCCTCATGTTGTGCTGACCCCCAGTCGTAAAATTATTTTTGTTGCTACTTCATCACTGTCATTTTGCTACTGTTGTGAATCGGTAATCCCTGTGAAAGGGTCCTACGGCCCCCAAAGGGGTCACGACCCACAGGTTGAGAACCGCTGTTCTATGGGGTCAGCACATGAATTGGCATTGATTCGATGGCAGTGAGTTTGGGTTTTTTGATGACCAGGAAGAGAGGCTGGTTGTAACCTCGTGTCTATGTGCAGCGAGCCCTTGACTCCTGGTGACCCTATGCTCAATGGCACAGAGTGGTATCAAGTTCTGTGCTGTCCCCATGGCCAGTTGCAGTTGAATCATTGCCACCCATAGGAGTTTTCCTTCCAGAGTGCATCACCAAGCCTTTCTCCCTAGTCTGCCTCGGTCTGGAAGTCTGCTCAACTTGTCCAGCATCCTAGCAACATGCAGCCCCCACTTGCAGCTGGGGGAAGCTGTGCATGAGGAGCATTAGCCAGGAGTAGAGCATGGGTCACCTGTTTGGAAAGTGAGCATTCTACCCACAAACTGCCACTGGCTCCAAATGGTAAAGCAGAGACGGAGTGGACCCTAAGAGGCAGCTACTACACGACACTCTGATGGATTTATCCATTGAAAAGTATGAAAACAAAAAACTCCAACCAACTGCCATTGGGTCAGTTCTGACTTTCAGCTAGCCATTGGGACAGGGTAGAACTGCCCCCGTGAGTTTCCGAGACTGGAACTCTTTATGGGCGTAGACCTCAACTTTCTACTGACTTGCTGTCACAACCCAGCTCATAACCACTATGCCACCAGGGCAGGCACCCAATGCATTTTGGTTGCATGAAAGTATAGTAACCCACAGAGCAATTTTCTCTTAAACCGCACCAAGTTGGCGTCAATTCTGCCCATGGATCAGAGGAGAGCAGCCCCCTGCAGTTCCGAAGGTCGTGGTCTTTAAAGCAGCAGACCACCTCACTGTTCTCCCTTGGAGCCGCTGGCAGGTTCACACCGCTGACATTTCAGTCCACGCTTACCCCGCTGTGCCACTCGTTCATTCCTATAGGTCGAAGACACTGTGGAAAATCTGTCTCTTTCGGGTTAAATGGCAGCTGCTCTCCGCCTCCTTCGCGTCCCTGAACCTATAGCCCGGAGCTGTGCTTCGTTACTTGGTAGTCAAACTCCAGGAGGTGGGCACCCAATGTACTTCCTGGCACATGCTGCCTTCTTGCACTCTGCTCCTTGTCGGAACGATCCCCTGGTCTCCCCAAGTCTGCCATCTCGGTGGCTCCAGGGCCGCCAGCGTCCCTTGCTCCCGACGCTGACCCAGCACGTGCGGCAGACATGATGAGTCCTTGATGCTTCCCTGAGAAGCATCCCTCTGGGCGTCCTTTCTGTGGGGCTGAGGGGTGGTTTTTATTGTTATTTTCTTTTGCACTCAGTGTAGCACGAACAATAGTGAAGACTTTGTTCGGTCCCCCCACTTCTAAAGCCATTCGTGCAGAAGCTTGGGAACTGAGCATGTAGAAAAGGAAGTGAAGACAGCGGACACAATTTTCTTTCGGCTGTGAGGTCGAATGGGACTCGTGGCTGCTCCCGGTGTGCCGGGGAACTGTCCGCCCTAAGGTTCTTATCGCTATGACCTTTCGAAAGCAGGTCGCCAAACCTTTCTTCCAGCTCACCCCTGGGTAGTTTCCAGCCACCAGCCAACCTTTCAGTTTGTAGCCCAACACTTCACATCATTGTGAGTCTGTTAACACTTGATTCTTTCAAGTCTTTTCTCCAAGTACACAGACTCGTTTTAAAAAAGAATAAAAACATTTGAGAAACTGAATTCATTTTAATAGCCCTTTGCCACGTGTGTTCTTCTCATGAGAGTAAAGAGGAGTGAAATCTACACCTGTTACTTAGAAATGATGTCTCCTCGAGCCAGTCAGGAGCAGTGTAGCACCGATGAAACACATAACTCCCCTCTAGTTCTTTAATGCTTCCTCCACCCCACTATCACAACCCCAATTCTACCTTACAAATCTGACTGGACCAGAGCATGGACACTGATACTGACAAAAGCTGGAAACACAGGGAATCCAGGACAGATAAACCCCTCGGGACCCATAATGAGAGTAGGGATAGCAGGTGGGTAAGGGGAAGGTGGGGGAGTAAGGAGGAACTGATCACAATGATCTACTTATAACCCCCTCTCAGGGGGACAGACAACAGAAAAGTGGGTGAAGGGAGACATCGGACAGTGTAAGACATGAAAAAATAGTAATAATTTATAAATTATCAAGGGTTCACGAGGGAGGGGAAAAACGGAGGAGCTGATACCAAGGGCTCAAGTACAAAGAAAAATGTTTTGAGAATGATGATGTACGAGCCCCCAACAAAATTATTTTTTTTAAAAGAAGATGAAATGATGTCTCCGAAGGGCCACAGTTTCCCTTGTGCTGTGGAACAAGACTCCCCGGGTCCAGCACCCCATTGCACCATGCTCAGGCCAGTGGGTTTCAAAGCTGCGTCCGTTTCCACGTCTGTAGAAGAGATTGAATAATTGCAATGGCGCCTCCTTCCTGGTGGTTTTGCCAACAGTAGACCAGACAAGAGAGGCATGTGCTTTGCACGGGTCCTCTTGCTGTGAGGTGCTATCCCGTCACTTCCTAGTGAGAGGGGCCTCGTGTGTGTGACAGAATTGGGAGCAAGGTGAGACTTTCTACTCCCATAAAGAGTTACAGTCCTGGAAACCCACAGGGGCAGCTCTACCCTGTCCTATGGGGTCACTAGGAGCCCGACTCATACAACAGAAGGAAACCCTGCCCAGCCCCGTGCCATCCTCACCACTGCCGTTAGGTTTGATCTCGGTATACACGGTAGCAAGTGTTAAGTGTACAACACATGTAAACTGTTATGAGGTCCTGCTGGTTACGTATCCCAGGCCCATGCTTATTACTTCTTTTCTGCTCATACCTCTGTTGCTTTTTCTGACAGAGACAGCTCTTTATCTTGATGGTATTTTTTGTCCAGTCTTTAGCCTTTGAACAGAAATTCCCAGTGCACTGTGGGTATTGAGGGCATCTTCCAAAAGGAGAAAGTATTTTCCTGTACGTCACTTGCTTCTTTCTCATGCTAGTCCTTTGAGAAGGGAGCAACATTTAGTGGCTCGAGCAACATGTTTGCTGGGCGCTCAGGAGCTGCTTAGGAGCAACTTTGAAGGAAGACCAAGATGTAGCACTGGAAGCCTGCCCTTGTTCCTTCTCCTGATCCACCGGCCTGCGTCAGTACATGAAGCATTCACCCGGGGGAGCCGCATAAGTGTCGGGCTATGTCCTATTTTGAACCAACTGCTATACCTGGTCTGTTTTTCTGGGGGAAAAATGCACGTGTCTGAGTTTTACTGCTGGTTGGGGTTCATGATTCATAATCTAAGAAACCTCAGTCAAGACAAGAAACCCCCCACACTGGATGCTTTAAAGTTCAGTGATCTCTGTTTTCAGTGACCTTGATGATGGCCTGCAGTCCGTCATCTGTGTTGACCCTGCCTCCTGAGGAAAGCCAGTTGCCATTGAGTGAATTCCAACTTGTGGCAAACCCTTGTGTGTCCGAGCAGAGCTGTGCTCCAGGGTGGCATGGTAGGCTCTGCTGGGGCTGACTTTGGGGAGGTCCATGGCCAGTCCCCTCTTGGTAGACTCAAACCTTCATCCAACATTTCCATTAACAACCGAGCGTGGGAAACATCCATTCAACTCTGATAAGAAATTGGTTTTGCATACATGCTTATTTAGTAAATATTCAATAAATGAATACATAATTGCCTAAAGGAGTCATTGCAGGCGTGAGTAAGTGAATTAGTGAGGTGGTACCTGGGAGCATGTCATTGAGAAGTAAGTCACTTAAATCAACAAACTATACGCCCTACTCAGTTTTTACTGTGCAAAGCCCCATGTCAGCCACCCCCGGAGGTTACAAGGAAAGCGGTGTGTTTCCATCTGAGGACAGGATTGTTTCTGTCTCAGGCCTCCAGGCAACTCCTGCTTCTCCTGAGCTAACTCTGTCTGTTCTCCTACCACCCAGTTACTCGTTCCCCTCTAGTGGGGTTAGCCCTGGCAATCATGATGATAATAATAACAATAACTATTCATAACGTAAGAATAAGGGGTCCTAGGTAGTACGGTGGGAGAGGGAGGGACTAAAGGGGAGCAAACAGCAAAGAGTTCAAGAAGGAAGAAAATGTTTCGAAAGTGATGGTGGCAGTAGTTGTGTAATATGCTTGATCTAATTGAACTACGGATTGTTATACTATCTGTAAGAGCTCCCAATAAAATGATTAAAAATAAGTAAAAAGCTAACTTTACACCACTGTGCCTATTCCAACATGCCTGCATGAATAGGTGTTAAAAAGGCAGAGCAAACCAAGAGCAGCCACAGGGGAGGGATCCTCCAGGCACTGTGCTCTCAAAGTGCACTCAGTTGAGGACTCTGGGAGCACTCCCGTGCTAGTGCTCCCCTAGGCTCTGTGCGATGTGGTAGATTTGGGGGGTGATATTTTGGGTGGGAAAGGCTCAAAACATTGTCCAGTACAAATAAATGGTTACGGCTGCTTTGCTTTCCCACATTCCAGCCAATAGAAGGCTTTGAAGGGGAGCTAGCTCCACTGTGTTTTGTGCCTCTGCCTCTGTGTCTGTGGCTGTGGATCTCATATGGCCCAGGCTCCCTCCCATCCACGTGCCTAATGTTAGCTGGACATTGTGTACCCAGATATGGCCCTGTGCGAGGGGACCTAGGGCTCTTGTGGGACTCCCAGACCCTAACTGGGTTTTGACCATCTGTATGTTGCGTGCCCAGTGAATGTGAACTGCCTCTGTTGGGCCATGGTTAGAGATACTTTTGACTAGAAAACTAAAGATAGAGAGACACCAGTCAGCTCTTCAGCTGCATTTAGTCCAGGTCTTAGACCTTGATGAGGCAGAACCAAACAGCCCTTCGGCTTCTACTGTAGGCAACACCTGCTGGTGTTTGTATATTCAGCGTTTGCGTTCTGTTGTCCAAATGTTCACTGGTTGCAACCATCTTAGGAAAAACAAACAAACAAACAACTTTCTGGGCAGGAACTAGTGTAAGGTTTTATTTAATGGACTGTGATAGGGACTCACTTTTCTCTCTTTGTTATTGTAGCCAGTGTTTTGAAATTTCAATGAAGCTGTTGCTTAATCTCTTAAACACACATGCCCTGCTTTGAAGTGAAGGTTTGCATATCCATTGGTGCATTAGGCAGGACTTTAATTACTATGTCAGTGACATCTGCAGCGGCTGCCACCATGGAGCACCCTTTCATAAATAGCTAGTCTTTCCTATTCAGCTGTAAGATACGGGGCTTTAGCACCAAGGCTAAGTTTAAAAGTAGTTAAGATCCAATTCGTCTGAGCCAGATGATACCATTGGAATCCCCCCTGAGCGTATAAATGGAGCACACGTGATTTAACTTAGTGAGCCTTACGGGTTAATGAATTGTGAAAGCCACTAGCAATGTGTTCTTTCACAAAACCTAAAATACTCTGTTATCTTGCTAAGATATATTTTTACGAACTTAAAAGGAATCTGCCTAATAATTTAGGAATTTGATTCCTTCTTGTTCCCCTAGCCTCTGGCACAGTGCAGGTCTGGCACCCAGCAAGGAAGGTCTACCCCAAGCATATTCGTTGGATGAATGAACGAACAGATGGATAGATGAAAGGGAATGTGTTCTGAAATTTTCCCTGGTGTCAAGCAAGCATGCACTTGGCAATGTATGTGTTTCACAATCTAGTCCATAAGGCATCAAAGGAAAGGAGACACATTTTCTTTGGGAAGTCAGCCTGATGGGGGACCTTGATGGTTCAGTTGGGAAGCCATTGTTTCTCGGCTCAATTGTACTCTGGATCACTAAACTCTTCATTATATCAAACAAAACAAAGCAGCTGCTGTTGAGTCCCTCCCCTCTCATTGTGAACTCGTGCACAGGGTAGACCTGCTTCACAGTGTCACTCTAGGAAGTAGTTCTTTGGGCATTTCTTCTGAAGGACCTCTGCCAACCTTCGGATTAGGAGCCCAGTGCTTAATTAATAATCTGCACCCCTCACAGACACCCACGTTGTTTTTAGAACTCCTAAGGGAACTAGAGGGAGCCCTGGTGGCATATGCATTGGACTGCCAAGCTGAAGATCAGCAGTTCAAAGTCACTCCAAGGGAGAACGATTAGGCTTTCTATTCCAGAGTTACGAGTTTGGTAACCCACGGCGTCAGTTCTACCTTATGGGGTTGCTATCAGTTGGAACTGGCTCGATGGCAGTGAGTTTGAAGAAAGGAACTATAAGTTTTTTTTGGGGGGGGTGTTGAGGATGGGGAGTAGGCTAATGAAGAAAATGTACCGCTGACAATAATTTGACTAATTTGTCCATCACTATCAGTTGAAAATGGAATATAGAATTTAGATCTTGATTTCTTTTCTTTTTTTAAGCTCCTAGCAGTATTTCCAAACAAAATGGGTAGAGAGCTAAAACATGTTTGTCAACGCACCTTCTCACATGAGGATGACCTCGATTAGAATATAAGCCACGGGCCCTAGTGATGCAGTCACCAAACTCCCTGACCAGAAAAGCACTGAAAAGCAAATAAACAACGCCAGGGCGGGGGTCAGAGACAAAGGAGCTTGCACTCAAAGGTTTGAAAAGTTAGAATTCAGCAAATCCAGGCTGTCTGTAACCACCGAGTAACCTAGTTCTTGCCTTAAGCGCCAGTAGATGAGAAACTGCGCTGACGCTCAGGCAGATGTGGTTTTGTTGGTGACTCGAGTCCAGCCCTGACGCATGGCAGCTCCGTAGACAACAAGGCAGAACACTGCCCAGCCCTGCACCATCCCCACGGCGGGCCACAGATGACCCTGAGTGGCCACTGCAGGTGAGGCTCACTGACTGGCCAGGAAGACAGGGGGCCATGACAGCATTTTGTTAAAACCAGCATCCCCCAGGAGGGAAGGAGATGAGCAGACTTCTACAAGCAGGTGGCAGCTTCTCACGTGCACGCTTCTTGGCAACTGGAGGAGTAGTGCTTCATTCAGTGAGACTGATGTAAGTGGAGCTGTGATGTTAACGTTCATCTGTTCCCACCCAGGTGGGTAAGCCCTGCATCTATTGGGGGGGGGGTGGATCATAAAACCGCATAGCATGCACATTAACCATTGCTTCGTTAAATCCAGGGTCAGAATCAAAACAAAATCACTGTCAGGCGCCGTGTTTACTCTGCAGCCTTTTCAGTTTCACAAGATACTGGGGCTGATGCTGTGGTTTCCCGTATCTCCTCAATGCACTTAGTACATGTCAAGCAGGGCAGCCGGGTATGGCGGCCCCGCCCCGCTCAGCAGAGCCGAGTGGGAGGTTTGCTGCCCAGCAGCCAGATGACTGGGTGGCTTGCCTCTTAGACAGAGAGATTCATGGAGCTTTCTTCTCTTCAACCTTCCAGGGGAACACACAGGGTTCCAAGACGCCACTCGGTCAAGGACAGCATATACTTTATGACCATCTGGCTGTCTGACCTTTGCCTTTGGCATCGTCTCAAGTTTTATATAAATATATACACCCGCACAGCCATACCCATGCACATACAAATACACAGTCACACGCCGAGAGAAAAGATTTGGGTCCTGGAATTTAAACTGCCTCTCAATATTCTGGCTATAACATTGCAAATTAGGGCTTATCATGGACAAAGAGGATTCTGCACGGTTTTGTTGAGAAAGAAATATGACTTTACATTGAGAACCAGCTACAGGGCGCTTGTCACATTGTTGTATGGGCCCTGGTCTACTTCAAGTGCACAGTGATATGGCGGTCATGCGTGACCACAGTGTCGTGTCAGGTTGCATGACACTGATTCTGGGAAAATGACACCGCCAACGGGGATGGAAACTGGGCAGCCCAAGGGCATATAGCCCTCTCCACCCTACTGCCACCGCCGCTAGCCCTATCATCGAGTGCACTCTGACTCACATCCACCCTGCAGGACAGACGGCAACAGGTCCTTTGGGTTTCTGAGACTTGAAAAAGTCTTTAGAAGCAGACCCAAACGTAAATAAACTACTAACTGCAATTGAGGTGCTGAAGGCCGAAGTTCACATTCTCTTATAGGAAATTCCACCTGGGAGGTCAGACTGACTGTCACAGAAGCAGTGGGAAAAGGCTAGAATGATCCCCAGTAGGAATGGATGGTCCTGGAGACTTGAGTCAGGACTCTTGGTGAGCTTAGGGTACATACAGAGGGAAATGCACAGATAGGTGTAGGCCAAAGGCGGCAAGGAGTTCTTGCCTCAGTGAGACTGGGAGAAGCAGATCCAAGGGATCCTTTGCTTATATCTACTTTGACTGAATTGGCCTGCCACTCACCCAAAATGTTGGTGGTGGTTCAGTTCTACTCAGACACTCTTCTAGAGAAAAGCCTGTCCATCACTTGCATAGAGATGACAGCCCAGAAAAGCCCTACGGGCAGTTCTCTGTTGCACGGGGTTGCCGTGGATTGGAATCCACTTGGCAGCACCTAATAACACGACCACTGACCTGGCTGCACCCGTGGAAGTGAGGAAACTCTTCTCATCTGAAAGGCCTCCTTGCTCCTCTCTGACCGCGTGTGCTCTGAAGGGAAAGGGAAGGGAAGGCCTTGTGAAGCTTGCAGGAGGGTTTCCCGCAAAAAATGCAGGTGAGGTTGTGTGTTCAAGGGCGCAGTGAGACTTCTTCCTAGGATGCATGTGGCTGTTGTTAGCTGCCCCTGAGCTGGTTCTGACTCATGACGCCTCCATGTCTCACAAAGCCAGACGCTGCCCGGTCCTGTGCCGTCTTCATGATCCCGCCGGCACGTGTGGGCCCCTTGCTGCAGCCCCTGGGTCAGCCCATCTCATGGAGGGTTCTCTTTGCCTTCACCAGCTCTGCACTTGACCAAGCATGCTCTGCTTCTCCAAGGATTAGTCCTCGTTAATGACGTGTCCAAAAGAAGTGCCTCCCAGTCTAGGGCCATGTTCCGCATGCGGCCCATATGGTTTTCACGGCCTAGTTTTCAGTAGCAGATCCCCAGGTCTTCCATCCTAGACTGTCTTCCTTTAGAAGCTCCGCAGAGACCTGTCCCGCCCGGGCAACCCTGCTGGTATTTGGCATTTGAGACGCAGGTTCCTGTATGCATCCTCTCTCACATCTCCTCTGTGCATCTGGAGACCAGCCTACGTGAGATACGCCAAGAAAGTCGGCCTCGCGGTGCACGGACCCGCCTGGGAGTTCTCGGAGAGCATGGCTGACCCACTGGAAAGAAAGAGAACTCGCTGAGCTCAAAGGAGAGTTCGTCTTAGGATAGACTGTGTTGGGAGCTGTAGTAGGTCACCATGCAGCCTGGATAAAACCTTGGGACAGAGGCACTTGTTTAGAACCTGCTGAATGAATGCACTTATGTTTTCTTTTCAATATGATTTTTAAAAATCTCAGCCTTATCACTCCAGCAGACAGCAGCACAGAGCAGTAGTCTCTGACATGACTTTGTCCACACGTTTGAGTATGGTCACAATGCTAGGTATGTGTGGACTCAACTTGAGCTAAGGGTCCCTATTCTTTCCTCCGTTACCATTGATAGTATGCACAGAAACACTAAAGAAATGCCATTGTCTGGGTGCTACCGTCAATGACCTCAGACATTTTTCTTCAGTGTTCTGACAGTTATTTTTAAGTCTGAGTTACCTTGTCAGCTTGGTCCTTCCTCAGTGTTTCCACTCGGTTATGGCACATGCTGATGAAGACAGGATCGTAGCTTTGGCCCCTGCAATAGCCAATCATTTCTCAGAGATTAAAAAAAAAATCCCCCTTCTGTGACCACAAGCGACATCACTCATGGCAACTGCACCATGATTAGAAGAGCAGGCTGCAGGGCAGGGGAGGAACTGACTGCAAACCTTCCTCCTAATGGGAAAGAAACAAACCCCAGCACAAACCTAAAGACTCAAGCCCAATTCCTCTAGGAGCCACCTGTTCTGGCATAAAACAAACGATGCCCAGCGCCCCTGGCCTTCGTGACGTGCTCTCAAAATTGCCTCGGTGATTGTTGCTGTCAGTGACTTCAGCTCTCTGAAGCCCGGGCCAGAGTGACCTGCTTTATGAACCGACCCGCTACCCACCTCACCTTCTTCTCCCCCAGTCCCCAGCCCCACGGACTCTCGTCAGGGGCCACATCTGCAGCAAGAGTCCGTTTACATGGGATTCAAATCTGGTTGTTTAGTCTACAAGATGTGGGGGGAAAGGATTCTGTCTCTTTAATGTTTATAACGGTTGGCCAGAGCTTGTCGGGTGAAGGTTAATTACCCTCCCGTTGGAGCAGCTCTGCGCCCAGATGGGTTATCAGGGCTGAACACTCGTTACAAGATTAATCTCATTTCCGACAAGACTTCCCTTTCCTTCAACTGATTTTTACCCAGCCATTGGAGCTGTCACCAGCCGTTAAGAGAAGGGTGGATTGCTCGGGGATACTCCTGTTGGTATGCAGAGAAACAATGCAGCCCTGTCCTATCTTGGGGGACATCTTTAGGAGAAGGCATTTCAGCTGGGTTACAAGGCAGGCAGCAGAGGGCTCATAAAAGCAGGGACAATTGGACCAAGCCAACGCTGTTAAGGAAACAGCTCAAAAGCCATGGCAGCCCAGGCGCTCTTGGTGGGAGCTCAGCCCTGTGACACAGAAGGACACCCAGTGCTCTGTTCCCTTGGGACTTTGGGGGTGCCTTTTATGAGGGCTTTTTTGGGGGGTGCTTTTGCACATGATGAGGTGGGTAGTTCAGGCTCACCCCAGGGTGCCTCGGGAGCAAAGCCTGGCGACCTGCTTCTGAAAGGTCACAGCCTTAGAAGGACCCCCTGTTCCTCACACACAGGGTCGCCAGGAGTGGGAATGATGCCAAGGCAACCAGCCCCTGCTCCAACACCATTCACAAAGGCGTCCTGTGGCTGTGAGGCGTTTGGTTTACCTCCATCACGCTGGGTGCCTCGTGTTCTGTGCACACCCCGGGCAGCTGTTTAATTTCAGGGCTGGGTGCCTTGCATTCTGTGCACACCCCGGGCATCTGTTTAATTTCAGGGATTTCATAGGCCTCAAACCTCATCTCGACCCTGTAGGACAGGGCAGACCTAATCCTGTGGGTTTTGAGACTGTAACTCTTAAGAGGAGTAGAAAGCCTTGTTTTCCCCCCGAGGAGTGGCTGGTGGTTTCGAACTGCCAACCTTGTGGTTAGCAGCAGAATCCGTAACCCCTGTACCACCTCAATGGCAGCAAGCTTAGTTTTTTTGTGGGCAAAAAAATAGGAGGCAGATCTGTATGCATTTGGGAGCCAATAGCTTTATTCTTCTGATTAATCCCCAGAACTCCTTCCAGAGAGCAGTGTCATTTGACCCTTAGGAGATGTGATGCATGGGAGCTACTCATGGGTTGTGCCCCGCAGCTCCAGTGGCAGGGCGCTGGGGCAGCAGGATGAGCAGGGTCACGGGGCGCTCTCTGAGTGCACTACGGAGCGATGAGCATGGGGAATGCTGTTGTGCTGAATGAAACCACCAGAACGGAGATGTGTCAGGAGGAAATAAGTGCTAGAAGGAACATATGAGAGGAGGTGTGTGTGTGTGATTTTACAATACACTGAGGAGTGTGTGTGTGTGTGTGTGTGTGTGTGTGTGTGTGTGTGTGTGTGTGTGTGAGAGAGAGAGAGAGAGAGAAAGAGGTTTTACAATACACTGCTCGGGTCAGGCCGCTCAGGCAGAGACCTTAAGGAAATGTGAGCATGGGCGTGGCTATCTGGTGGAGGAGGCTAGGGCAAAGACCCCGAGGCAGCAACAGGCCCAGGTGTCTGCAGAAGAGGGAGGAGGGTGGTTAGAGGTCTGCATGGGAGGGGGCAGCCTTTCTCTGGAGGAATCTGACTTCTAGGAGGGAGCACTGAGGCCGTCCCTCCACCTCACAGGAAGGGCCCTGTGCATCAGTGAAGGCGGGCACAGCTTCTCCCTCCCTCCCTCCTCTCCTCTCTCCGGAGGTGTGAAAGGATGGCTACGTGGAGCCTTGACCACAGGTGCCTGCAAAATGGGGAGCTCTTTCAGCAGCATGAGAGCTAAAGGCGTGGAGAAAAGCCTGAATCATTTATGCCTTCGCTGAGTCTCCCCCCACCCCCTCTGCCGTACATTGCTGCTTTTCCTGGGCTAGGCTCATTCCCATGTGTTCTCCAGTCTCTTACATTGCAAAATACCTTTGCAGCCCTCTCAGTCCTGGGCTGCTGGGTGCAGCGCTCAGCGTTTCCAGGCCTGGGCTTTGGAATCGGCAGCTGGCTACAATTCTGGGTCTAGCGTTGACTAGCAACGTGCTCTGGTGACACCTACTTGAGATGGATTTGTTAGGTTTCCCCGGGTGGGTAATGCCTTAGTCCTTGGCTTCCTGTGAGAAAGAATTCACGCCCGAAGCCCGGTTTGTGATCCCAGTGAGTTTTACAAAGGATAGAAGTTTCAGGTTTTACACAGGCCCCCTCTGAGCACTACACCCGTACATGAAGTTCTGAGGCCAGAGGAAGTCGCTGCTTTTTGGGCTTTCCACTGGAGGGCGTGGTTGAAGATACTGGTGGCCTGCATTGGCTGAATTAAATTCACCTGGCCTAGAGGGGCCAGTCCAGGTGTCCCACCCCATCGTGGTCGGGAGCTCAAACCTCTGAGCATGCGCAATGGACACCTTAGGCCCTGTTCTAAGTACCTAACAGATCTGCTGCTCACTTTCCAGTGGCAGCCATGGACCTGGCCACACTGTGATCATGTGCTTCCTGCTAGCTGCTGCTGACGTGAAGATCCTGTGTGGCCCCTCACGTAAAAAAGCCAGCTGGTCTGGCGTTGATCCCTACTCATGGTGTCTCCAAGGATGTCCGAGGAGACCCCTCTGTCAGAGGACTTTCCATGGCTGGCTGTTTGGAAACAGATCACCACACCAGGCCATTCTTGTGAGTCCACCCAACCTCTCACTTCTTGGCTAGCAGCCACACTCATTAGCTATGGATACTCGACTTATTAGGGCGACTGCTTCCTTTTCAGAGGGGAAAACATATTAAAAAGGTTTGGACTATGGCTCACAATGTAGGATAAAGTATAGGTATCTGCTTTTGCAGCGTGACCACCCCTCCTCTGCAGGATTGTTTGGCAGCCTCCAGGGGGCACCATCACCCGTTCATGCCTTTGAATCACTTCTGTTTCTCTGAGAGAAGTGGAGATAAATTATCATTTAGCCTGGAGACGTTTTTGTTGGTGAGACACATCTTATCACAATGTGTTCTCAGATAGATATGCAAGCCAGCTAGCTTTCCCTTTCCCTTTATCCTTTCCTCACATTCTGTAAACTAAAGCTAAGTGGTCACAACTTCTCACAGGAAGGAATCTCATTTCTTCTGCTCAGCCTTGTGGGCGAGAGTGCTCTAGCTGTGTGCTGGTCAGAAGTGCCGGGTGCGTGGGGGACTGATACCCGAGAGAGTCAGAATCGGGACGCTCAGTCAGTGTTCAGATTCTATATATAGCCTCTGCTCGGCGTTCAAGGTGGTTTGAATCACTTTAAAAGAAAGGGCCGATGGACTTCTCATAGGTCACATGACCTGGAAGGACCCCCCCCCTCCCCACCTCCCGCAGAATGTCTGCTTTGTCTCCATGGATCGCCATGGATGGGAGTCCACCGGATGGTGGGGTTGGGTGACCTGTGGCCTAGCATGGGACCCTTTCTGCACAGGTTTTCTCATTCTCACGAGAAAGGTGGCCTCCCAGCCCACCGCAGGCCCTTGTAGGGCATGGCCAAGTGGTCAGTGTCCCGGGGGAGGGTGGGATAAGAAAGGACTGACAGGAAATTCTCAGACAGGGACATTTTTGTGGGTGGCTTCAGGGGCCAACAATGGACCTTACCTCTTAGAGTCATGATGACTCATGCTGGCAAGAGCTGCCCCTCCCAGATCTCAGCGCTGTTTGTGGGAAAGCAGTCTTTACTGGGAAGAAAACTTTTGGCTACTCTTCCCTAGCTCCACTCCATGACTGTCTGGGGTGGGGGTGAAGTTTTGCCTTTTTTTTTTTCTATTTTACTTCCTCTTTTGATCTTATATTTGTTTCTATTCATATCTATCTGCTTACTTCCAAACTAACTCACTCTATTTGTGTTAGAATTGAAGGGAACTTTTCAGTAATATCTGTATCGTGCATTTAAATGCGACTTCATTTACAAAAGAATAGTATCCACATACCCCATTTGTTTGTTTGTTTGTTTGTTTGTTTGTTTTCTCTTGCTCAAGAGAAGGCGGTTTAAACAAAAACAGCTGTGGATGGGTCTTAGTTCTCACTGTTGAGCCAATTCCCCACCTATCAAGCTGGGATTAAGTTTGAATCATTCCTATTTCACTACATTCTTGTCTGTCAAATTAGATTTGCTTGTTGACAAGCTTGCTTTCTTTTAAAGAGGGAGAACAGCTTTGTATCCATAGCGAGGTGTTGAGATCCTGTTCCTTTAGAGAAAGCTAGCCTCCCAAAGAGTAATGAAAGACTTGGCAAGATACTCAGCGATTTGCCGAAGATAAGGGACTTCATTCAACTCTCACCTGACTAAATGAAGCATGCATTAACACCTAGACGGGGCTGAAGTGATTGTGGATCAAATTAGGAAATTACTCAGCATTGCTTAGTTGAGCACAAAGTGCACTTGTAGGGCATGAACTTTACCCCCGACTTAGGGAATCGGAGTCAGAAACTCTTGACACCCTGAAGTCCCTGGGTGCTACAGCTATTCAGCCTGACCACTAACCAAAAGGTTGGCAGTTGAAGCCAACCCAGGGTCTCCATGGAAGAGAACCCTGGGGACCTGCCTCTATAAAGCTTTTAGCGCCCCTCCCCCCCCCCCAAACAAACAGACAAAGGAACATGCTGTAGAATGCCCCTTTTGGGGGGTTGTCTTGTTGCAAAGGGTTGTCATGTGGCCACAGGGGTGCTGTATTCCCGGTGTGTCTTAGCCAGTTTCTTATCACAGGTGCTGCACACCTGGGTGACCTTGTTAAAACGGAATTGGCCAGGTTTCTCTGCTGGCTTTCCTTCCTTTCTGTGCTCTCATTCCACCCTCTCTTGTTTCCAAAACCAAACTCACTGCTGTCGAGTCACGACCCTCCATTGGTGTTGTTAGGTGCCATCAAGCCTGTTCCTATCCATGGCGACCCCATGCACCAACAGAATGAAACATGACGACCCAGTCCTGCTCTGCTGTTGAGCCCATTGTGTGTCACTCCCTTTCATCGGGGGCCTTCCTCTCTTTTGCTGCCCCTTGACTTTACCAAGCAGGATGTCCTTCTTCAGGGGCTGGTCCCTCCTGATAGCATGTCCAAAGTACACGAGACACTGTCTCGTCATCCTTGCCTTTGGGGTGCATTCTGGCTGTACTTCTTCCAAGATAGATTTGTTTGTTCTTTTGGCCGCCCATGGTACTTTCAATAGTTTCCACCAACATCCTAGTTCAAATACATAGATTTTTCTTCGGACTTCCCTATTCAGTGCCCAACTTTCACGTGCCTTATGAGGGAATTGAAAATGCCATGGCCTGGGCCAGGCGTACCTTTGTCTTCAAAGGAATCTCCTTTTTTCCAACACTTTAAAGAGGTCTTGTAAAGCAGATTTAGCCAATGCTATGCATGTTTGGTCTCTTGACGTCTACTTCCACGAGCAGTAATTGTGAGCCCAATGGGACAAAGTAAAACGACTCCTCAGCTTTCAATAGCTATAAATCTTTATGAGAGCAGACAGCCTCATCTTTCTCCTACAGAGCGGCTGATGAGTTTGAACCACTGACCTTGCAGTTAGCTGTCTACAGCGTCACCAGGGCTCATTACCAGTGAGTCATTAAGTGCAACCAGGACTCCAGGGGAGGGGAATAAAGCTCCATCTCCTGGAGGCAGAAGGATCCAAGGATTTGTGGACCTATGTTAAAATCCCAGCAGTCTTTAAACACCCGGCAGGCTGCTGGGGCAGTGGTGGTTCCATGTAGAACTCTCACCCGCAGTGTGGGAGACTTGTGTTAGAGTCCCAACAAACGCATCTCAAGCTCAACCCCTGTCTGACGGTCAGCAGACACTTGTGTGTTGCTATGATGTTGAACAAAATTCAAACACAAAAGCAAAGCCACCTTTCAGACTTCGACAAATCAGGAAAGGATGCCAGATGATCTATTTAAGAATCCCAGTCAGTGGAGACGCAGCGGCTCAGGATGGTCTGCTTTGCAACGGACCAGGGGGATGGTGCCAGACCAGGCAGCGTCTTGTCACTTTGTGCATGAGGTCATCTTGACGTTGAGGCCAACTGGATGGCAGCTAACAGCCACAGCGTTGGAGGTATGCTTTTTTCTCTTCTCACAGTTTTGCCTACGGATGCTGGCATCCTTCAGTAGCTCATGCCTATAGCAACTAGCACTGAGGCATTCTGTGATGCCTTCCTGTCTCCCTCATCCCTTCTGCCTGGAGCTCTGCGGGCATTGTGGGTTATGTGTTGGGATGGTAGTTTTAAGGGTTCCTGTAGATCTCTACCAGTCTGTAAATCTGGCCTTTTGGACAAATTCGAGTTTCGCTCTCTATTTCTCTCTCATTCTATTTAAGACCTTCCAGCTCCTCTCTCACTCCTCCCTATCCCTGGGAGCCATCTAAGAATGTTTTCTAAATGTATGCCTATTCTTGCTTCTGTATAATTTCAGATTCATGCAACATTTGTCGTCTTGTGATCGACTTGTGTCATTTAGCATGATGTCCTCCAGCTCCATCTATGTTCTAATAGATTCTGGAAACTCCTCACTACTCCTCATGGCTGTCTGGCGTGCAGCAGTTGGACTGTTCATCTGTGATGGGCACTAGGATCATTTCTGTCGTTTTGCTATTGTGATTGGGCTACAGTGAGCCTGCGTGTGTATATGTCTGCTTGTGTCGCTGTTCAATCTCTAGGAGTGGGGTTGGTGGATCATAGGGTAATTCTATTTGTAACTCTTGAGGAGCCAGCATACTGTTTTCTGTAGTGGTCCAACCAGATTGCAATCTCACCAGCAGTGGGCAGCACCCCCCCCCTTTTAAAAAATCATTTTATTGGGGGCTCATACAACTCTTATCACAATCCATACATCATCCATTTGTTATGCACATTTGTACATTTGTTGCCCCCATCATTCTCAACAAAGCAACAAAAGAAAACAACAACAAAAAACCAATGACAAAAAGAGAAAGGCCTGTAAATAGTTCAAGGTCTGTTTGTTGACCTTTATGAGTGTTTTCCGGTCAAGTCTGATGGGGTGCCACGCCCTGGCCCCAAAGTCTATTTTTGGTGTTCCCTCGGGACTCCTGTGCTCTGGTGGAGCAGCCTTCCAACCTCCCTGCCGCATCACCAGCATTTGTTGTTTTCTGTTTTGTTTGTTTAGATCAGTGTTGTTTTTGTAGCAATGAGCTAGTACTGTGGTTTTGATGTGTATCTCTCTCATTGGACTATTAACTACAAGGTCAGCAATTCAAAGCCAACAGCCGCTCTTCAGGAAAAACACAAAGCTGCCTGCTCCCATAAAGATATACAGTCCCAGAAACCCTATGGCATAAATTCCACTCTATTCTATAAGCTTGACATGAGTTAGAATTGACTTTATGAGACTGGGACAGGTCACAGCTATTGGCCATGAGTTCTTCTACTTTTGATATATATATATATATATATTTTTTTTTTCTGTAAGGGAAAATTGTCCCTTCTCTCATTTATGTATTTGATTTAGTCATTTGTTTATATCTTTATGAATGTTTCAATATTTAGTTTATTATTTTGGTTTATACTCCAGTCCAATCACTACGTATTTTGTTGCTTTGCTTGCTCCAGTTTGGGTCACCAGAGCCCTTACAGGCTGGATGCAGTGTCATTTTGACATGTCTTTTTTTGAGTGTACTCTACTTTGAAGTATGTTTTGGTAGGTCGTATTCATACTCTGAAAACTCGCTGTTCTCAGAATCCTCATTCAGAAGGAAGACTCGCAGGCAGGCATGGTAGGGTCAGCCCTGGTTCCAGCTTTCACTGTGGAGACAGCCCTGCAAAGTCCCTTGAGGCCAGGCCCCCCGGGGGCTCGTGCAGATGGGAAAGCAGGAGCGGTCAGCGCAGTATCCACAGGGTGAGCCTGTGTGGCCTCCAGGCCCAGTGCAGTCAGCCAGGTACAGTCATTTCCTTTCTCTGATTTCCTGCAAAAGAGAAACTAGTGAAGTAGTTGGAACTATTTTCTTTCCCCGGCCACTGTGATTAGAAAGGCCTTTTACAATGCTTATGTACCTTCCTTTCCCCCATCAAATCCCAGAGCTCCGTCTCCCACATCTAAGGTCTTGGGTTACTCCCACAACCGCTGTGGTTCCTGCAGCTTGCGTAGCAGACACCTCATTACCCGGAGTCTCACCAAATTCACCTCTGTTACAGCAAGTTCTCTGGGAAAGCGAGATAGGAATAAGACCTCGCAGATGCACAAGCAAACCTCTGTCACATGACCCATGTGTTTGGGTCTAAGCTGGGCGGGGGGGGGGGTCACAAGGTCTAGCCCACAGTCTGTATGAAGTTAGCTGATGGGGCGTCACCAGCTTGCACAGTAGACTGAAACACTGCAGCGACCCCATGATCCACTACTGATGTGACTATCGTGATCCATAGGATTATTTCTCTCTTTTTAAAAATAGACGTTTTCCTTTACATTGTATTTGCTTGTGGTTGAGCCCATAGGGTTATCATTGACTGATTTTCCTTCACTGGTTTTTGGAAGTAGATCACCAGATCTTTCTTCCTAGCACACAGGCTGGAAACACCACGAAACCTTGCTCAACACCAAAGCCTCCACTGAAAGATGGGTGGTGGCTATTCAGGAGTGAGATGCACGATGAAGAAAAGCACCTTAGTCCAGTTCATTCGGAATCATAGCAACCCCGTGAGACTGCGTCCAGCGGCCGCATAGGGTTCTCAAGGCTGTACATCTTCCTGGTGGCACACTGCTGCCTCTTTCTCCTTCTGACCGGATGGTGGGTTTGAACTCCCTACCATCTGGTTAGCCACAGAGCCCTCAACTACTGTGCCACTGGGGCTCCTGTGAGATTCTAGAGCTCATGTTTAAATGAGATCCTATTTGAAAGTTACTTACGAAACTACGAAATGTTCCATATAGATAAACAGATTTGGCTAGTATTACAACTATTTTAGGAGAATGCTATGGAAAAATATTTTATATGAGTTGTTCAAAGTAGCATATGCTAGCCAGTCACTTCATTCATTCATTGATTCATCTTACAAATAGTGCAGTGTCCATACGAGGGATTATTCTAAGTTTTGAGGCAAAAGTTTCTGCCTTCCTAGGGTTTACAGTTGAATGTTTTTTGAAATGTTTCAGAAAGCAATAAAATAAGCCAGTGCGCATGTTTAGCAACTCAAGATTGCCACCATCTATGTAGGGTAAGGAGGTTGATAGTGGTTAGGGAGGGGCAAGCTTCGAGGAGATCAGGGGTAGTTACCGATCTATGAGTCTAGAGCTGCTCTTGAGAGACTGGCAAATCTGCAACTATTTCACCTTGCTAGCTCAATACTTATTTTTCACAACAAGTTTTGTGGCTGTTAACTTTTTATCATGAACTTGGAGAAGATTTACAGAGCAAATGGGTTTTCCATTCAACAATTCATGCACATTTTATTTCATATCATTGATTTCAATCTCCACTACGAAACATCACTCATCCCACATCCTTCCTGCATTTCTGGTCACCATTCTTCCTACTTCTTGAACTCTTCTGAACTTTGCCCCTGAGTAAATGCTGCCCTTTTGGTCTCAAATGGTTAAATGTTCTCAGGTCAACTTACCCTTCCTACGTCATTATTCTCCTTATGAGCCTATTGTTTGGCTGAAAATTGAATCACAGGGATGAGTACATTTCCAGACCTGAGGGCAATTAAGGACCATAGTTCCTTTTTATGATTTTGCATTTTGTTCCACGTTTTCTCCAGGACTTTCTAATTGGATCCATTTCAGAGTAGTTGGGAGTGATAGCCGTCAAGGCCCATCTCGTTCTTCTGTTCTCAGGGTCATGGAAAATGTGGGAGTAGCTGATCCCATGCAACTTAAATTATTTCCACTCTTCTTTGCTCCAGATAAAGATAGGTCAACAGTTGCTTAGAAGACCCCAGTCACTACTCACTAAGGCAAGATTTAGAGCACTGTCTTTTTGGACTATGTCCTGCCAATTGACCTTGGTTCCCTTAGGCTGTGGTCCTGAACTCCCAGGCCCAGCAATTCATTACCTCAAAGGGTTTGGTCATGGCTAAGGAGTTTTCATAACTTTTCCCCTGTATGCTCCAATATATCCACACATACATTTCCCCTGTATGCTCCAATATATCCACACAATGTAGGTAACTACATACATTGAATGTACTCACGAGCACAGTCCTATCCACCTTCCTAGCACAATTGAGCAAGAAATAGATTTCTATCATTAACACACAGGGAAGCTTGCATGTTTTTTTTCCTTCCTGCCTATAAATTCATAAGCCTGTGTTCTTAGGAGTGAAATTTAGGAAAAGGGGGAAAATTAAAGAAGTAGAATGAAGCAATGACACTTAAACTCTTCGTGCTTGTGGGAAGTTAAGCATAATTTGATGATGAGTAATTTTATTATTGGCTTTGTTGTTGTTGTTGTTGTTAGTGCCTCCGAGTCAGGTCCGACTCACAGTGACCCGGTGTACAACAGAGTGAAGCGCAGCCTGGTCCTGAGCCATCCTCACAATTGTTCTTATGTTTGAGCCCATCGATCAGCCACTGTGTCAGTCCGTCTTGTTGAAGGTCGTCCTCTTTTTTGCTGCCACGCTACTTTACCAAGCGCAGACGGGTTTCTCCTGACAACACATCCAAAGTATGTGAGATGGAGTCTCGCCATCCTTGGCTCTAACAAGCATTCCGGCTGTCATTCTTCCAAGACCATTAATGGTTTAGGATTTTTAATTGGTGTTCTACACACACACACACACACACACACACACACACACACACACACACACTATCAATGTGTGGCAGATATCACTGAAGAACAGAGGGGACAGAAATATTAAATTGGACGAATGAGACTTCAATCTCAATACCTATTGGAGCTGTTTATCCTTCTATCATGAGCTCGATAGACAATGGTCTTCTAAGCAGGGGGCACTATTGGTACTTTGGGTAGACTCTTCCTTGGTTTTGTAGAACTGTATTCTTAAGTTTCCCCTACTGTGCCTGCCGAAACATTGGTGGTTTGAACACATTCTACAGTACTGGTGATCAGCCTCCATAAGAGTCATAGCCAATGTAAACCTCATGGACGAGCCTCATATATCGTGTTTCCATGAGTTAGCCTGACTTCTACAGCATGGGATTGGTTTTGGCCCTGTGAATGCTTTGTTGTGTTGAAAACCCTAAGCATGCTATACCTTCCCCAAAACTCTTTTGGGGTTAGGATTGCCTTTAGTTGAGAACCAAGATGTAATAAACTCTTTCTGAGTGTCTCTCCTAATACGTCTCCATGCCAGGTAACATGTTTTTTGTTTGTTCTTTTAAAAAATCTCTAATATGCATGTACGCCTCATTCAGTGGTATCCATGATAGCAAACTGAACTCTAATGAACATATAACCAGAAGCCAATGTGCAGCAAAGACCACATAGAGGCAGCGACGCTTCACGTCAATCTCAGCATGTTTGCCAGTTGCTCTCAGTCGCATTGCGCCCACACTGACAGTCCTATGAGACAATTTAGAAAACATCTTCCACATTAGTCTCCTTGTGACTGTGATTTAGACTCAAAATGCACATTACCCAAATGAATCTTCCACAATTTCTCCTTGGTAAATTTAACAGTCTCTAAGAAAAAGAATTTAAACCCTGTAATTTAATGGTGCTACGATAGTAGTAAAGGAGCCATGCGATGCTTTGGTTAAGCCTTTGGGTAGAAGTCAAGAACTGCCGATCTAATACCATAAAGATGACTTTGTTGTTAGTGCTTTTGAGTCATTTCCTACTCAGAGTGGTTCTGAATTCTGTCTTCTTTATTCATTGTCCAATTTTCACATGATTATGAGGTGATTGGAAATACATACTATGGCTCAGGTGAATCTTAGTTCTCAATTTGTAATATTTGCATTTTAGTACTATAAAGAGGTCTCTGAACCCAGAGAATCCAGGACAGATAAACCCCTCAAGACCAATAATGAGAGTAGCAATACCAGGATGGTAAGGGGAAGGTGGGATAGAAAGGGGGAACTGATCACAAGGACCTACATATAACCTCCTCCCTGGGGGATGAACAACAGAAAAGTGGGTGAAGGGAGACGTCGGACAATGAAAGACATGACAAAATAATAATAATTTATAAATTATAAAGGGATCGTGAGGGAGAAGGGTGGGGGGAGAGGGGAAAATGAATTGATACCAAGGGTTCAAGTAGAAAGCAAATGTTTTTGAGAATGATGATGGCAACAAATGTACAAATGTGCTTGACACAATGGATGGATGTATGGATTGTGATAAGAGTTGTTTGAGCCCCCAATAAAATGATTTTTTAAAAGAGATCTTTGCAGAAGATGTGCCTAATGTTGACTTCTTGGCCGCTGCTTCCATGGATATTGATTGTGGATTTCAAGTAAAATGAAATCATTGACAACTTTAATCTCCCTGTCACAATGCTGCTTATTGGTCTAGCAATGGGGATGTGTGTTTTCTTTGTGTTGAGATGTAACCCATAAGGAAGGATGTAGCCTTGGTTATTATCTTAAGAATGCTTCAAGTCTTCTTAAGCCTCCACCACATAAAGTTGTGTTATCTGCATATTGCAGGTTGTTGATGAACCTTCTTGCAATACTGATACCACATTTTTCTTCCTAAAATCCAGCTTCTCAGTTTTGCTCAGCATACAGATTGAATAAGTATGGTGAAAGGATACAACCCTCCTGATTTTATATCCTGTTTTTTTTTGTTGTTGTTGTTGAAACAACTGCCCGTTAATTTATGTATAGGTACCACATGAACACAGTTAAACCAATCAGAAATCAAACTTACTGCCATTGAGTTGATTTCAACTTATAGTGACCCTGTAGGACAAAAGGGAGTTGTTCGGGAAGATTTTGGAATGCTTCAGAGTGTAGAATAGCTAAAGTGAACAGAAGAAACAATGAAATAAAAACACTCAACAGAATGTCGATCTTTATGGAAGCAGACAACCTCTTCTCTCTCCTGCAGAGCCTCTGGTGGGCTCGAGCCACCGTTGCGGTTAACTGCCCAACACTTAACTCACTGCATCATCAGTACTCGTTGATACAATTAAGTGTTCGGGAATTCCCATTCTATTCAGTGATCCCTTATGATCCCATAATTTGTGGTCCCTGAAGTTAAATTTCATTGACTAGTTAATAGACACAGGTAAGCCTCTTTCTGGCATTTTCTGTTTTAAGTCATGGTGCATCTGATATCTGCAATGATTCCCATGTTCCTTGGTCTTTTCTGAACCCAGTTAGAATTTCTGCCCATTCCCTGTTGATGTACTGCTGCCATCATTTTTGAAATGTCTGGAACACGCCATTGTTTGAATGTTATATAAATGGTATTGTTTGATAATTTTCACATAATGCTGGATCACCTTTCTTTGGATGAGGCCCAAACTTGGATTTCTTTCAGAAGGTTGGCCAAATTTTGTGACAAGATGAGTGAGAACTTCCAGAATTGCATCCATTTATTGAAACTTATCAATTGACATTCCATCAGTTTATGTTTCCTACCTATCACAGGTTCTTGATCACACTTCCTCTTGAAATGGTTGGCTGTTGACCAATTCTTTTTGGTGTGAGGACAGTATGTCTCCCATCATCTTCTGATGCTTTTTGTATCGTGCATGTTTTGCCCACAAAATCCTTGACTAATGCAGCTCAAAGCTTGACATTTTCTTCTGTTATTCCAACGTGAGAAATGTTGTGTATATTTTTTAACCTCTGATCTTTCCACATAATAGTTTGCTTTGTCTTCTTGAGCTGCCTTTTGAAATTTTCTGTCGAGTGTTTTTACTGCATTGTTTCTTTTGTCCACTTTCGCCAGACTCCATTTCGAAGCAACTTTCAGAATCTCCCCTGGCATCCAGTTTGGTGTACTTTCCCCTGACTGTTTAATAACCTTTGGCTTCCTGTGTGATGCCTTTGATGTCATCCCACAACGTGTCTAGTCTTTGGCCTTTACTGTTTAATGCCTCCAGTTTCTTCTAAATTCTAGTGGGAGTACAGCTCAAGGTTGTACTTGTATTGAACTGTATGTGTGTGTATCGTAGAAGATGAAACGGATGACCTGCTCCATAACCTTCAACCAATTCTCAAAAAGCTTGAAAAGGAAAAAGGTCTTGAGAACTCTGCTCCATTTATGTTATTAATGTCAACTTTATATTGAGGCGGCCGCTTCTCCCGTTGAGTGATATAAGGCATATATCATCTGGCACTTTGTATCAGGAGTGTTTGCTTGCTATCCATAAGATGTGCATTGGCCATTTTTTCTGAAGTAAACTGAGGCCTGGTGTCTAGTTTATCTTATTCTGGAAATCCTGCTGAAATCAGTCCACCATGAGTGACCTTGCTGGATGCTTCCCACATGGAAACAACATACAAACCATCCCAGTAGGCCAGATGGTGGATGGTAAAAACTACCGCTACAGTGCAGTGAATTATTTCTGATTTTGAGCATTTCTCACCTGAATTGCAGCCTTCAGTAGGAAAGAATGAAATGACGTGTGGGAAAGGCTGAGTGACCCTCCATGGCTTCTCAAGGGGGATGGAAAGTCAGATTCCACATCACCATCTCTGTGTGCTGATTTCTATGGGGCTTAGGTCAGGCACACTCCATTCTACAGCTCTTCAGCAGGATTTGTTAACTCGTTGCAGTGGCTACACAGAACTCATAGACAACACTCACAATTATGGAGTTTATGAAGGAAATTAAAGGGTTACAAATGCTCAGGATACAATTATTCAGACAGAATAGGCTCCTCTCAGTAGTGCTCACAGATAGGCTTCTTACTGATCTTTGGCATTTCAGCCACATGGCCCATTGCCTCTTCTCTGCTCATGCAATGTTACAAAGCGCTATTAGTGCTGCCAATAAATGCCCAGAGGGCATGCCATTCTATCATAAGCCCAAAGGCACTCAGCAAACTGGCTCCACCAATTAATCTCCTAGAGGCCGAGATGTAGTGGACTCCACAAACCAGCCTGCCTGAAGGCAATCCATTTTCCTTGCTCTGTCAGCTAGGAAATCCACCGCTCTGTCTCGTGCCCTGGCTCTTGGTTCTGCAACTGGCACCCCTTTGCCTCTCACTCTGGGGTCAAGCTATTCCCAAAATCAAGGAAGTTCAGTATACAAGAATTTCAGGGTCCACCAGACACCTCAATTCCTGACTCTTCTCTCTAGCTGGTAGTGAGATTCCCTCCTTCTGAGATGGTTGGCTTTATACTTAATAGAGTGTCACAGTTAAGCACTCACAGCTGAATCATATAATACTGTCTTACTCTACTTTCTTACCCATTCCTATTGGGGGGGGGGATCATTTGATGGGATTAACAAAGACAAACTGGATAGAAGAGCTATATTAAATAATTCCCTGCACTACAGGCCACCCCTGACTCTTGTAGCCAGTGCTCTTTTATATATGAAAGATTAACTTCCCTACCTTTTAATCAGGTTACTGTAAGCACACGCATGAAAACTTGTGACACACTTGATACCTCTCTCCCCCAGTTTAGAACTGCTAAACTGCCCATCCCTATCAACCCAGTACTCTGAGGAGACAAGTGCGCTTACTGATGTCAAGAATCTTCATTTCTGTTTGGAATTTTGGCCATCTGTATCCATAAGCAAACTCCAGTTCCGAATAAGCCATCAACTGTCAGCAATTACACCAGCTCACAGTGCCAAACATCTTTCTCATTTCTTTTACGTAGTTTTGGGTTATCAGCCCGAGGCATCCAAGCTAATGCAAATGGGTGGCAGCTGCAAGCTTGGGAGCCCACACAAACCTTCCTGCACTTCAGACCAAGTGGCCCCTTCTTACTCTCAGCCCTAGATCCTAGGATCTAATTGGATGCCCAAGGAGTCAGAAGTCCACACAATTCCCTAGCTTAAGACTAACCAGCCCTTCCTCTCGGCTCTCAATTCTAGCCTCTCTAGACGAGGTCATTGGGTATCAATGGGACATGTCCAAACTCAACCTGTCTCTTTATTGCTTACTTTCACTAAGAGGACTGTGTTAATCTGGGTAGACTAGGGAAACAAATTCATAGAGACACTTATATATGTATAAGAAAGAGCTTTATATACAAGAGCAGTTGAATATTGAGAAAACATCCCAGCTCAATCCAGATCAAGTCCCTAAGATAGAAAGTGACCAGATTTTAACATTGGTGAAGCGGGACACCAGTGGGACCCCATTGATAAAACTCATATCCTGGTGAAATAGCCACATGGCAGCCGAAAAGCATATACTCTAGCTTGTTGTGCATTCTTTCAAAAAATCGAGACTTTTAAAAAACGCTGCAGGATGTGGGAAAAATTGTTAAAAATTGGGACTGTCCCGCCAAAAGTGGGACGTCTGGTCACCTTACTAAGTTCGATATTAGCCCATATGTCTGATACCAATCTGAAAAGTCTCCCTCAGACTCATACAACACATGCAGTGATGCCAAATGCTGGAAGATCACAGGCCAGTGGGTGGAAAGTCTTGTGGATCCAGTGGTGGTGGAAGCATCTCAGCACTGGCAGGGGTCTCCACTAGTGTATCTCCATGTGGCACTAGAGTATCTCCATGTATCTTGTTAGCAGCTGCAATGTCTCCCAGGAAATATTTATTTCCTTAGAGCCTCCAAATGTGGTCATCAAACTGCGACCTGATTGACAGACTAAACTCCACCCCTGCACGCTTAATCCTCTCAAATTGACAACAGACTATATAACTACCACATGGACCCAGGTGGTTACTACAGCAAGCGTACCAGACACCTAGGAGGTATCTTTCTCTGATAGGCCCTGCTTTTTCTTTTTTTTTCTTGCTCAAATTGTTTTGAAAAAAACACTCTTATTTTCCTCTGCAGGTCTTCCTTTCTATTGTAAATGTCCAGATCTCTCAGCAGTTCTGGGTGGGACTCAGGTTTCCACCCAGACTTTTCTGGTTTAAAATAAAGCCTGTTCCTTCTGGTCACTTCCTGACTGTCCTTTTAGCTATCCAATCAAGTATAGGTTGGCTAACAAGCTCTTTGTAATCATCATAGTTGTATTAATTTATATCACACATGGAGGCCTATTTTAAATTTCCAGGCAGTAGAAATACTTAATATCCATAGTACAGAGTGTTAAGTACATAACTCTTACCTTTCTTAAAAATACCCAAGTATAATTTCTTCTATACTCCTAGCTTGTGTCTCTTTCTGTGTATGTGGCCTTGGGTCCATGGCAGGGTAGATCCAGTAAACCCTGTCCAACTATTATTAATTATTATTCATTCGTTAACTAACTTGGTTTTTGACCCTGGCCACTCCAGAAGCAGCTTTTCTCCCCTCCGCTGCAGTATATCATGTGTGGGACTTCTGATATGCATATCATTTTTTACATTCCTTAAATCCATTACCATAACAATAAGCAAAATAGCCATCTTAGAATCATAGTTTTACTTCTCAGGTTTCCTCCTCCTTTCTCTTACACATTGTCTTGCTCCCAGCGAGTCTGGAGCCCGTGGAATCAATGATCAAACTCAGGTGCAAAGGAGAGAGCGCTACAGGAGGGACAGTGTGTGTCAGAATTGATAGGATGCAGTGTGTCTCAGTCCAACCTCATAGATCTCTGCCTTTGATAATGCTGGTGTTGAATTTGATTTGCCTTCCCCCTTGTGAAGAAGAGGGGTCTGGCACCACCCACACCCCATTTCATTCTTTCCCACAACAGCCTTGGAAGCAGGTGCTATCTATGACCTATATAGGTGTATGAGCCAGAATTGATTTCACTCTTGATTTTAAAAGTACTACGGCTGTGTCTCTTTTCTAGTTTTACTATCTTGGGTCTTGGACGGGAGTTAGCTAAGGAGAGGTCATCTGACAAGAGCAATTATGAAAAGTATGGGTGAAAAGTGATGCCAGATTTAAGGGTTTCCCCCCATAAATTTCCTCTATTCATGTATCAGGCCCTATATATATGTTCATACTTGGGGAGGTAAATGTGATAATGATGGTGAAAGTACAGGCAGTCTTTTCAAATAAGTGCTTTTTTCTTACTGTATTAAAGGAAAAACAGAAAAATTTCTACACTTTAGCTTGATAGATTATGCAAAGCTTCAGGCTAGATAATAGTACTTCTGCCATCGCAATCCTTTTTGCCAATGATTTGTCTTAAGGGTACTTGTATATAAATAATTATATATTTTATATCTATATAAAGTAGCTCATCTTTACGGACTTTGTGTTAGTCTGGGTAGACTCGAGAAACAAATCCATAGAAACTCGTGTGTATAAGAGAGCATTTTACATAAAGCTTAATTGTATAATAAGAAAGCATCCCAACCCAGTCCAGTCCAAGTCCAATAAGTCCAATATTAGCCCATATGTCCAACACCAATCTATAAAGTCAGACTCATGAAACACATGCAATGATGCCTAAGGCAGGAAGATCACAGGCCAGTGGGTGGGAAATCTTGTAGCTCCAGTGGCATTATAAGCATCTCAGTGCTGGCAGGGGTTTCCACGTGGCTTCTGTGGGTCCAGAGTTCTGGAGGCATCAGGGTAGGTCCATGGGGCTTCTCCTCAAGGATGTCTCACAGGGAGTCAGCCTTGTTAGCAGTGAGTTCCCAAGGGAGTGAGCCCAGAGAAAAGTCTTTTGCCTCCAAGGAGGAAAGTGCAGGAGTACCCAGAATCCTCAGGGGGAAGGCCATGCACACAGGCCTCACTGGTTATAGTCCAATTGACAGACTCGACTCCACACCCTTCACTCTTAATCCTCTCAAGTCCCTAATGGACACCAGATTATGTAACTACCACAGACTTCCATCAGGAATAAACAGCCACAGCAACAATAACAATCATGGAAAATACCTCTGTTGTTGTTGGTTGCTGACTCATGGTGACCCAAGGCAAGCAGGGTTTGCAAGGCCCTGACCGTTCGGGGACAGGTCATCAGGTCTGTTGTTGGAGACAGCTGCTGGGTGAGTTTGAGCCACCAACTTTTGGGGTCGTATTGGAAAGCTCAACTCTTCCTCCAACTGCGCAACAAACTCACTGCCACCAAGCTGACTGTTCCTGCTACCCAGAAGCTTCCAGCATTTTGTAGTTCAGAACAGATAAGACAAGTAGGTACTCTAAATACCTCCATGTTACAGATAAAGAAACTGACTGTGGTACAGAGAGATTAAGTAAGTCAGAACAGAATCAGATCTATTCTCTGCCCCCATGAACACATTACAGACAGACACACTAACCTTGGGAGTGTGTGGTTCAGTCACACACAAATTGTAACTATCTGTGTGCAGCAAGAGTGATCAAATCAATGGGGAAGTAGTTGTAACAAATGTGGCAACTGTTACTGTCTGGTCTGAAGGTTACATAAGAGCCTAAATCAACTTACTCCATGAGCAGTTGAACAGGGAGAAAGTGAACAGCTATTGCCCGAGCTCTTTAACAGACCCCGCCTGTACCTCTGCCTAGTAATAACAAGACAACTTTACAAGCTGCCTATAAGTTCTATTTTTCATTCCTCGCCTTGTTTGAAAGTACAGAAATGTATTTATTACATCATAAAATGTTTTTCTTGCAAATGATGACTATTGACTGAAAGGCAGGCAGAAAGGGAAGAGAGGGAGAGGGGAAAGAAAGAAAGAAAGAAAGAAAGAAAGAAAGAAAGAAAGAAAGAAAGAAAGAAAGAAAGAATATCCCAAAGGAATAAATAAAATTGTTCTAGGTAAAAGTCGGATACAATTAATTGTCTCCATATGCACTCGTTCGTTTTTCTAATAAAGTAAGAATGCTCTGAACTTTAGAGGACAGTTAATCTAGGCGAAGTTTTTCATCATTTGTGTCTGGATTCCTGTGAAATTCCCTTCTAAGGAAAAAGGAATTCTTCTCAAGATACTGACATACAAGGTCAGGTGCCCAGAGTGCTTGGGTCTTAGAGGAATAAACTCAAACTGAAGGAGTTGCCCTGGAGCTGATTCTGACCCATGGTGACCCCATGTGTTACAAAGTAGAACTGCACCATAGGGGTTTCCTAGCTGTAATTTTTACGGAAGTAGATCTCTGGACCTTTTCTGTGCTGCTGCTGGTGAGTTTGAACCCCTGACCTTTAAGCTAGCCATTGAGCTACCTGTTACACTACCCAGGGACCTGATAGTCTCACAAGGTGGTGTCAAGGTGTTGGTCCAGCGCAGCTAGGCATTCAGTATTCCCTGAACAAATTAATGAGTGTCCCTGAATCTCACATGCTCACACACACGTGCCCACACTTACACACTGCAGTCGGGCATCTACATGCACACACAAACACACACATACACACACTCACTCACCCATACATTTATATGTTGCACGATGTTCTTTTCTTGCATATGTTGCTCCTTAGACTGATTTCGAGGTTATTTTACATACTTTGGGTATGGGGGCTTCACTTAGAATGAACCAACTGGTGTTGGACCTAACTATGTATTTCTTTTGTGCTGTATGGACCCTGAGATGCCCATACCCTGAGTACTCCTTGAAACCCAAAGTCAAGGCTCACATTAATGGATTTCTGTATAGCCTCTGAGTTGAGTCCTTTGAAATAATTGCCAATGCGACCCCAGCACGCTTACGGTTACAGAACCCCGTGCTGGGCCGCCAGGGGTCCTCTTCCTTGGTGTCATGTCTGGGCACCCTGGTGCACTCCTCCTGGCCTCCCTCTCCTCCTCCCCATAGACACTTCTTTGCCCCTCCAACTGCCTTCTGGGAAACTGTTTAATATACAAATGGAATCTCTGGGTGGATTCAATGCTGGGCTACTAGCCAAAAGCTTGGGGATTCAGACCCTCTGGGCTCAGAGGAATTTGGTGAGTTAGGCCTGGTGAGGTGATTCCAGAGGGTGCAGCCTTGGCAGATCTACTCTGTACCCACGGGCTTGACAAGAGTTGGACTTGATATAAAGACAATTAACAACAGCATAGACGATATGGACCAGCTCCAGGTCAAGAGCTTAGTTTGGGGAAACAGTGGAAGAAGATGAGCCGATTTCATCCAGGGCCCACTTTGGACAGTGGTTTTAAAGTGAAAACACCCTGTTGCTGTTGAGTCAGCTCTAACTCGTGGCAACTCAATGTGTATCGGAGGGAACTGTGCTCCATACGGTTCTCAGCACAGCTGCTTTGCTAGATCTTCCTTCCAAAATTCCTCTGACTGGACTCAAACCTCCAGCCTTATAGTTAGTAGCCGGCATGCTAATGGTTTCCCCGCGCAGTGGCCAATGTGGGAGTCTGGTTGGCACACATGATGCACTGGGAGCAACTTGCAGGACAAGAATTTTACATCAAAGGCTTTCTTGCTCATGAATTTTAATTATGATGTACTGTTTTTGCTTTTTATTTGTTAGATTTTACTCTTGAGCGAGGATTATCCAGCTGAGAGAAAAGTCTCAACCCAGTGACTAGAACCCCAAGGCCTGAGCAGGTTTCCCAGCAAATCCATACGTTCCGTGAATTTGTAGAATCAGAGGATGTAGACCATCTGGTATGGGTTTAATATCTTTCCTGCCCTTCCTGCTTGGTTAGGAAAAACCACTGCTCAGGTCACTAGCAGGCTGTTTGTGGGATGTAATGCTTGCTTGGGACCAGGACTTTGGGGGCTTCCTAGGCCAAGTGAAGGAATGTGGATTTTATTTTCAGGCAAGAGAATGACTTGGTAAGGTTAACATTCTTATGGAGAAATCCTACTTTTTTTGTTTATACCTGATTTCCATTACCCCATAGTTTGGGGTCCCATCAGCTGTACATCATCCTTTATCTCAGAAGAGGTCATGGCCCCAAACCAATTAAGCCACCTTTCTGTGAGTTGACATATGTTAATCAGTGTCTGGGTACCTAAGAATTGACCAGCTGGGTCTGCTGTGCTGGTCTTGATTGCCATTGCCATCTTCCCTTCTGGAGAATTTGCCATCCAAAGAAGGATCTACCTCAACTTACCTCCATGCCATGAAGCCCATGGCAACTCATAGCAACCGTGTAGGACAGGGTACACCTGCCCCTGGGAGGTTCTGAGACGATAATTCTTGATGAGAGGGAGTAGAAAGCTCTGTCTGTCTCCCTTGGAGCAGCTGGTAGACCTGGTGGTTAGCAACCCAGTGTGTAGCCACTTTGCCACGGGAGCTCCTGAGAGTTCTTTAAATTGTTTCCTTTGATCCTGGCTTCCAGCACATCCCCTCTCCCTCTGGGGAGTGTACAGTCTACATGCTGAGCCCACCAGAGGCGAGCCAAGGCGCACTGCATGGGAGCTAAGCCATTCTTGCTAATGGACAGCAAACTAACTATAGTTTTAAATTAATTAGAATTGTATTTAGCCATATCGAAACCAGAATGATAGTGTCCGAGATACTTTGTACCATCTAAAACATGTCAGCTTATACACAGTACTGGAATTACAAGCTTTCCAAGGTTTCAGCTCCAGGCCTCAAAGCTGTACCAATAAAGCTAGGGTATAAGTAGGTTTCATTGCATATTTATACGTATAACAGTTAGTTATGGTGCATATATATAATAGTACAGCACAGTTCAAGTTCATAAACAAGAAGTTGTTTGACATAAAATTCTTGTCCTGCAGATTATTTGTATTTTGCATACACATATACCATAATGTAATTATTTGTATTTATATATATATACATATAAAATGATATATGTTTAGTATATTACATATGAGAGGGCACTCCCCCCAAAACAGAATTTTTTTACCTAAAGCTATGTATTTAAATTTTTTTTACAAAATAACCTTATCACCTTCAAAATACTCTCCATTACACTTAATACATTTGTCAAATCCGTGATTCCATTCTTGGAAACATTTTTCAAACTTACTTGTTTGGATGGCCAACAGCATTTCTCTTCACCCCATTTGTTTCTTTGCCTCTTCTACTTCATCAAATTGCTGTCCTTTTTATCTTCTTCTCCATTTGTGGAAACAGAAAGAAGTCTCACAGAGCAAGGTCAGGTGAGTAAGCTGCACGGAGCAAGAGAAGCATGCTATTGTTTACCCCAAAACTGGTGCGCTGACATGGCTGTGTGAGCAGGTGCATTGTTGTGGTGGCAAAACCAGTCCCCCATCTGTCACAAACCAGGCCTTTTTTGTCTCATACTGTTACACAATCTTTTCAGAACTTCTAAATAGCTTGATTAACAGTCTGACCTGGTGGAATAAACTCCAAATGCACTACGAGTCAACATTTTCATCTGTTTGGGAGTTGGTGGATGTCTAGAATGAGGTTTGTCATCCATCAACATTTCACTTTTTTTTAAAATGAGGAAACCAGTCATACACTTGAGTTTTCCAAAAAGCACTGTCCTTATAAGCTGTGTCTATATCACAATAGTTTCTGCAGTATTTTTCCCTGGCAGGAAACAAAATGTCATAGCCACATTCTATTCTCTTAAATCCGCCTTCACAAAAAAACGAGGTTAGAGCGAACCTAGTTTTATGAAAAAATTCACTGTGACCAGAGAGAATCTTCTCAGGAGATGCCACTGGGTGCACCAATCAGAGCGAGTTGCCCAAGGCTCTACTAGCGGGAAAAATGTGTACTATAAAAACTCAGCTCGGCCCATTCCAATTGCCTTTTTTTTTGAGGCAGGGGGGTACAGCCTTGTAAATAAGATAAACTCATATATACAATAAACTACATGCATGCTATAATTATGCACGCACACTGTACACTTTCACACAAATAACACATCCCTTCCATGTGTGTTTGGCAACTGTCCGCTCTGCCTGGGAGATATTTTTATAAGCAATTATTTTTTACATGTTTCTGTAAAAGAAATTGTATAACATATTTACAGAAATACCTCCTGTGTCGGGTGGGGGTGGGGATAGGGTTATGACTGGCCAGCAAAAGTCGAAAGCGTTTGTTATTTGTATCAAACTGTGGTGTCCACCCAGGTGGAGGCAGTCTCTCTCGGAGGCGTCCCTGGGTATGTCCTTCATGGAGCTCAGTGTACTGGTCACGTGGTCATGAGCCATCCCCTGACTGTCTGGGCAGCCCCTGGACCAATATTGGGCATGGTCCAATTATGGCCTCACTCCTGATCCTGGGAAGCCATTTTTTGTGACATTTTTCTTGGGCCTCCCATGACCTTTATAAAGCTCTGTGTCTCAGCAAACCCTGGGCCCCATTATGACCTCAGACTAACAGTCTTCCTCATCAATTAAAAAAAAAAAAATCTGTGTTTGTGTGTGTGAGAGAGAGTGGGGGTGGGGTGAGAGAGAATTGTTGCTAGAGTTCTAGCTCATAAAAAATAGATTGATTTTTTTTAAATCCCACATTTAAGCATGTTTCTTCTCGGTGAATGATTACAGACAAATTCTCTAAGTAATGAACTTACTTTGGTGTCTTTAAACAAGCAAATGAATGAACGAAAGCTCGCCGCCATCGAGTCAATTCTTACACTGACTCTATAGGACGGAGTAGAACTGCTCCTGTGGATTTCCAAGGCTGGAAATATGTGTGGGAACAGAAAGCCTCCTCTTTCTCACTCGGAGCAGTTGGTGGGTTTGAACTGCTGGCTTTGTGGATAGCAACCCCATGTGTACATTCAAGCAAAACTGGCTTCCAATGGGATCTGCGAAACCTTACCCACATAAATCCCACAGCCTGATCTTGCTCCCTCAGACTCCTTTTTCTTCCCTAACCTTCAAAGGAACGAGGTTCGAACCCCCCGAGGAGACCCAAGCTGCAGTTTTCATGTGGTGTAAATCCACAAATGCAGACCTTTGGTGGGAGGTGGGTGGGGGAGTTACGTGAACACAATACCGTCTGTACTGTGTAGACCTAGATGGCGGCTCTGTCGGCAAACCGTAGCTTCCTGTTTGGGTAGTTTTGGTTCTCGCAGGTTTCTGTGATTCAGGAGGGCGCCATGTATTCTGTGTATACGTCGTCCTCACCAAAGGCAGTGCAGGGTTCTGAATTTTACTGTCAAGCTTTAATTTCTTCGTGTTGCTGCCACAGAAAGACCATTCGAAATTCACTTTCAGCCCTGGAGGAAGACCAGCGGGAGCGGCTCTGGAGGGAAGGCTCTCTGGGCCGGCACTGTGGGAAGCTCCTTGTCTCAGCCTCTGCAGCCCCGGTGCTCCCCGGCCCCTGGGCCGTCTCCTCCTCCCCATGCGTGTGTGCTTGTCTGCAAGCAGCGCAGTCCCTGTGCCCCGTGGGCTCCCTCCTGAGAGTGGCTGTGGAGCAGTGGGCTTGGTCTCATGTCTGTGTGCCCCCTCGCCACTCAGAAGTGACCGGGTGTGGAACCCTGCACACACTGATCCGGCCTCATCGACAAAACAGAGAGAACGCTGTTCCCAGGGGAACAGCTTCTCGAGGAGCTTGTACCACACAGCATGTTGTGGGAGCCACAGTTCAAGCCGTAACAGGGAACATGAAAACGTCTTGATTGTTTTTAAGTTGCCTAAGTTACCCTGGTGGGACCATCAAGTGAGCCTTGGACTGCAAACCCCAGGGCTGGCGGTTAAACCCACCAGCCCCTCCGAGGGTGAAGGATGAGAGGGTGCTGCTATCAGACTGACAACGCCTCATAAACCCTAGAGAGGCAGGAGTCCAAATTGACTAGGTGGCAGTGAATTTATTGTCTGTTTTATTTTCTAAGTTACTTTGAACACTCAAAGCATTTTTTTTGTTTTTGAGTTGATTGTGACTCAGAACAACCCTATAGAACAGAGTAGATTTGCCTCTCTGGGTTGCCAAGACTGTAAAAATCTTTACAGGCGTAGACCACCTCCTCTGTCTCCTGAGGAGTGATTGGTGGTTTTGAACTGCTGATCTTGAGATTAGCAGCCTCATGTGTAACCCACTACGGCACCAAGATTCCTTACTTTGGACACAGCGGCGTCAGCAGGAAAGACCTGTTGCTAGCAAAGGTCATCTCGGTTGGTAGAGTAGGGGACCACTGAAGCTGAGTGAACCGTCAGTGAGATACAAAAGCCACAAGAGTCTCAACACACTAAGGATTGTGATGGCGGTGCAGGATCAGGCAAAGTCTCGTCCTCCCTAGTCCAAATCGACTTGAGGGTAACTAGCAACGGTGTTCCAAATGTAACAGGGATGCAGTAGCTTGGGTTGGTACTTTTCATCTTCTGAATACTCTCTGGACAACTTATGGGGATGGCCAACAAGCGTCCTTCTTTGTGACACTGGCTACTTCAAGGTCTTCATGAAGTGGCTTCAGAGAACACAGACTGCCTCTTATCTGCCCTACCTTGCAGTCTCGCTACAGCAGTAGGTCTCAGACTGTTGTTGTCCGAACTCCTCCATCATCTGACAACGCTTTGAGAACCCCACCGAGCATTTGTATATGAGTTGTATCTGCTGACCCTTAGTGAGTTAGAAAGGAGAGCGGAAACGCCTCGAAACATTTCTTTATGAATTTACTTAAAAATAACAGTGAACCTATTGCAAATGCGTTTTCATGATGAGTATGGTTATTAAAATTTTTAGTGAAAAGGATGCCAGTGCTTTACATTTTTGAAAATATCTTTAATGTTTGGCCTAATGGATGGCAGCTGGACTCTCATATCTGCTTCGGCATTCACTCTGTGGTAACATTCCACATCGCAGAACCTCTGCAAAGCGTCACTCTGCGCCTGGGAAAGAATAGGGCGGAAAAGGCCAAATGACCCCGTAGTCTACTGAGAAGACAGTTTTGAGCAAGGGACTCTGAAAGGGCATTGGGAACACTGAGTTTCCCAAAGTGGCACTGTGGGGCCCCCACGTTGAGAAGCACCGATGTAGTCTTTATTTAATTTTTTTGGTTTCATGACTCGGATGATGCAGTCTTTAATTGATTACCTGGCTCTGTACTAGGCAGAAGGCACCTTGGTGGTATAGTGGGTTACTCGTTGAGCTACTCACCAACCACAAGGTCAGTAGTTCAAAAGCACCAGGTCTTCTCTGAGAAAAATGAGGCTTTCTATTCCAGTAAAGGTTTATAGGCACAGAACTCCCCCCCCCAACCCGGGGCAGTTTGCTCTGTCCTATAGGGTCACTGTTGGGTTGGTAGTGACTCAATGGCAGTCAGTTAGTAATTGGGTGACAGGTAAGGGAAATCCCCAGTGAAGACACTGTGTACCCTTTAGCATGGATCCTCCAGTGTTAAGAAAGTGGGTTCAAAAGTGGGTATGAAAACCCAGTAGAGAGCAGGGGCCACCATTCATTAATATGGAAACACCTTCTACCAGCGCTCTGAGAATTTGAATTTTCTATAGGCAAGCAGAGCAATCCGTAGTGCTTCTAAATGCTTCCTTTCTAAAGTAAAGTTTATCATTTTGTTTAAAGAGGAAATAGCTCGTCATGCACATGGTCACAGCGGAAGTCTGTGCTCAGGATGATGTGAGCAGAAAGGAAGTGATCCCTTTGCCTGCCATTACTTCCTGGAGCTCAGTTCAACCAATGGGCCTCATGCCCATGACCGGTCCTGAGATGAACAGTGTTTAGAGGGAGGGATCACTTTGATAAATGAAAGGTTGGAGGTTCAGGTTCACCCAAAGGTGCTGTGAAAGCTCCTGGTGCCCTACTTCTGAAAACGCAGCTACTGAAAATCCAGGGGACACGGTTTCCCTTGGACACACATGGGCCACCATGTGGTGGCGTCAGCTTAAGGCAACTGTTCCGTTATTCTTTCTGACTCTCGGAGGTTGGTTCCCTGAGGACTGCCCTCTTTTGAGGGTGAGGGAGGAAGAGCCTGAGGAAGGTGTTCCCCGGATGTGCAAACCCCTCAAAAACGTGCCTGGTGATTTACGCGCTCGCCGGATGGCAAGCACACATCAGAGTCCCTGCCTTTCTGTGTGTGACGATGAACTGAAGTTCCGGGTGCATGTGGGACATGGATGGCTATAACATCTCATTATGTATGGCTTTTGGTGTACACACATGGCACGCATAATGATCTGAGTTCTGATCGCCTTCAGTTTTGAAAACAATAAAACTTAAAAGATAGAAGGAATTTTCTTTGGAAAGTCCTTACGAGGTGGAAAATATTAGTGGATCTCAGGAAAGGAGACAATTCCTGGGCTTCCAGCCAAGCATCTAACTAGAAAGGCTCCCGTTTCACCCACGTGAATGCCTGGGCCTTACACTGGCCTGTAGAGCTCTCCCATCCCCCAGCCCTTGCCTCTGCTGGCACTTCCTCCATCCTTTCCAGTAACAGTACTGAACTACTTTCCTGGCTGTTCCAGATTCCAATACCCTGCCCTCACCCCTCACATTCACCTCAGGCCTGCTAGCATTACCATGACTCAGAAGGCTTGTTCCCCGATGTATCTTTTTGGCTCACCTCCTCACCTCTTCAGGTTTCTCCTCCACCAGCACCCAGGCTACTGTATTTAAGGCAGCAGTCCACACACATGCCCCCACCCTCCTTAGCTCATATGCCTCTCTCTGCTTTCCATAGCACTTACACCATCTCAATCCGTTCTCCAATCTAAATGTGCTCTTGAATACCTGGGAAAGAAAACCCACTACCACTCAGTCCATTGCATCTCCTAGGGTCCCTGTATGAAATTTTTGAGGCTATACATAGATTTGGATACTGAAAGCCTCATATTTCTCTTGAAGAGAGGTTAGTGGGCTTGAACCACTGACCTTGTGGTTAGCTGTCCAATGCTTACTGACCCTATATAGGATTGCTATGAGTTGAATGGGCTCTGCGGCAATGGTGGCTTTGAGGTTTGTTGTGCTGTGTCTGTAGTTGACTTTAGGAAGTACTGGCATCTTGACAACAGTGAGTCTTCCAGTCCAAGAGCATGGAATGCCCTTTGATTTATTTAAAAGCCTGTTTTAAATTTTTTCAGTAGCATTTTGTGGTTTTCAGTCGTTACGGCTTTTACCTCTCTGGTCAAATTTATCCCTAGATTTCTTCTTCCTTTATGTGCTGTTTTATATGGAATTGTTCCCTTGATTTCCTTTTTCGATTTCGTTTCTGATGCATAATACTGGCAGATTTTTGTGGGTTGACCTTGCCGCCTGCCATGTTGCTGAATTCATTTGTTCATTCTGATCGCTTCCTTATGGATTCTCTGGCTTTTTCTGCTAATGGAGCTAGTTTCACTTCTTCCTTTCCCTGTTGAATATCTTTTTTGGGGAGAACAGGAGCGTCTGATTGCTCAGGCTAGAACTTCCAGTACAATATTGTAAAGCAGTGGTGGCAGTGGAATTGTTAGTGTGTTCCTGATCTTAATGTGAAACTATCAAAATCTTTCTCTATTGAGTATGATGGTGTCTGTGTGGCCAGCGATGGTGGCACTACAAAAAGGAGCAGCTACTGTGGGAAATTGTTTGGTAGTTTCTCAAAAAGTTCAGCATAGACCTATCATGTGACCCAGCGGTTCCATTCCCCACTATATACCCAAGAGACTTAAACGCAGTGACCGACCCATGGACAACAGCGCTCCCTGAAACACAACTCGCAATAGGCAAATGGCGGGACCACCCAAAATGTCCATGGAAAAATGAATAGACACAATGTGGTATATCCTTACAATAGAAAACCATTCTGCCAGAAAGAGAAAATGATACTCCCCATAACATGATGGAAACTTGAAAATATTATGCTGAATTAAAGTGGGTCAATCATAAAGGGCTAGTGTTGTGTGATTTCACTTATATTAAATGAGCAGAATAGGCAAGCATATAGAGACCAAAGTGTTTTAGCAGTTACCAGGAGCTAGCGAGGTACGGGTGGGGGGCTGGTTTAGGGAGAAGCATGGTTTAGGAAGCATTGAGGTGATAAAAACTTCAGCAGTGGGTATCGATGATGGCTGCAGGTCATGACTGATGTAACTCGTCCCACTGAATTGTACACCTGAAAAATATTAAATAGGCAAATCCATTGTTTAGATTTTTACTCCAATAGAAAGACTAGCGCATACGTGATTCACCCGGGGAGCTTGGTAACTGATTCTGATTCAGTAGCACGCACTGGGGGGTGTCGCTGAGATTGTGTTTCTCACAGGTCCCAGGTGGTGCCGGTGCCTCTAGTTCTGTATCAGACTTCCAGTAACAGAGCTGAATCACTCCCCTGGAGCCCGGGCACAGTAGTCAGGTGCTCAGCTGCCAAGCCCAAAGCTGTGGATTGAGCCCACCCGCCATCCTTCCTCCTGAGGCGAAAGCTGTGGCGGCTGCTGTCAAGATGACAGATTGGCCAAACCTGTGGGGGCAGTTCTGCTCTGCCATGAAGGGTGGCTGCCAGTCAGATCAACTCTGTGGCCATAGAGCAGTTTTAATCGACTCTACCAAATACATTTCAAAAAGTCCTTGAGATGACCCAGTGCCCCTCTTTGTTAGGACATAAGCCTGACATGAACAGGAATCTTGGCAAGTTTTAGGTATTGGTGTAACCCAGCGCTAGAAACGTTTGTAGCCCAGAAGATAATGTGTGTGTGTGGAACACAGGAGGAAGTCGGGGCTTTCATTCATGGGACAGCAATCCCGTCTCTAGCAGCCCAGGTGGCCTAGTGGGTTCGTCATTGGGTTGCTCATCACAGAGTCAGCACTTCGAAACCACCAGCCACTCCTGGGGAGAAAGATGAGGCTTTTTACTCCCCCAGAGTTACAGTCTCAGAAAGGCACAGGCAGTTCTCCTCCGCCCTCTAGGGATGCTGTGAGTCAAAGTTGACTCCATGGCAGTGAGTCTGGAGAGGCTTTTTGCTGTTTGGTTTTGTATTGTTTAGAAATGACCTCCCTCATAAGGCAGGCTTCTACAACTTGGGAACCAAGGCCTCCACCTACAGCCCTTGTCTTTTGTCACGTAGAGTGATCAGTCTTTGAGATAGTGAAAGGCCAGAATGTCATAGAAATTCTATTTTCCAGGTTGTCTGTAAAGATGTACTATAAAGTAGTTCCTCTGTTTATATTGCAACTCTTTGGAATGCCCTGGAATTATTTGGGCAGGGGGTCAGTCACCACCCTCAGCACTATGACTTCAGTCCACTTGCACTTGAAAACTGCACTTCCTCTGTGGTAGCACCTCCCCTCTGGGGATTAAGCTCATCCTCCAGTAACTGCCCTGAAGGTGGCTTGGGTCACTTCAGAAAGAAATTAGATCAGTGTAACGACTTATTAAATAGCCAGCCTCGCCGTTTCTCCAAGGTTGTTCCCGCTTAGAAATGAGTTCCGCTGCACAGGGCGAGTTCTGCTGACCCACTGGAGTGGTCCCCAGCGTTCTTAGCCTGAGATCACAGAGCCCCGCCCGAGGGAGGAGTGTGTCCTCGAGATTCAGACAAGAGGACAACTGACCTGCAAGCATCGAGGAGAAGAGGGAGCGCGGACCGGAGACCGCCGTGGAGGAGCCATAGGAAAGCGTGAGAAAGTGGAGAAGGCATCCATCAGGTGCCTGGCTCTCCAGCGGGCACCGAGGAGACCCGCCTTCCCAGCTGCAGATGACTCGATGCAGCTACGAGGAACCCCAGGCTAATCTTCACAGGGCCGTCAGAACCAGACTGAAGGGTTGTGGGGTGCGCGTGCAGAGGAGAACTCATTAAAGAGCTACAGAAGGTTGACAAAAATATGAGCCCCTGCTGTCCCACGGCCATCTTGAACCCATTCACAGTTTTGTTGGAAAACAGCGTAGGAAGGGAAGGGTGGAGCCCTGTCAGCAGGCCACGCTTCGGAGCCATTTCTGACCGCTAGTGAACCGTGCGCCCCTGTCGGGCTGTGGCCCACAGGGATTTCACCGGTGAGTTTTGGCCAGTCTTTCCTGAGGCACTTCTGTGTGGACTGGAAGCACCACCGTTGTACTTAGCAGCTGGGGGCGTCAACTGCTGCCCTACCTCGGAACTCCAGGCCGCTGGGTACATAATTGATGGCAACCAGTTCTGAAGGTCTATCAAGTTGTTTTGCAAGTTGCTCAGAGTTGTTTGGGCATGCACGGACATCCAGGTTTTAAGAGCGCTGCTCTGACCGCCAACAAGCCCTTCCGGAGGGCTTCACACTGGACACCAGGAGCACCCCGTTGGGGGTGATGTGTGGATATGCAGTTTGGGACGGCTGGACAGGTTTGCAATTTATAATTCAGCCACATGACTTTAGAGGCCAGGCATTCCAGAGTCATAAAAAGCCAGGCTTGCCAGCAAGCAGCTTCTATCTTGGTGCATAACAGTTCCTAAGAGTTGCGATATGACTGTTCCCCGTGCTGACTGCTGCATCACAGGGGAATGAGCTCAGCGCACAGCACTAGCAAAGGGTTATGACCCCTGCCTACTTGGTCCCCTACCGAGGCAGCACCTAGGGCAGATTTACGCTGGAAAAATCTCTCAATGCCCCGATGTAAGCTCCCATCCCCAGGGAGAGAAGCGTCACTGCTTCCTGGGTCAAAGTGAGCCCTTGGCCGGCGTTGGCGCTCACAGCGGGTGAACACTTGGCTCCTTCCACCTCCAAAAGGGATACAGCCTGAGAGAGGGAAACGGTGGCCTGCTTTCCCATGGTGTGGCCTTTGCCAACCATTTGGGGACAGAACTGGGAGCAGGAAGAAAGGAGACCTCCGTGGAGTCTTCTCTTCGTTTCCTGTTTGCCATCTCTTCTGCAAACTCACTGCCATTGAGTCAGTACTGACTCACAGTCACCCTATAGGACAGAAGGACTGCCCCTGTGAGCTTCCGAGATTTTAACTCTCTCTGGGTGTAGAAAGTCACATCTTTCTCCCTCCGGTGGTTTCAAATAGCTGGCCTTGTGCTCAGGACAACACGTAATCAGGATGCCACGGGGGCCCCCTTTTTCTTACAAGGGGATCCCAGTTTCATAAGTGTCTCATTAGGTGAATTGCCCGTTACTTCTGTTGGTGCCTTGTATGTTCCGATGGGCACAGAGTCGGTATGCAGGAGAGTAATCCTTAACTGCCTTGGAAAGCATGAAGCCAGTGCCCAGGGCCGCCCTGAAATAACTTCTTGCCGTCAGCTTGGAGAGAGTTACCGACAAGGTCATGAAGTGTGGGGCTGGCATGGGAGGAGCCTAGAGTGAACTTGGAACAAACATGCACTCCATACCCTCGATTGATTTCCACTCTTCTCCCATGTGTGAAGTCTCTAGGGTTACCATAAAGAAGGACCGCAAGCTGCCGGCTCATAGGAACAGAAATGTACTCTGGCACAGTCCCGGAGGCTATAGGAGCCTTAACTCAGGGTGTTGGCAGGGCCCTGGTCTCTCTGAAGCCTCTCGGGGAAGATCCTTCCTTAGTGCTTCCAGCATCTTCTAGCCCCAGGCATTTCTTCTTGTCCCTTGGCTTGTGGATACATCTTCACATGGTGTCTTCTTTCTCTAGATCTCTTCTTCTGATTGCGAGGGATCCACTGACACTAGATCAGCACCCATGCCAATGGGTCCTAATGACCTCATGTTACCTGGTAACATTTTCAAATCATCTATTTCCCAATAAGGTCACATCTTTTGAGGGAACACAATTCAGTTCACATCACCAAAGAACGCTTCAAGATGGCAAAGGTCGATCTTGTAGTTTAGCTCCTGGTAGGCGAGAATGCTGCCAGTTCCAATAACCGGAGGTCATTATACAATCATGCACTAGTTACATAAACGAGACCTCTCACAACTCTGGAAGGGGCTTTATAAAACCTTGGTGCCTGTCCTAATTTAATAGATAAGGGCCTGAGGTAGAGTGGGGGGGGGGCTTAGGGGACAAACACTGTGAGTAGTGGACCTGGGGGAGCAGATCGTTCTCAGCTCATTGACCCTGTGGATTCGATGCTTCTTTTCCCTTGGAGACGGTGCTCATTCTGACGCTTGCACATTGGCTCTTGCATTGTGCACCCATCTGAGGCAACCAGACCTGTTTTCTGTTTGCTTGTTTTCACGGAGGCTGTTATTATACCTGCCTCTTAGGAAAAGTAGGTACTGGATGTTTGAAGGCAAGAGACGGAGACCTGACCCACATGGGCCGAGCTAGTGGCAGAACTATGGGTGGAGGCCAGGACATCTGCGTTCCGGTCCTGCGCTCGCCAAGGTTTTCCGTTGCACCAGCATTTTCTCATGAATAAAATTCTTGGAATGTTATCGCAAACAATGGCTCCATGTGTCAGAGATTCACAGGGGAGACATGTTCCAGATGTGTAATTTAACAAAGATTTTTGATTTTTCGCTATGCTCCTTCTGGGCACCAGCCAGCGGAATGAAATATTATCATGGTCCTGGTCAGTGTCCCGAGAAGGCGACTCCATGAGAGAGCCATGCCAACGTCCTGGTGCTGTTGAGCAGCTCGGCAGGCTTTCTGAAAGCCGAGTCACGTGACCCACAGCCTGGACTTGTCCGCCTGACACACGAGGAGGACAGTGGAGCTGTGGACTTCTTCGCAAGGCTGCCACAGGAACACGTCCTTGCCCAGCTGCGTGTCAAACAAAGCTTTAGGGAATGTTGTAGTACGAAGCATTGGAGTTCCAACGCCCCAATGAGAAGACTTTTCTTTGGGACCTTGAGACCACGCATTTTGTAGCAGCCCCTGTTCTAGGCAAAGGAATGGGGATTGAGTTGTTGGAATGGGATAGGTTCTCTCGGCGCTCCTTTACTCGTCATTTGAAGAGCGGCAGCCGCATGGCAGGGGCTGTGCCAGCTGCTTTCTGTGAGTTGTCATGGAGTTGGTCCCTATTTCATGGTAACCTGGTGCACACATGGAGAAGACACTTGTGATCCATAGGGTTTTCAGAGTCTCGGTTTGAGTAGATCACCATCTCCTTCTTCCTGGTGTGCCTCAGTGCAGAAGCCCTGCTGAAACTTACCCAGCATCGTGGCAGCATGCAAGTGTCCACTGACGCTGGGTGGCCGCGTCACAGGAGGTGCCTAGGTCAAGAAGCAAACCGAGTCTCCGTATTATTGAAGGGAGCGTTCTATCGCGCAATGCAGGTATCTGCTGTTACTGGACACAAGCTAGAGCCAAGTGAGTCATCCCTCCCTGTAGCAAACTTATATTTGACCTCCAGTAATATATTTTTAAATTGAAAACCCACTAAAGACCTAGGCCAAGGACCAGAATGGCTACAACAGAGAGGGTCCAGTGTGCCCTCCTGCTCTGAACTCAAACCCACTGCCGTCAAGTCAGTGCTGACTCCTGGTGACCCTGGAGCACAGGGTAGAACTGCCTCTGTTTCCAAGACTGGAGCTGTTGGTGGTGTAGAACTGCTGACCTGGTGGTCTGCAGCTCAACGAGTCATCCATTATGCCACCAGGGCTCCTTACAGTGAATGGAAATATGCTAGTCCAGCCTGCCCATGTGTATTTTTGAAATGGAGTATTTACAAAGAAAAAGTGAGTAATCGCCAATTGCGCATTTACAAAGACTAGGTAACGGTGGACAGCAGACTGTGCCTTCTTCTACCTGTCCTACCCATTGCTTCCATTGGCACCTGTTCACAAAGCGCCACACTTCCAGAATCTCTCTAGGGTTGGTACTTCCTACATTAAAGACTGCTCTCCTCACTCTGGAACAGTTTGCCTTCTAATAAGGGTTGACGAGCATGGCAATCCTTTTGTGTGTTTGTTTGTTTTTCTGTGGAAGGGCAGACAAACGCAGACAGAAAGGAGAAAGAGAAGGTAAGTCCGGAGGAATTCAGTTGTTCCACCCCGGCCATGGTGGACGTGGTCAAAGACGGGCTGTGAAGAGGTGACCAGAAACGCTCTCGTGATAAAGCTAGGAGGGGTTCCGTTTCATCCACGCCCCCCGGGGTCTTGTTCCCCGAGCATTGGGCTAGCGTCAATAGTTGAAAAATGTGTCTGAGAGTGAAGTGATACCACATTGGAGAAGTACTTCATTTGCCTACATCCATGTTTCTTTGAGGCTCGTCCAAGATTTTTTCCCCCCTTTGTATATTTCTGAAGGACAAAAATAGCAATGTGTTAAATTAGAAAAACGTGACCATGAAACTAGACGTGGCCTTTAATGCCTGATTTAAATGTTTCCTCCCCTGAAGAAGGGAGAAGAAAATAAATCCGAGGACGGGGTCAGTAGGGTTCACACCCAGCACGATGCGGCACCTGGAGCCGGTGATGTGCTTTTCTCCGCATGTGGTAGCTGGAGGGCACCCCACTCAGAGGAAGTTTCTTGGTACATGAGATAGTAATAAAGATAGAGCATGGCAGGAGTACGGTGTGCACCTTTAGGACAAAAGTCACAGAAGGGTGGCGTGCTTTTGGGTGCGTGGCAGTAGAGAGTGCATCCTCTGTGTGGTTTTTCCCTTCGTCAAATAAAGCTGGGCTTTTTCAGAAGCATCGATTGCATGATCTTTTCCTTGAAGAAGAGCTGTAGACAGTAGGGCTTCAGAGAGCCTATCAATAGTGTTCCAAACTTACTAAGTCCACGGACATTCCTTGGGGTCACCAAAGTGGTGAGAGCTCCTGCATAGTGGTAAATGGCACCCCTTCCTGCCCTATCCGTTCCCCTTCGTATTATATTGCAAGAGAAGGTAGGCACCACACACAATGACTGCACCCTTGCATTAGGTCACACCCTTATGTCCAAATACTCTGATTAAAGAAAGGAGCAGACATGTGGATTGAAACCACGGTGTAAGAAATAATTTCATACATGTGGGGGCCCATGACTGCATGTCTATGACAAACAGACAACAACTGTTGCTTCTGACTGGCTCATGGAGAGCCCCTGTGTGTCCGTGTAGAACTGTGGGCCATGGCGTTTTCAGTGGCTGTTTTTTTTTTTCAGTAGGAGAGCACCAGGCCTTTCTTCCAAGGTGCCTCTGGATGAACTCCAGCTTCCAAACAGTTGGCTAGCTGTGGATCTTGGTAAACATCTTCATCACTCCAGAGGAAGAGCTTGCTGTCCTTAAAGGGACTCTCGCCTAGTGTCCACAGGCTGACTCTTAATTCTGTCCCAAATCCTGGGCATTCACATTGTCACCCTTCCTCTGACTCTCTTCAGCACTGGCCTCGCTCTCAGTGTTGCCAGCTCTTCTCTGTGAAAAGCAGCTCTGTTCTTCCCATCTCTGCGACAAGACATGGCAGAGAAGCGCTCAGCCATGAAGCCTCCCCTAGCCCACCTCTTCTTCTAAAACTTCCAAGGGAGGAGTTAGTGTACAACTTGGGGGAAGGATTCCCTTTAGAGACCCAACACAACGTCTCTGTTGACCGTACAGGTCTTCTCTAATCCGATTGTTTCGTCTGTGGACATTTGTCAGAATGTAAGTGACCTTGTTTCATGAAATCTAAGATGCTGTTGTGTCTTAGTTGCCTAGAGCTGCCATAAGACACATAGTCCAGTGTCTTGAAAGAGCCCAAGTCAATGTTCTCATAGTTCAGGAGGCTGACCGTTTGAATTCAGAGCATGGCTCTAGGAAGAGGTCCACCCTTGTCAGTTCCCTCCGATGTTGTGGGGGTTCTTTGGCATCTACACCCCTACCTTTGGTTTCAGAGTCTGTCCTAGTCTTTGAATAACTCACAGATGAGTTGTGAAGACCCTGCAACATCATGGCTTCGTTAATATAACAAAAGAAAGCCCTTAGTTCCAAACAGGGTCATGTTTACAGGTACCTCTGAGAACCCAAACTCACTGCCTCATTGCAAACTACTTCAAGTGTGTAGGACAGGGTAGGAGGGCCCCTGTGGTTTTCTGAGACGGCAACTCTTTATGGGAGTAGAAAGCCTGGCCTTTCTCCCTAGGAGGAGGTTGGTGGTTTCAAATTGCTGTTCTTATGGTTAGCAAACCAATAATAACCACTACGCCACCAGGACTCCCATTCACAGGGACAGAGTTAGGGTTTCAGCGCACATTGTTTGGGATGAGATACAGGGGAGACCTAATTCTACCTGTAACTCATTGACTAAACAATGTCCCATTATTTCATCTGCTATCAAAGAAGAAAGCTCCCAGTCCAACCGGGACTGCTTGTAACATGGACACCAAGTTCCGCACTGGACGCGTGTGCACAATGGCGTGCTCTATAAATCTGTGAAACGGAAGTTACAGAGACAACGCAGGTGAACTGCTTCCCAGGGCCACCTTACTTATCAAATACGATGGCTCCGCTACTGATGAGTCCACAGAAAGCAACTAGACAGTGTTCTCTTCATCACAGTCTAAGGTGTTTGCACCAGCTTCTGCTTAAGTTTGCGCAAAGGCATGCGGGGAGAGTTGCAGTCATGGCAGAGCAACAGGGCAAAGGCTGTTGATCTCAGTTGCCGCTGGATTCAGACATCCAGCAGTCTAGCAGGAAGAGGCAGCCCAGACCCTGGCAGTTTAGCTGGAAACATGGCCATCCGTCCATCCGTCCGGCGTTTGCGTTTCCCTCTACACTTGACCCATTTTGGCGTCTGAGCTGTACCCCAGTTGAGTGACGTGGGAACGGAAGGGTATCTGAGTCTCACAAGTTGAAAGATTGGAGCGACAGGTCAAGCAGTTCATCCCAGGACTACAATCCTCTTAATGTTGTTTGAGACTCAGCGTGTAAATAAAATCATAGACAACTCACACCTTTCGTTTGAGACAATTTGTTTAGTCTATTTTTTGGTCATCTGCCACTTGCCACCTTGGAATATCCTGATTTTGCTGGGGCTTCAGGGGTAAAAAAAAAAATCCCCCCCCCCCCAACTCACTAGCACACACCAATCTAAAATTCAGGGCTTTTTATAGGAATACAGAGGCAAGCATATTAAATCATTATGCCACCTTTCTGCCAGACTGATTTTTTTTTAATTCTCTGCTATAAAGCAACCCAAAGGGCTCCCAAGCCCACGGCTGGCGGAAGGTATTGAAAGAATAATCTATCCATGTGAACTAAGGCAGCTCCCAGCCCCTTGGCAGGCAGGCAGGCAGGTAGGTCGCACATACCTGGCTCAACAAAGGATGAAGAGCCCAGGAGGCAGGAAAGGTGGGACAGGAGTCAAGGCCAGGAAGAGGTACTTGCAGGGCTGGATTTCCGGAACTCAGTCATGTGTTCCTGGTTAGCAGGCCCGCGTGTGGCGGGTACTGCTTTCTGGCTTTCATCCCAGGGGGGGCCAGGCCCTCTTTTCTCTCCCTTTTGAAGTCGGGGGCTGCTGGGCAGGGGGGAATCCTGTGCACCAGCCTTTGTCAGGGGTGAGCCCTGCGTCTCTGTTGGGCCCCAGTCTTTGTTTCCCTCAAAGACCAGCAGCCATGTTTAGTGATCAGTTCTGCCAAAATGGGTCTCAGAAAGCTGCGCTCAAAGCTTCCCTTCCTGACCGAGTGGAAATCTCTGAAATGGTCTGTAATGGGCGCATATGGGTCCATCTTGTTATTATTTGTCTCCTGTCTGGAGCCTTGCTTCATTCCAGGTGCTTGGAACTTTTGTTTACTCAGAATTAGAATACGGACTCTTTTTCCACCTTTAAAAAAAAATGTGTACCCTGAGCCTTTCTCAGTTTTAGGCAGCATTTCTTCCCCCACCACCCTTCTTACCCTCTCCTCTAAAGAATCAAACAATTTCATAATTGCTCTTGATGTTCTGAATTGCATTGCCTTCTGCATTCACATGCAATAATAACTTGGAGAAGAATTTTAAGATGAAGATTTTAAAAGAGAAAGAGAGAGAGAGGAGAGAGAGAGAGAGAGAGAGAGAGAGAGAGAGAGAGAGAGAGAGAGAGAGAGAGAGGTGGGCATCTTATCTCAAGCATTTGTAAAGTTTTAAAAAAAATCAATCTCAATTAACTGTGATTTCTTTTTTCAGAAAACCATGTGCTGAAATCATGCCTTGCCAGATGTGAGAGCAGGTTCCAACCCCTCCTCATTCACACGTATTTAAGCCGATTTTCAGCCCTACTATTTTGGCCCATCTTACACTCCATTGATCTGGCCAAGGGCTTTGTTGTTCAGATAGGTCGTACTTATTCTGGGGAAATGCGTGCCTATTTTAAAGCTACTGCTTCTTGTTGTCGCCGACACCATTTGCCTTTTAGAGTTTGCAGGTTCAAATGTAGCACGCCTATGATTTGCAAGCCACCTCTGCCAGTTTCTGATATAAATCAAACGCGTATGAATGCTTCTCGTCAGCCACCCGCCAAAGCTAACATTACATAGTGTGTTATTCCCCACCAAGCCTGGGGTGAGTCTTCAGCGCGGGATGGAGAAGGGGGCAGAGCCACTGGCCCCGAGTGCTGTTGCAAGTGGGCACATACAGTCCTGTCCAGAGCAGCTCAGAGGTGGGAGTGCCTGTTAGGGCTGACATTATTTAAGAAGCTGTAATTTTTTCCTTTATTACTTAGTATGCGACCACTAAGTCAGTGGTGTCAATTTTAGGTTGAAGCTCTCGTCTGTGAATTTAGGTGGGTGCTTTCTGGTTTTTATTCTACACACTTCGGGCCCAGCAAAGAGCCGTGCCATCCACTGCTCCCCTGCTTCATTTGTTTCGGTCCGTTTGCAGATGCTTTTGAGCCTGTGCCAATGTTCGAAGTGCCCTCATTATTTGCTGGTTGGTCCTCCTCGTGCCTGATTCCAGTTCTCCATCCAGCAAAGTACAGAGCCCTTTGTGCAGGTTTGCATTCCTGTTTTTAACCCGCTGGTTCCACCACCCCCAGAGCCACCAGGGCTGTGATTTTCAGAGTGTCAAAGAGGTTCGCAGGGGGGTGTGTTATCTGCGCGTGACATCTGCTCACCACACTGAGAGCAAAGCTTCCAGTGTGTTACTTTTCATGCTTCCCACATCTTCTGGAGGATCTGGCAGCAAAGCTGATACCCTGGGGGATTTGTGAAGAAGTTGCAGACCTAGACAAAGCTGTTCAAGGATGTGAGTGGTCTATGGGTAGGTGACAAGTGGAGGAATATGTGCTGGGTGGGGGTGGGTCTTTCTAGAATGGCATGCATGTTCTAGAGATTGTCAAACTATGGGTGGCTGGCAAAGGAGATCCCTGCCTCCATGTGGCTGTTGCATCAGGCGCTTTCTGATAGAGAGAGAGATAGAGAGATAGAGAGATAGAGAGGCACTGCTCACCTAACCAAGCCATACTGTGCAACAAGGACCCTGTAGACTGCAGGGACAGGAGGGGCAGAAGGCAGTTGTCAATTCTATCAACCAATTCTCTGGTTGACCTTGGCCAGTAAACTCCATGGTCAGTCTGGCTTTATGGGATCCCATATCTCCCTCTTGCAGAAGAGAACTGAATCTCCAGGGGACCCATTTTTAAAATGTGTAGTGCAACCAGTATTAGTTGAGTGACATAACCAGTTACCGCCACCGCTACCCCAAGCCAGGGCAGTTCCATGTTGGATGGGATAGAATGGGGTTCCATCTTCAGACGTAGATTGCCAGGCCTTTCTGCTGAGGAACCATTGGGTGGACTCCAATCTCCAACCTTTATGCATCGAAGCCAAGCATCTTAACTGTTCGCACTAGCCAGACTCTAGTTTCTTCCTCGGTGCCAGCAGTACTGAGAACACCAAAGGACCAGTGTCAGATTCCTCCGTAAACCAGATAAGCACAGGCCGACCCATACTTACTTACTGATAAGCAGGCAACAATCCCACCTTTTCCTCACTGTATCAGACATTCTGCTTCTAGGTCTGGCTGACATCTGTCTCTCTCCCAACCCCACGGCCCCTGCTGCAGAATCACAGCCTTTTTGCCAATGTACAGTCCCTGGCAGGGATGGGCTTCCCTTGCCTCATGGGTACTCCCGCCCCTCTTTAAAGAACTCAAATTTTAAAAGTGCTGTCCCACAGATTCATTGTCCTGTGACAGAAACCAAAGGGGACCGTCCCCGGGGCCACTCGTTTACTTGCTGCACAATCGTGCTTCTAGTAGTTGAACTTTCCAAAAATCGACTTCACCTTTGGTGGCTTGGCTGTGGAATATGAGGCTAAGAAGTCCTTGAACTTAAAAGCACATCCACATGGTGAGCTTTCGATCTCGCCTCGTCAACCACACAAGAGAGAAAGCCTGTCCGTGAAGTCCAGCCAGTGTTCGGGTGTTGTGCGTGTCCTGGTCCTCGGATGCAGCTGAGTCGCTCACAGTGTTTTGTTCTTACCCTCTTGCTATCCAGATGTTCGCCATCATGGACGCACCACTTGAAACTCCATCTCAGCTAATAACTTGGAGTGGAAACATTCCTATCTCTGTCTGCCTGTCCTCTGGCATTCCTCTTTCCCCTCCAAGTCCCCGGGGAATGTGGCAGTTTTGCCAGATGCTTAGGTGTTAGCGTTCACATTTCTTTTTTTAATCTTCTTGACCGTTCTGTACCCTGTCTGCTTGAATTATAGATTGCATTTGTCAAATAATGACACATGCAATTGGATGTCTTCTAGGACCTTTGAAATTCGACTTCCGTAAGTTAAGATTAAAGTGGGTATTATCTGCGCCGCGGCGGCCGCGCCTGAGATGCGCCAGGCCTGCCTCGGTGCTCTTCGGGATTGCCCAGTCCCGGCTCGGAGGGTCTGGGGGGAAGACAGCAAGGCCCCTTTGTGCTTCGGAAAGGTAGAAACGGATTCCGTGAAAACCACCTAGAATGTAGCCCCTGGCTCCTAGGAAGCGACCCTGAAGTCCGCAACTCCCTAGAGGCTGGCTGTCCTTCGGCGTGTCCTGAGTATGTGTCTCTCTGGCCCTTCAGGAAGCATTATCGGTGGTGAGCGAGGACCAGTCGCTGTTTGAGTGTGCCTACGGAACACCGCACCTGGCCAAGACGGAGATGACCGCATCCTCTTCCAACGACTATGGGCAGACGTCGAAGATGAGTCCACGCGTCCCTCAGCAGGACTGGCTGTCTCCACCCCCAGCCAGGGTCACCATCAAGATGGAATGTAACCCCAACCAGGTGAACGGCTCAAGGTACGGAGACCACAGATACCTCCCCGCCCCCTGCTTTTTTTAAACTTATTATTCTCTTGAGAGGGGCAGAGTCATTTAAGAAAGGGGAGGTCACCGGACAGTAACTTGGGGCCACGTCGAGAAAAGGTGTCCTGGGGTGGTTTCATGTAGAAGGTAAGGGTTGTAAAACCGGCAGTGTCTTCACCAAGCACTGGTTTTGAAGATGTGATGTTCAGTTCCATTCCCAGCCCTGAGTGGTGGTGGAAGGGGAGGGGGGCAGCTTGCCCACACATGGCAGAATTGCCTGGGAAATGAAGTTGTCTTCTGTTTTCATGGAGGGAAGAGAGTGCCAGCTAGTGCCCAGGTGGCACAGGGTCTTCCTGCCTTTGCTAAGGGATCAGCTCCTCTCCCCTCTCTCACCCTCCCCCCCCCTTCCTGGTACACACGGTTCACTCTTATCCTTACTGATCCTGAAAAGGGAATTCTGGTGCCCCCGTGATGATTCATGTCCCTGGGCTTGTCTTGAAAATGCAGCTGTCACTTACAATGTGCCATTGAATGAAGACCTGTCCCTGGCACTCACCCACATTTCACTCGATGCGATGTAGCCTTGAAAAGTAGAGTTGATTTCAATTTTGACCCAATACCTCGCATAGATTCAGGAAAGAGGATAGAAACCTCGGCACAATGAAGAGCCAATTTCTTTTAATTAGCCCATGAGCTAACACAGATGGTGGCAGTGAGGTTCAGCAGTTGGATCCCCAGGCAACGCACCTCGTGCGGCACCAGCATTGGTCTGCCCACGGAGGCTTGTGTGCTGCTGTGATATGCCGGTAGATTTCAGCAGAGCTTCTAGACAGAGAACCAGAAAACCTCCAAACCAAACTCACTGCCATCAGGTCAGTTCCAACCCCTAGGGCCAACCTACAGGACAGAGCACAACTGCCCCGATGGGTTTCTAAGATGAAATATTTACAGGTTATTTTGGAAAAGCTCAGCTTTCTCCAAGGAAGCGGCTGGTGGTCTTGAACTGCTGACCTTGCCATACATGATGTCACCAGGGCTTGCTAGATGAGGAAGATGAGGAAAAATAAGTCTGAGGACCTACACACCGACATCAGCCACCGCAGATCTGCAGCCAATCAGGGAGATGGTTCAGGCGCAGGCCGCATTGCATTCCATTGTGCTGGGGATCTTAGTAGCAGCCCTCTGACAGAGGGTCACAGCGACCAGGACTTCCGCAGGTGGGAAGCCCTTTGCCTTCCAAAGCCCATGGGCCCCTCCAGTAGAGATTGAAAACAGACTGTACTTCTCCAGGAGACACCGGGCTGCTTCAGGAAAATCCCGGCCAGAACATGAGCATGTTGCTGCCACCATTCTCCTCTCACCTCTGAGATCACCCTCCGTCTGAGGTTGGCACAGGCCAGCCCCTCATCGAACAAGGCCGGGCACACTCTGCTTACTGCCAGGTGGACATACCACAGTCCACCAGCTCTGTGCCCCCGGCCCGCCCCGGGCTCGCTCTCTCCCCGTCATTCTCTCCTCGCTTGCCTCTTCTTTCTCACGCTTATTCGTTTCCCTTCGTTTCTCTTTTCTCTCTCTACTCACTCTCTTCCTCTCCCCTCTTTTTCGTGTGCACTCTCTCATGTCCTCTCTCTGTCTTTCATTCTCTCTCTCCTTCCTCTTCTCTCTCCTCTGGATATGTCCCTCCCTCTCATGCACACGCCTTTGTCTCTCGCGTCCTCTTCTCTCACGCTCCTCTCTTCTCCGTCTGTCTCACACATGATTGCACGTGTGCTCTCTGTGGACACATGCCAACTTCTGAAGGTGAACAGCGTTTCGAGAAGAACTGGACAGTCTTCCTGCAAGGGAACAACGGTTGTTAGGTGCCACCCCTGAGCTGCGACTCATAGCGACCCCATGTGGCACAGGGGAGCTGCCCTTGAGGGTTTTCTAGATTGCAGTTTTTGCAGAGAAAGCGTAAAGATTTCTACTTTGCACTTTACAGATGGACCGCTGGTGATGGAAGTAGTGGGTTACTTGTTGGGCTGCTAACCCCCAGGGTAGTAGTCTGAACCCACCAGTCACTCTAAGGGAGAAAGATGAGGCTTTCTGCTCCAGTTGAGATTTGAAGCCTTGGAAACTCAGAGCGGCAGTTGTACTCTGCCCCATCGGGTTGCAATGAGTCGGAATCAGCTTGATGGCAGTGTGAGTTTTCAGTCCTCACAGAAACAAATTGCCTGGTCTTTCTGCTGCAGAGCCACTAGGTGGTTGAAACAGTCAAGCACTCAATTTTCTCCTTCAAAAGAACATTGGGATCGCGAATATCTTTTGCTCCCTCCAGGCCCACATTGAATTAGAAGAATTCCCAGGATGCTTCCACCAAAAACTTTTCAGATCCAGCACTAGTTCTATAAGTAGACAACAGAGAGTGTGTGTGTGTCCCCCAGGCTTCAGTATCTTCCAGGGGGATATGTATTTGTTCTGTATGGATGCAGCCAATGAAGGATTCGGTGCAAAGCATACACACATCCTCCTCCCAGAGCCCAGGGTGCCCCCTGAATTGGTGTGCAGTGCCTGCCTGGGGCTTCTGTGGCTGGAGGAGTGGTTCCATGGCGAGATTACCTACCGTTCCAGGTGAGCACGTTCCTATTCCCAAGGACTCAGCCTGACTGGCCAGGGAATGATAGAGGGAAGCCTTCAGTCTATGGCCATGCAGAGAACTGAGATGTCATTGGCAGGACAACTCTGCTCTTCTGAGCCGCACCCCCCAGGCTGCCTGAGAAGCTGTATAAGATGGATGTCCTCAAAGCTCGGCGAAGCCCCATATCTCTCCTGGGGGATTAGCAGCCTTGCACACAGCAAAGGACACGACACATCCACAGAGGGTTCCTTTGAACTCTGTGCCCTTCTTGCATGTCAGTGCCAGCTCTCTAAATGAAGTGTGGGCTAACGTTCACGCTTTCTGTAGGGACAACGTGGAGGTAGAGATTCTCTCTGCACTCTGCACAAAGAGGATGCTGCAGGCGTGGGGTTGGGTGCTTGAGACATTGTTTGTGGGGTGGACATAATTCTGCAGAGGTGGGTGTGGTTCTTGATGGGATTGGCTTGGTGGTTCTGGGCTTCATTCTGGGTCTTGTTCATGGTTCGGGGCTGTGGGCGTGGCTCTTGGGAAGTAGGTGTGGTTATGGGGTGAGCATGGCCCCGTGAAGCCGGCACTGTTCTGCAGGCCTGGGCTAGCATCTGGTGCGTGAACTTGCTTGCAGTCCAGAAGTCCCACTTCTGTGCATCCTTCCAGACTGCGCAGTCTCCTCCTCCTGTTGAAGTCATGGAGTTAGGATTCTTGAGAGACAGTCTCAGCACAAAAACATTTCTATCCATTTGTCCTCTGAACTGAGGCGTAGCACGTGTGTACACTTTCTGTAACAGAGAACGCATACCTCCTGAAGAACCGCAGGAATTTACAGGCATCGAAAATGGGATTGGGCCGCAGCAATGCTCTTTCCGGCTCTTCACTGCGTGTTCACAGGGCCGCTGCACACCTTCCACTCTATCCTTGTCAGATCGTGGCGGGATCGCCAACGACAACAGCCTGGGGTGGCATCGGAAATCAATCCCCTCACCGTTTTGAGTCCGATTCCGAAATCAAGGTATTGGGAGGGTGGGTTCTTTCTGGAGACAGAGAATCTAGTCCGAGAATCTCCCCTAGCTTCTGCTCATTGGCTGTGGTCCTTGGTGATCCTCAGCCTGTAGACACAGGAGTCCGACCACGTTTTCCTGTGGGCATCTTTCTCTGTCTGCCTCTCTATGTCTCTTGCCCTCGTCTGGAAGGGGACCACTCCTACTGAACTGGCACTCGTGCACCTCCCGTGTGACTTCATGGTAACTGAGAACATCTTCAGAGAGCCTCCTTTCCAAGCATGGTCCCCTTCATAGGCACCAGGGCTCAGGCCCTGGACAGGGGGTAAGGGGGAGGCACAACTCACTGCATAGCACTCAAGGAACCTTGTCCTTAGCAATGGCCCTCCTTTCTCCCTTTCCATCCGTCATCTCTGGAGGGAAAGGTCAAATACTTTGAGGCTGAGTTCCCAACTAAGTGGTGGAATGCCGTAAAACCTCAGCCCCGATGTGCTTTCAAGTTCCTGGAATGAAATACAAGCGGTGGCATTCGAGTTCTTGCCATTCCAATAGAGCCTTTCTCTATGTATATATTTTAAAAGTCATCATCAAAGGAAACCAGAAGGAAAAGGAACCACTGCCTTGTGAGCCCACTGGAAAGTCATTGTGGGTTTGGCCTGGCTGCTGCCGCCCGTATCAGACGCCGGCTTCTTCCAGACACTGATCTTGCTGCATGTTGTGTGGATCTGAGACATCACTTCTGCGCTCCAGCAGTCCATGGCCACCCTCCCTTCCCCCTTTCTTCACTCCAAACTCACAAAAATCCCACATCACTGTGTAGCCAAACTCAAACCAGCTGTTTCTCTGCACTGTCCTGCTGGGGGAATCGGTGCCTGTTGGGTCCTGGCAAGCTGACTTGAACAGAGAGCTCAAGCCACTACCGACCAGCAAGATGGGCCAAGAAATAGCACACACACCATGTCCACGAAACAGTTGTCTTCCATTGTTACATGGGCTGCACAGTGTGGAAAGCTGGTTGCTGCCCCTCCGTCTTGTCAATAAGCAGCCCTTCCTCAGAGCGGCGGGATCCCAGGGAGGTTACATTGGGCACCTACCGTGTCCTTCTGCAGTTCATGGAAACCTGGGAATCTTGAGTAGGTCACCTGGAGACAAATTGTAGGTAGAGAGAGCCATAACTTACTGGTCATTCTGTTGAGGGGGAGGGAAGAGTCTCTTCGTGTGGTGGTTCTCAAAGTGGGGCCCCAGGATCAGCACTACCTGGAAATTAGAGAGGGCCATTCTCAGGTGCTACTCCATGTCTACTGTATCGGTGAGGATTCTCCAGGGAAACTGAGCCAATAAAACGTTGTGTATGTGTGTGTATGTTTGCGTGTAAAGAGAAAATTCTAAAAAATCGGCTTATGTCATTGTGGGGGCTGGCAAGATTCAGACACATTGGGCAGATTGGCAGGCTGAAGACTCAGGCAGGATTCCTATTGGCACGCTTGAGTCTGAATTCCTCCTTCTCCCAGAAACCCCGGTCTTTGTTCATAAGGCCTTCAGCTGATTGGCTGATGCCTACACACATGACTGAGCATAAGCTCCCTGATTGAGGGTTAAGTGCTTGCAAATGTTGTCCACAGTCAACAAAAACGGAATCATAGCAGCCAGCAGACGAGCCTTGGGCCAAACAACTGGGTCCCCTAGCCTAGCCAAGTGAACACGTACGATCAGTCGTCAGAATCCGAGGAGACTCTGGCATGGAGCCCGGCACTCGATGTTTGAAGGAACTTGGGGCATTCTGATGCTTGGTCCCAACAGGGAGAACCGCTGCCTTGTTCTCAGTTCTGGGTGGTAGAAAGGGGGAGCTCTCAGTCGCTGGGTGAAGGCGGCTGATTGAGTGAATGATGTGGAGAATAGACTATGCAGGAGAGAGCTTGTTCCTAGAAGTCAACCTTGCCTCCACCCGCCAGTCCTTAACCCCTCAGAGTTTGTGCAAGGAGAGGCAGTATTTTCTGGGCTTTGGCTGTAAATGAGGCTATTTTGTGTGTCAGGCGAATAGCTCCCTTCAGCCTAGGGTTAGATAACAGGGTCCTCTTTCATTTAAGACACATGCCACCTGAAGTGTGTTGATGCTGATAGGCAAGAGGGTTTCCTGTTTGATTGGCCCTGGTTAGGGGTGGAACCATTCATTCACACAAGTACTTATTGAGAACATACGGTGTGCAGTGGCTGTTCTAGACACGGAGGGTGCAGTATTAATGGTATCAAGCATATTTGTACGTATGTTGCCATCATTCTTTTCTTTCTGTTTTCATTCATTTACTTTCTATTGAGCCTGTGGTCTCAGCTTATTCCCGTTTTTAAGGTGAAGTCTGTAGTTTCCACAAGTGCTCATCGTTTGCTCAGTCCGCATGGGCATTTCTTTGTCGAGACCAGGCGTCGGCAAACAAAACCGGGGCTCTCGAGCCATGTGCGCTGTCTCGCTCCATGCCTATGGCTGTAAAGTAAAACTGAAAAATTGTAAAGGGTGCTATTCAGGTTATGGCATTTTCATTTGTTTTTAAAATACATTTATAATTTTAAAACTGTCAGGAGGGACAGGATTGGCTCTTCTGTTTCAAAATTTTCCAATTCCTGGTTGAGAAGATGCGGAGCCCCAATGACCCCACAGCCGTGTTCTTCGTGCGCCCGGTGGGGGGGGGGCTGCTTCATATAAGGGAGGGTCGTCTCTGGGTAAGCAAGGACAGTGGGCTTCCTCTAGCTGACTTACCAGAAATAACCTTCTCTCTGGTCTCTTCAAAGAGCTGCTGAATCTGAGCACCAGCTGCACTTTGATTTCTGGTTAAAATAAATGGCACGAGGGACCGTATTTGAGGTCTGGCTTCCCGGTTGCCATAAGGCAGGGTCAGACAAGGCTCCGCAATTCATCCTTCTTCACCTATTCTGGCACCAATCGTTCCTCCCACAGCGCGCCACACCTGCGCCAGCTTCAGGCCTTCATGGCAGTGGTCACACGGGACTCACAGTCATTCCTCAGGAGGAAGGGGGCTTATTAAGGAGGTTCATAAGCTTCCACACGTCAGGATCAGCAAACAGTTAGGGTACATTCATTGGTTCACAGCGGTTCCTCTCCACAGCCAGGGAGCCAAGCCTCTCTCTGGTTCTCAGCCTCTCAGCCATGTGGTCCCTGGGCCAGGAAGCCAACCCACCTGTTGCTCTGCCTCACAGTCCCATAGGGTTGGGCCAAATGAGCAGAAAGTGCCCCTGAGTCTCGGCATCCCTCTGAGCCTCCGTGCCGCCATCTCCGGTGCATCTGGTCTTGGTGGCCCCCGCCATGTCCACAAGAGATCTTGAACGTGCTCTTCCAGATGATCCCGCGATTTCTCCGGGTCCCAAATCGCTCTTCGATTAATGCCTCCAAGGAAGCACACGGTGTGACTTGGTTCATACCTTCTACTACGGTCAGGACTTAGCTCCCTTCTCCCCCCTCCCCAACCCCTTAATTCTGTAACAGGGAAAGGGAACTCCCACCCTAAGGGTCCCCGTAGCTGCGGGCACAGAGTCCAGAGTTAGAGTTCATCACATGAGGGCCCTATTGATGGGCTGCATTTCATCCAGTATACGAGATGATGAAACTTTTCAAAATACTTGTTTTATTACCCAAAGTCGGTTGATCCACGCTCCTCTTTACGTTGGTTACCTCCAAACCGACATCCACCACCACCTCCAGCCAGTTGTCGCCACGTGGATTCTGACTCAGGCTAGCCCGGTGTGTCAGAGGACAACTCTCCTCAGCAGGGTTTGCAGCAGCCGGTTCTGCAGAAGCAGATCGACAGGCCTCTCCGGTGACGATACCTCTGGATGGACTCAAACCACCAAGCTTTTGACTAGCGGATGAGCACGCTCCCCATGCCCACCCCCCAGGGGCACCCTCGACCTTCTCCTTAGTCATTAGTGGCCTTTGCTGTGTCTTGTGGTGCCATGTGGGCTGGCACCCTTTTGCAGGCAGAGAATTCTTCATCCGAGATGCACCTCTATTGTGGCTGCTTACAGTTGACAGCCAGGAAAGAAAGGCCTGAGCAGTCGTTTTGGCTAACCAGGATTTACATAGCCTGCTACGCAAGGAAAAGCCAGAAGCCCTCCTGGAGAATGGGTTTACGGCTTTCCTTTCTCTGAAAAAAGAAAGTCTTTCAAACAAAGCAACAACAACAGCAATCTCATCAACGGTAGAAGATAATTGCGTTTCATCTCGCTGGAAGGCCAGCCTGTAGCTACCTTGTTGAGTAGAACATCTCGGTGGGAATAAATTGCGTGGCCCCAAAGGATGTATTTCCTTCCAGATCTTTTCAGAGCTTCACGCTAGGCGCTCCTGCTGGTGTCTAGTTCTCAGCTGTAAAGAGAAATCCATATTGGAAACATTGAAACTTTCTTAAGCCCCTTGGAGGTACAAAGAACTAACTGTTGGTGAGCTGGTGGTGATTTTGTAATTAATTTTGTCCTCCAGTGCTTTGGGGATGACGGGGGAGGGAACAGGGCTGGTAGGAAGAGGCCGAAATTCCACGTGTAAAGAGAGAGTATTTAGCAAGGGTAAAAATAACACGCAGCTGTGAAGACAAACATCTACAGTTTCAGTGTGAGCCCGCGGTTCTACATGAATCACTGCCCAGCTCAGCCCTGCTCGGGCCATGGGGTCTGAAGCAGCTTTTCCACTGCTCAGCTCCCTCAATGATTCAGAAATAAAACAGACCCACAAATTACCCCCCAGCCCTCGAGACAATCTCCTCCTTGTCTGGGGTCCCAAAAATACCTTTTGTGGTGATTTACCTCAGTTCTAAACCTCATACCGTGAACCGGAATTAGGAGTTTGTTGACTAGATTAGGACGAAGGGTATGCTTTCAGGGGCCTGAGGAAGGAAACCCCCTGAGAAGGGGTTTGTTTGCATGCAGCTTTCAGAACGGCCTAGAAAGTTCGGCCTGCCAGGCCTCTGCCTCTAAGGAAACTGCGCCTTCGGGCCTCTTAAGGTTGAGATGCTGCCTGACCTTCCCCTTTCCCCCGAAGAAAAGTCACCCTTACCTGTTCCCAAGTAGCTTGATGACCAAGTTCTTCTTAACATGGAATAACCTAATAAGTCAAAAGAATGTTCTGGAAGACAAGGCTATTCTGAGAAAGGTTAATAGGTTAAAGGCGGTGCAGAAGTAAATATTAGCTGGTTTATTCACATGGGGGAGGGTGTCTACTAAGGTATAGTTCTAAACCAGCTACCAACAAAAGCTGCATGTGTGCACACTTACGTGTGTGCGTGCGTGTGTGTGTGTTTGTACTCACACACGGGTACATAAGCAGGGTTAGGATAGTGTGCTAATTTGTATAGTGTTTTACAGTTTGCAGGAATATAGTCACACACACACACACACAGAGTCTTTAGAGCATCCTCAAAGGAGCATATCTGTCCCTTCTGTAATGGTAGGGAACTTGGCCAGGGTCAGTCAAGGCCCAAGCTAGTTTCCTCTTGATTCTGAGAGTAGTAGCTTTGTATTGCACTCGGCCTATCAGACACACCGCTCCCTGTTTAGCTGAGCAGACTCATTTGTGAATACTCATTCAGTGCCTTATTCCACAGACATGTACTGAGCAAATGCAGAGAACGGGGGAAGGGTAAAAGTAACAGTGCTTTTGAAAGACCCTGAAAAGGCTTATTGAGAAGGCGACCCTAGAGGTGAGCCTGGCAGGTGACTACTGCAGATGTTAGGTGGCCCTGGGCAGAAGGAACAGCCAGAGCAAAGGCCCTGGGGCTGCTGCTGGTGGTGGTGGTGGTGGTGATGATGTGTGGTGTGGTCTTCAAGGGCAGAGTGTATGGATTTTTTTGTGTGTGTGGAGGTGGGGAGGAAGCCATGGCCACTAGAATACCTCTTCTATGAGAACAGAGATTGGATATTTCCCAGGCACCAGGGGCAGTGCCTGGCATTGATAAATGTTCAATAAATACTTGTTCAGATCTTGAGTGAATCGAGGTGACGCAAAGTAGGATCACCAAGGAGAAAATCTCTGGATTTTGGACTTTTCTCAGTGCTGCTGCAGCCGAAGTGCCACAAGGGAGTGGCCTTAAAGAGCAGAAGTTCGATTTTTACCGTTTAGGAAGCCAGACTTCCCAGGTAAGGCCCCAGCTCTAGGCGAAGTCAGTCTCTTTCTCTCTCTCTCTCTCTGATCTGGGAGAAGATTCTTACCATTTTCCGAGCCCTCGATTCTTTGTCAATCTTAACTTTATCCTCCTTTGTGCTTCCTTCTCTCTGGTCTGTGCTGCTTCTTACAACTCGGAAAGGAGTAGGTTTAGGACACACTGGTCGGGCCTCATAACTAAGAAACCCCACCCCACCCCCCGTTCCCATATCTATGTGCACTGCATCCACAGGGACCAGGGCTAGGACTCCCAGACACATTTTGCGGGACACCCTTCAATCCCTAATCAGGAAGTGGTTAGTTACGTTGGAAGTCGCCTGCTTGAGCCCGTGTTGGGGAGGATCACAGGGTAGTGGGATGGAGCCTCGGTTGAGGTCTATGAAGCTCGGATCCTCCCATAACATGAGGTGGACTTGGGCAGTGGTGTTGGGAGCAGCATGTGGCCTTTGAGCAGAGGAACAGGGAGGGAAATGGATCTTGAGTAGATTTTTAGTAGGTTTAGAGGACTGGCCCTGCTGACTAGGAGGAGAGAATCTACCATCCTCCCAGATTCCACGTTGACTTGGCCAGCGGTGGAATTAGCCGAGGTCTGTGTGTCACCGCTAACAGTTGTACAGCGAGAGTGACTCAAATGTAACGTGGTGAGTGAGCTCAGGACTGTCACTGGCGGCTGTATTCAGTGACCATTCTTTGATAAATGAGGTCCATTCAGGCTCCCTTTGGTGGAGACGAGACAGCGTAGACTTGGCTCCATCCTCACTAAGCTCATGGCCACGGCTGTGTCATTTCACTGCCGGCTGTTTCCATGATGGCATCTGCCCCTCTGTAAGCACACGCTTTAATGTGAGAAAGCGAATGTCAGATGACAAGTTTATTTTGCTTTTCCAAAGCCAAAGCTCTAATTTTATATTTCTCGGTATGTTTTTAGAGGCGTATTACCACGTCTCCTAAAAAGGCGGCATTGTGTGTGGAAAGGGCTAAATGAGGCTATGGTCTGGGCCTGTGTGCCACGCAAGCCTAAAAAATTTAGATGACTTTTCTAGAAAGGAAGGGGTCATGAGTGGTTCAGGGGTAGAATTCTTAACATCCACCTGGGAGACCCTGGTTCCGTTCCTGGCCAGTGCTCCTCATATGTGGCCGCCACCCGCCTGCCTGCCAGCGGAGGCTTGAGGATTACTGTGACCCTAAAAGGCCCGTGGATCCCAGTGGTCCAGTCTACAACGGGTCGGGAGGATGAGGATGGCACAGGGCTGGCAACGTTTCCTTTAATTGTGGATGGCGTTGCCATCTCAACAGCTGTTAAAGCCAGCTTTTCTAGTGGTCCGGCTTCTCTCCTGTTCAGTTTTTCTCTTTCCCCCATGACCTAGTCAGATCCTCTTGCACTCTGCCTTCGTAGCCCAGGACCTCCTCTTGCCCACTCCCTTCATTTTCATGGATGTCCGTCGTACGCCCATCTACATGCGGTGAAACATGAGGCGTGTAACTCCAAACTGAGACAACCGGCTTCTTAAAATCAAACTTACTACAACTCACAGTCGCGTCTTCATTAGTGTTAAGTTGTGTCTCATGTGTGGTCTTAATCAAGGTTCTTTATTTTCCACTCTGCCAGCTAATATTACTGCAGTGGCTACACAGACCTTATGGGCAAAATTCATGATTACAGGTTTCTTAAGGAAGTTAACAAGTTGTAGGGCCAATGAGAAATGCCAAGGATTGTTGTTTATCAGGGTATATTGAAAACTTCTTTCTGGTTTGACCGCTCTACTGTAAGCCTCTATCTGAAAGCATTGAGCTCAAGCTTGGTGGGTCAGCAAACCCAACTTCCCCAATTAAGTGCCAGAAGCCCCCCACTCCACATATCAGCCTCCTGCCCAAAGCACTCAGCTTTACTTTATCTGTGGGTTGGGAAGCCCATACTCTGTCCCATGCTCTGGCTTCTGGTTCTGCTGCTGCACCTCTGATAGAGTCCTAGCTGTCTTCTGGATCTAGGAGGTTCGATGTGCAGGGATCTCAGGGCCAGAAGATGCTTCACTCCTGGTTCTGGCTGGTAATGAGTCCCTCTTCATTTTTGTCAGAGGGCTCATTTTATACTCAGATGATGGCAGTGCAGGCAATCCTCTTTGAAATGACTCACAGGTGCTTCCTACCAGTTTCTTCCCCCACCTGGTACCAGACCATGCAGGAAAGGCATCTGGCGAGAGTTAGAGACTTTGCTAGAAGATCACATTAAACCGTTCACTGCCTGCCCATGTCCACGTCCATGTCCATCTACACATTGTCATCTTCTCAGTCTTCAGGGAGCTTCTACTTTGGCTTCCAAATGGCTGCTCCATGTTCGGTTCTTTTCTGGAACATTCTTCCCGGTCTGGCTTGAGGGCCACCCAAAGGACCTTCAGCTGAAAATGTTCAGAATCAATGAGCCAGACGCATTGGAGGATTCGTTCGATTAGGCTTTGTCTGTGACTCGCCAGTGAAGTCACACTGTGACTTCATTAGTGAGGAAACGTGTGCATGAAGACCCCAGTTACCTGCGTTTGATTCCCAACTCCTCCACTGGGCTACGTTGTTCACTGTTTGTGCTTCCTCTGAAAAACTTCTTCTTACAGGATTTACCTCCCAGGATTGTTGTGAGGATGAACGTAATTAAGGATAACAGCCAGTACTCAGCAATTACCATGTGCCACGGCTCTTGTTAGGTGCTGTCACATTGATTTTCAACTCCTAGTGATCTCATGTGACAGGGTAGAACTTCCCCAAAGGGACGTTTCAAAGGCTGTTATCTTTACAAGATTGAAGTTGGACTTGTCAAGGATTTTGTCTCATGTGGATCCCTAATCGATGCTCATGGAAGCAGAAGTCAAAATATCATAAGACGCATTGCATGAGGTACATCTACTGCACAAGATCTCTTTAGTGTACTGAAGAAAGATTCACCTGACCCAAGCCATGGCATTCTCCATCGAATCATGTGCATATGAAAGTTGAACATTGAATAAGGAAGACCGTAGAACAATAGATGTACTTGAATTGTGGTGCTTAAAAAATATTGAAAGTACCATGGGCTGATAAAAGAGCAAACCAGTCTGTGTTGGAAGAAGTAAGTCCACAGTGCCCCTTAGAGGCAGGGATGGCAAGACTTCTCATCTTAGGACCTTTGGACCTATTGTCAGGAGAAGGATGTCATGTCTGGTAAAGTGGAGGGGTAGCGAAAAAGATGAAGACCCTTGATGAGAGGAATTAACACCATGGCTGCATCCATGGGCTTGGGCAAAGGAACAATTGAAGATGGCGCAGGACCCTGCTGTGCTTCCTTCTGTTGTGCATGGGGTCGCTATGGGTCGGGCACCCAACAACAATAACAATCTTTACAGGAGCAGACTACAGGGTCTTCCTCCTGCAGAGTGGTTGGTGGGCTCAAGCCACCAACCTTTTGCATGGAAACTCAGCACTGAATGACTGCACCGCATGGCCCTTCATCGTGCGTTAGGTGAAGACTCAGAATACATCCCACCTTATTCCTGCCCATTGGCAGAAAACTCCCACTGACATAGGATTTAACCATAAGCACAGAAGCTGGAATTTATAATACATCACAAAAGGGATTATGGGCAGATAAGCCACATTAAGAAATGTCACGTTGCCACTAGCATAAATAAATATACCAAGAGAGCATGAGGCTGTCGCTCAAGGTGGGGAAGCAGCAAAATACAGCTAGAAAATGAACCAAATAGTCTGTAAATATTTGCAGATTGACCAGGTATTTAGTACACTGACCCACAATGCACTAGGCATTCGCAAGACGTATGTAGTACCTTATTTAATACTAACAACTTTGAATTTGTCTGTTTTAATAGTTTTGTTGATCTAAAATTCACACCACACACCTCCAGACTTTAGTCACTTTTAAAAAGAGTTATGTATCTATCATCACAATCAGTTCTGGTGCTCCCTCCCCGATCCTGCATTCATTATTTGCTCCCCAATTTCCCTCGCCCCCACCCTGCCCCTGATAAACCATGGCTTCAGTTAGCGTCTCCTTCTATGCTCCATACACGGAGAAACCTAACACCACTGTGAATGTAAAGTCTGGAACTAAGGATACTGTGGAAACTGGAGAAGTATGTAATATTGTATCTCTTAAAGGTTTGTAGTTCTTAAATGGAAAGTTAAAGTAAGAAATGTAATGTCATATATACACATGCATATGTGACACACACTCACACGCACAGACATGCACACCAGCTCTCTCACTCTCATCAAGTTGTTGCTGACTCACAGCGACCCTATAGGACAGGGTAGGACTGTCCCTGTGGGTTTCAGAGACTGTAACTGTTTATGGGAGCAGAAAGCCCGTCTTAGTCCTGAGGATCAGCTGGTGGTTTTAAATGGCTGTCCTTGAGAATCACAGTCCTCTGTGTAAACACCATGCCCACAGGGTTCCACATGTATGTGTGTGTATATGAGTATGTATATGTCTGTACCAATCTTTTGGTCTTACTAGGAAAGTGTGCGGAAACAGTTCTATGAAGGATGTGCTGAGAGCACCCAGTCTTTTGGTTTCTACAGCTGAAGGAGCTGAGCACTGTGTGCATACGACCCTGCTTGGTGTCCAGCCCCGCTAGCCTGTGAGGCTCTGTCCGGAGCTGCTGGCTAAGGTGCTGGCGAGTACTATAGGACTGTGGTTCTTGCCCAAAGAAGCCACAAGAGAAACATCTTTCAAATCTGAGACCAAGAAAGCCTTGCTCCTCCTGACAAACTGGTTAGGTTTTTGCCTTATGGGCGCTTGAAATCGTCCCCTGTGTTTTGGTCAGTAGGAAGTTTCAAGCTGAACATTTGTCCTGCCTCTAGCAACTATAAAGGGCTATATAGTAAGCTGATTTGATGTGTGATTTAATCTCATTAATTACTCTTTCCTCTTACTTTCAATTCATTTCTATTCCTCAGTTATTTATGTTTGTCTTACGTGCATTCTTAGAATCCACCCCCACCTTCAAGTGTTTCAAGGAAAGACCATACTCAACCCATCCACTGCTACCAAGGCCGTTCCTGTTCATAGTGACTATAGAGCAGGGGTTCTCAACCTGTGGGTCACGACCCCTTTCTTTCCGAGGGGTCGCCTGATTCATAAAAGTAGCAAAATTACAGGTATGAAGTAGCAAGGAAAATAATTTTATGGTTGAACACGAGGAGCTGCATTAAAGTGTCGCGTTATTAGGAAGTTTGAGAACCACTGCTGTAGCGCATAAGTTCCCAAACTTAGTTGGCCTGCTGCCTCCTTTTCAGATTATACATGCATATCTATAGCCAGTGTCCCCCTGGCAATTAAGACAGCAGATTATGTAACGACCATGCCTCCAGTTACCAGAAGGAGAGCCCATGCCCATTGTGTCCACCATGAAGGTGTGGGTGAGCTGCCTGCACAGTTTCTGTCTTTTCCTGGGTGACCACTGTGCTGCCCAGATGCCAGCGGGATCGATGAGATTGCTGTAGCGCTCACACTCTTCAAACTGATGCCTCACTTAGGTGGCTGTTTGTGTGAAGACACGCTTTTGGGCCCCAGATGCTGTTCTTCCTGATAACCCGGTACCGTAAACTTGCAAGCGGTCTTCGGGTCTCCGTTTGCTGCTTTTCTACGCTTGGAACTGGGTTGGGAACAAACTTAATGAGCTGGATTAGGCTTTGTGTTTATAAGACAGAAGTAAAGAAAATCCCCAACTTTAAACATTGGAACACTTTTTGGGAAGCTCTGGCAAGAAGCAACTTAATAGCTGATCACCTCTCAGTGGTTGCTAGGGATCTATCTTGATGGCTCTTGCCTGGAGTTCTCATCCTCAGACATGGAAATTAAGCTATTAGGGACTAAAATCAAATGAAAGAGTTAGCCTAAAAGGTCCATACTCTCCAGTGCCCCAATTCTTTTATTTTATTTTTTAAATGATTTATTGGGGGCTCATACAACTCTTATTGCAATCCATAGATACATCAATTGTGTAAACAGTGCCCCTATTCTATAAGTCAATACATCTCTTTGGCCTTTAGCTTTTAAAGATTAATTATTTTTCTGGCTGGAGAAGAAACTGTTTGCATGCTGCCTTGTATACAGTAGACACTCGGTAACAACTGCCTAAACAGATTAGCGAATGAATGAATCTGAACAAAGCTGGACCTAGAATGTAGGACTTTTGCGTCCGTTTACCCTCTTCAAACACATAACACGGAGTCTTTGCTTCTTAAAGAGTCAAACCCCCGTAAAGCCTCCTCCCCTAGAAACTTTGTTCCTGAAATAAATTAGCGCACTGCGCTCTGCTGCTGGAATTTTCCAGAGGATAGGAAATGGAGTCGCAACCAGAGTCATTCTGTGTCTTGATTTCGGATGGGTCTTTAGAGATAAAATGTTTGAAGCCAGGAAAAAGAGCATCAAGAGGAAATACTACAGGAGTCGACAGCATTGGAAATCGGCAGAACTGCACCATGGGAACACAGAGCATAATTATTTTGCAGTTCCCTTTGTGTTAGCTCAGCTACAGGCTGCAGGCAGGCAGGCCGTGTGCTTCTAGGCAGGTGGCGGGACCCTAGTCCTTCCCAATGCTGGAGCTTGACTCTCAGCTGATAGCTAAACAAAAGCCAAGCCCATTGTTGTCGACTTGGCGCTGACTCACAGCCACCTCCAGGACAGAGTAGAACTGCCCCATAGGGTCTCCAAGGCCGTGATGTTTACAGAAGAGGCTGTCACCTCTTTCTCCCACCGAGAGGCGGGTGGGTTCGAAGTGCCCAGCTCAGGCCAGAGCTCTGACCACTGTACCACCAGGGCTCCTGCCCCTGCTCCCTCTTACTGTCAACCCCTGGCTTCCTCTAGAGGCCCCAGACACAATAACACATCACGCCGAGACCAAGCCTCTATTTTGACAGTTCCAGACACAGCTAACGGTTTCCAGTGCACCGGTCCATCCATCTGTCCTTCCTGTCCACACCCCTGTCATGGCCTTTGAGTCTGGAATAACCTTCTCCACCCTACTTCCAGCCCTGCCCCATTCACAGAATATCTTCCTGCATCCCACAGTTTGGGATCCTCTTTCTCGAAGGCCAGGCCTTCACAGCAAAATGCCAAGGGAGGAAGGGACCATGGGAGCGACAAACACGGCTTAATTAGGGTGGAACCTACAAGTTCTGGGGCCTTTCTCATTGGGAAAGAAATATAAAATTTAAAAGCTATTTGCAGATTCTCAGGAATTTGAAAAAAATTATGTGGTGGGTGGAGCTTTGGAGGTAATTTCCGGAAATAAGAGCTGATGTAATAGAAGTGTGGCTGCTTACTGGTGTTGTGGTTCATACGTGCACAATTGTACTTCAAGCCAAGTGCGCTGAAGCATGGCTTTGTGATCAGTGGATGGCTGCAGACAAGTTCTCTCGGTGATCAACTTGCCTTAGTGTCATTGAGGTGCCTTCGCAAAAAAGGTCCCATCAAAACAGTGGCCTCCCAGGCGACCTGCCGGGCCAGTTCAGTGCAAGGCAGAGAGGTCATCCAAAGGGTCGTCTTGATGGATTTTTTGGACACAGGATGAACATGGGCGTTTTGGGTTTGTTTGCTTTTGTTTCCTTTTTCCCATCACAGCATTTCTACCTGCTCATTCCTCAAGAGTATCGAGAGCTGCTCTCTGGTGATTTCCCTGGAAACCTTACTCCACCATCCTCAAGCCCTCATCGTGCCCCTGCAGACTCCTTTTGGTTCTCCGAACTAAACAAACGAACAAAAACAAAATGAGGTCCCCAGGGATTCCAGAACTGCTGTTTCCATGTGGTGTACATTGAAGAGCACAGGAACCTTCAGGGAAGGGCTACAGAGATGGAAATACGGCCTCCAGAGGGGGTCGACTTAGATGGAGGCTATATTGGGAAGTAATCACTTCACATTTTGGCATTTGGGGTTCATAAAGGTTTCTATGATTTTTTTTTTAGCAATACCGTATAAGATATAAGCTGAGCATTAAACCTTCCCAGCCCCAAATGATACTGGGTTAGAATCACCTAGGAAGGTGGTGGCATGGCTGGTAGGGCGTAACCAAGGGTAATATAGCCAAGAGGAATTACTGAAAAACAAATGAAGGCTGAACATGATAGTGGGACAAGAGGAAAGTCAAAGGAAATAGAAGAAAGAGCTAGGAGGCAAAGGGCACATATAGAGGTTTAAATAAAGGCATGTACATATGTAAATATATATATGAGGATGTGGAAATAGATCTGTGTGCATATATTTATAGGTTTAGTATTAAGGTAGTCGATGGACATTGGGCCTCTTCTAAAGTACTCCCTCAACGCAAGAATACTTTGTTCTATTAAGTTGGCATTCCATGATGCTCACCTTCCAGAGGGTGCTCACCTTCACCTCACAATTGCTGAAAACAAATGTGTGCATAAGTAAATGTGGTGAAGAAAGCTGATGGTGCCCGGGTATCAAAAGATATAGCATCTGAGGTCTTAAAGGCATGAAGGTAAACAAGCGGCCATCTAGCTCAGAAGCAACAAAGCCCACATGGAAGAAGCACACTAACCTGGTATCAGGCATCAAAGAACAAAAAATCATATCATTGTGAATGACGGGGAGTGCGGAGTGGAGACCCAAAGCCCATCTGTAGCCAATTGGACATCCCCTTATTAAAGGGTCTCGGGGAGAAGACGAGCCAGTCAGGGTGCAGTGTAGCAATGATGAAACATACAACTTTCCTCTAGTTCCTAAATGCTTCCTCCCCCTGCCCATTATCATGATCCCAATTCTGCCTTACAAATCCTGCTAGACCAGAGGATGTACACTGGTACAGATAGGAACTGGAAACACAGGTAATCCAGGACAGATGATCACTTTAGGATCAGTGGTGAGAGTGGCGATACTGGGAGGGTAGAGGGAGGGTGGGGTGGAAAGGGGGAACCAATTACAAGAATCTATGTATAACCTCCTCACTGGGGGACGGATAACAGAAAAGTGGGTAAAGGGAGACGTCAGACAATATAAGATATGACAAAATAATAATTTATAAATTATTAAGGGTTCGTGAGGGGGGGTGGGGGTGGGGAAAATGAGGAGCTGATGCCAGGGGCTTAAGTGGAGAGCAAATGTTTTGAGAATGATGAAGGCAATGAATGTGCAAATGTACTTTACACAATTGATGTATGCATGGATTGGGATAAGAGTTATATGAGCCCCTAATAAAATGATATTTTTTTTAAAAAAGAATGTAGCATTCATAGGTTTTTCTGCTTTCCACTTAAACTGGATTGCCTATTTGCATTTTCCCTATTAGATATGAATTCACCACCTCTTTTAGTGTTTAAATCTCTCTTTTAAAAATTAAAATTCTCCCTTTCATCTTTCTGCAGAGAGGGTGGGCTGACTTTTATCTGAATGGATGGAGGGGCTAGTTTACTCACATCAGCCCTGTGACTTGTTCAGTTGGGCCAGCACGGAGTGTCACTATTTTTAAAAAATCATTTTATTGGGGCTCGTACAACTCTTACCACAATCCATCCGTCCATCCATTGGGTCAAGCACATTTTTGCATTTGTTGTCATCATCATTCTCAAAACATTTTCTTTCTACTTGAGCCCTTGGTATCAGTTCCTCCTCCCCTCTTCCCCCAGTGTGACAGTGTCACATCTTCAGTAGCGCTGCTCCAAGGGTGTTAGCCCCTCTGCCTGCTTGCCCTTTCTTGCTTGCACCTGAGCCTGGAACACTGGGCCCTTCAGAGATCCCCAGTAAGAATTCCCGTCGGAGCTCCGCAAGAAGCCCCTCCTGGCTGTTCGGCAACAAGACTTGCGGGAGCTGTGATTGTCTCTGGTGCCTCCTCGCCACACCTGGGCCTGCCGTGCACCAGCTGCTGTCCTACAGTGACAACCCACACAGCTTGCCGTCCCCAGGAGCCCTCCAGTCCGATGGCGCTGGACTTGAGAAATGGGTGTTAGTTGGAGTTGACTTTGAAATGCAGCCCAAAGGGCGGCATGCATCCAGCGTCCGCCATGTGCTTTGCCCGAGCGTGGGGCCTGTGCTTGCCTGTCGCGGTGGGTGTCGCCATCCTTCCTCCGTGCCCCTGACATTTCCATCCCGGTTCTCCCTGGGCATCATGGGAAGACCCCGCGCTCTGACCACTTCTTCTCCTCCCCTCCAGGAACTCCCCCGACGAATGCAGCGTGGCGAAAAGCGGGAAGATGGTGGGCAGCCCAGACACGGTGGGGGTGAATTACAGCAGCTACATGGAGGAGAAGCACATCCCACCCCCCAACATGACCACGAACGAGCGCAGAGTTATCGTCCCGGCAGGTCAGATGCTCCCCCTGACGCTTTACCCTGTGAGCAAGCCACATCCTTGGGTGGTTCTGGGAGTGGAGCCAGTGGTACCCAGGCGAGGCACTCACAATTGTGTGGCAAAACGAGAAGAGCAAGAGCACATGCCCACTGACACACATGCACATTTACCTAGAGAAGCACAGGAACACAGATACATGTGCTCAAGCAACTAGGCACATACATATGTGGGTATAGATGTACACGTATACATATACATAGTATGTAGCTATGCAAACTTCTGAGCAAATGCACATTCATATACACTCATGTTTATCGTGAGGGCAGTCTAGGAAAAATACATATGCTCTTGAGTCTCATATATACATCTGTGTGTATTATACATATGTATGTGTATAGGTATACAAGTGGTCCAGGTGAGCACACATGTAGCATATTTGCAAACACACACACACCCCTAGGTGGTGCAAATGGTTTACCCTCCACTGCTAACCCAAAGAATGATATGTTTTTGATTTTGGACATGCCAGCAGAGACCATTCCTGGAGCAGGACATCATGTCTGGTAAAATAGAGGGGCAGCAAAGGAGGGACAGACCCGCAAGGAGCTGGATTGACACGGTGGCTGCAACAGTGGGCTCAAGCGGAGCTACAATTGTGAGGATGACCAGCTGTGTTTTGTTCCATTGTGCATCATAAGGTCGCCATGAGTTGGAGCTGACCCGATGGCACTTAACAACAATACCGAGGAAGAAAGTCTTAAACTCGCTGCTATTGAGTTTATTCTGGCTCATAGCAACCCTATAGCCCAACATGTAACCCACCATCTCCCACTCTATCCCCAGGGCTCCTCACCATCGATGAGGATGACCGTACCTGGTAATCGCTTCCACTAAGACTGCAGCCAACACATCCCTAGAGAGTAGCTCTGCCCTGTAACTCCTAGGGTCACCTTGAACCAGAGCTCAATGGCAATTAGGGACAGCAAGAGATGTACGCATAGACACACTGTGTTCTGTCCAGTGCACACGTACATGTACACACATACATGCACATGTATATAAATCTGTATATAAATCTATATGTATACACATGAGCTCACACACTTGCATATTTATGAGAAATGTATAATGCATAATCAAGCCTGATGATCATGCCTTATATACTAATACATTATAATAATTTATAATATATAGAGAGGTCCCTGAAAGGTGACCATTTAGGGAGCAATTTCCCTCCTTTCTGAGATAATTTGGCACTAAATATCCTTTATTTTGTAAAAAGCTATTTATAATAGAAGGTAGTAGTCTTTATTTTAAAATTTCGAATCTGACAAAAAGTTGAGAGCCATACATCGCTCTATCACATGTTCTTAAAACTTCAAACTTCTAGGTAATTCTGGCCAGTAAGAGATTCTGAGAACTAGTTAATTCTTTACAACAGACATTTCTGTGAAGATTTACAGTCTCAGAAACCCTATGGAGTAGTTTGCCCTGTCGTATGAGAGAGTCCTAATTGACTTGATGGCCATGGATGGGTGGCATTTTTGGCAGTGAGAGAGGTGATAGGAAGAATGACGTTTTGCTTCTCAGAAGAAGCATACCTCATAAAACTGTCCCACCAACAGTGATTACTGTTTGGTGATCCCATACTCCACATTCTTTTTGTAAGCAAATTTATGCACATCTCATGCAATCTTGGGAAATAGTTATCAATATGAATTTTCAAAAAAAAAATCTCCCTGCTGTGAAGTCACTTCTGAGCACGTCACAGAGAAGGAGGGCCTCTGTGGATTCCCAAAGCTGTCAATCTGTGTGGGGCCTCATCTTTCGTCCACGGATCAGCTGGCGGTTTCGAACAGCAGACCTGCTGGTTAGGAGCCCATTATGCCAGATGGGAAAATTGCAGATCAGAGTTGTCAAATCATTTTTCTAGGGTTGTACAGCCAACAAGAGGCTCAATTAGAACTCAAAACTGTTTTGCTGACCCCTTCACTCTCTTCCTGTCAAGGTTGAATTAAATCCCAATTCCTCACAGTGGGCCTCTTGGTTTCTTTCCGGTCACTCCTTCTAGCAGGTCTGTATCAGAATTCAACTTACTGTTACCTCAGCCCAGAAATTTGGAATACAGAAAGCCCCATACCTCTTTTCTGCATTTGGGACTCTGCAAACATGCCCTCCCCAGAGAGGGCTTTCTTGACTGCCTGTTCAGAGTTGCTCCCCTTTCACCTTGGGACTCTCAACCTTCCCTCTGTCTGTGTGTGTGTGTGTGTGTGTGTATGTGTGCCTTCATCAAATTTATTCCCACTGATCATTAGATGATATGTTTATGTGACAGTTTACTTATTAGCTTCTTCCTTCTGTAGATTATAAGCTTCTCAAGGGCAGGGGCTTTGTCAGCTCCTTCCCTGCTCCATCCCAATGTCAAGAATTCTACCAGTGAGCCAAGACTGCTGTCAGTGATGGTCATGGCAGTATGCTTTGAAAGGGCACTTCCCAGAGGGTAGAATAATTGAATGTCATTGTGCAAGGTGCCTATCCCAGCTTTGGGATGCTTCAAGCAGCCTAGGGAACAGAGAACTGGGAATGCTGGGGAGGCAACGGTGCCCTGTACATTAACTGGACATGGACATGAAACCCTGCGAAACTCTACCCAAGCCTATCTCGCTCTTTGCCCTCCTTCTAAATTTCTTTAACGGAGTCAAAACCAAGGTTTTCTTTTTCTAAGGTGAGAGAATCCATCTGCAAAGAGGCCCAGGCTGAAGATTCTTGTCTGGTAATTTGTAGACTCACAAAGCTACAAGGTGAACCTCGATACCACCTCCGCCTCTGTAAGAGATAAGGCTACATTTCTATGGCATCATCAGTGTGCTCGGATGCCATCAATATCCTCTTGCAGAGACATTACACGTGAGATAAAGTCATGTTTGCACAGAGAAGAAGAGATCCAATTTAATCAAATCATAACATCCAGCATTTTTTATAAATAGGAATAGATTCATGTAATGTTGGCTGGCTGGGTCGCTGGAGGGATGGATGGGTAGATACGTATGTTTTTGGGGTACAGGATGATTTCTTGTCCTGAGAAAAGCCCTCATTTAGCTGTTCCCACTTCCAGTTGCTTCATTGCCATGTAGACAGTTAGTCGGTTGATGGTATGTGTAAGAGAGCTAGTTGTGGCTGATTTTGCAAGCTGTCAGTCTTTCCGTTATTGGTCAAGATTTATGTACATGTGCTACATACACGCACACAGATGAAATAAGCACACAGGCCCACATGTACGCGCACATACACACCTTTATTGCACCATCTAGAACATTCGCTAGTGCGGTTGTGAGGTTGCAGGACCGCAGGGCAGCTCTGTCTGCTGCTCCATTGTACATTCAGTGCTAGGATCCAGGTTCCTCATCTAGGAACATGTGGGCATGGGGTGGCATGATACTTTATATACTCAGACAGAATCCTGCAGATTTGGCTCCTAATAATTAGATATGCGGATTTACACGTGCGTGCAAATCATGAAGATACCTGAATGAAACAATAGATTAAGCTATTAACCTCTTCCAAAACGTTTAAATCGCCAATCTGTGTAGACTTCCATATTCTAGATTGTTTACCACTGCCCCTAATGCCAACAGAAAGGTGACTATACCTAGACTGATAGGTGAAGAAGCCAAGGCAAGTATTAATTTCTATCTGGATTGGGTTCTTGTACTTGGATCTCCATTTTCACGAGTGATGGCCTTACCCTGGTCCCACTGTCACTAGGAAACTAAGGAACTCTGTAAACGCACTGCCATCACGTCAGTGCTGTGTCACAGAAACCCCCTGTGCATTTCCAAGACTGTGACTGTTTACAGGAGTAGAAAGCCAATCCTTGTGGTGGTTTTTAATTCTGTGCTTTTAAGTCTTGCAAACTTTTAAGACCTGCAAGCTATGGGGGTTAATTCCATTCATCAGAAAGTGTCAAGAAGATGCTTCAATCAGTTACAGGAGTAAAACCAGCTAACCTAATTTGAGAAAAGGTCTTTCCCCTTTCCTTGGATTGTCATATGATAGGATGGTAATTGTTATTCTAAAGAATGTTAATTCTTGAGAGAATGCTAATTGTCATTCTAAAGAATGTTAATTCTTGAGAAAAGTGCTTCACCAGCTGCGACACTTGACATTTTGGGCAGTCCTTATTTATACCCCTGGTCCTTGCAGGTCATTGCTTGTGCCAATCCCTCTCAAAGTGCTCTGGGGAGACAGTGAATCCCATTTCCATTCGTCTTATCTCTCTGTTAGTGGTGCATAACTGGACATATGAAAGAGGTCTAGGTGACACACATGATTTGTGGTCAACAGTAACCCCAAGGTTGACAGTTGGAACCCACCAAATAATGCCCTGGGAGAACAGCCAGGTGCTCCACCTCCATCAAGTGTACAGCCAAGAGACCCCCATAGTTGTGCTGTTAGCACATGGGGTCACCCTGAATTGAAAACGACTTGACAGCAACTGGGTTTTTGGTGTATTGCTTAGGACTGGGCTGTGATTGAAATACCTTTTAACTGCCAGGAGTCCAAGGGTTTTTTGTTGTTCCAGCATAATTTAAAGATTGGCTGGAGAGAATTTATCAAAGCATGAACAGAATCACTCAGATCAGGATTGCCTGGAAAATTAGTAACCTTAAAAGCACATTTGCAAAGTTCTTGACTCTGGGGTACCTGCATTTGTAACGAGCTACTCATGTGATTAAGGTTTGAGTTGATCCAAGTAGATAGTTGATCTACTTAGAAAGAAAGCACCATATAAACTTTAAGTCATGGTAATGTTTATGTAATACTTTCATGTTTTAATAAAATCAACACCAAGATATTAAGGCATTACATATTTAAAGTGCATTTAATAAATGTTACTATTTAGAAGAGGCAAAAGAGCAAAAGGGAGGGATGGAAAATAGTTCATAATATCATGCTGACATTTCCCCCCAAAAAAACCCAGAAGTGTTGCCCATTCAGTAGGAAGGAACTGGGCATCTTAAATCTTCTTTCTTAAGATGTATATATAGAGCCTGTCATAGACTGGCATAATAAATTATGTAGATTGCCTAAGGGAGCGTCCAGACCCATTAAAGGCACAGAGTGCATTGTGGGTGGAGGAAGCATCTCCTCTCCAGTTGTTGGGGTCAGGTCTTAGCTCCGTGCTGACAAATTGGATCGACCACAATTCTAAGCCTGTAACCAATCATCTGTGCTCATGGCAATGGACGGAGCAGCCTGGGACTCTGACTGCCAGGTGCTTCCAATGATGCCTTCACAGAACTATGAACATACATCATTATTTAGAAACAATGGCTTCTGATGGTCTGATGGAACTATTGAAATTCTAAAGAACTTCATGCCATGATGTGTCACAGAATATCTGCTGTCTGGAATGGGGGTCCTTCCGTGTGCAGGTGAGCCAGGGCACTTGAAGTAGACTTTTGTAGTTATGCCAGTCTTGGGGCTTGACAATGCCCAACGCAAGGTGCTAACCCAGAGGATTAGTAAAGAGGAAGGCACAGTCTTCGTTCACTTCTCTTACAAGTTGCAAAATGCAATAGAATCTCTGGATTTAGCAGCTCAAAATGTTTGAAAGACCTTTTTCTTTTTGTTTCATCTCCCCACTCACACCCCCAAATGGCTTCTTCAGCACTGAGCTTCCCAGACAGTTCTGCCTTTAGTTTGTAAAGCTTCCCCTTGAGGATAAGCACGGGTGAGCATCAGTGCTCTGAGTAGGGTGGTCACGGTCTTCCCTACACTTGCACATTCTTTACTCCACCGTTCATTTGCTGAGCACTTACTGTGCCCCAGTCACCGTCAGCAAAAGTTCTTATGTGGCTTGCAATCCCTTGTTCTGGGCTCCAGACACACATGGCTGAAGCTTGTGTTTTACTTAGGCACGCCATGCTGGGTAACATCAGCTCAACTCATGAAGCGTTCGTTGAGTAACTCTTAGATGTTGCAGAATAGCTGAAGAACAAAGATCGACTATATATTATTTTATATAGATAGCTCATTATATATTTATAATACCAGTTATGAATATAACTGGCCCAGAAACCTTATTGTATCGATTCCCCAACTCCCTCTGCTCACGCACTCATTGCCATCGAGTTGATTGTAACTCATGGTGACCTGGTACGATAGAGTAGACCTACCTCTGTGGGTTTCCAAGAATTTAAAGCCTCATCTTTCTCTCTTGGAACAGCTAGTGGTTTCGAACTGCTGACCTTGCAGTTAGCAGCCCAACTCATATCCCACTTCGCCACTAGGGCTCACCTCTGCCGTTTCCCTTTGCCACCCCCACCCTCCAATCACATTACACTACTTGTCACTGTGTGTTCACAACCCAATGTCCTCCTCCATGTGTTCCCACTGGTAGAATGCCAGCCCCCAATCTCTGCTAACCTATCTTCATTTTTCAAGAGTTCTTTGAATCCCAGTCTCGACAGCCATCTTGATCCTTAGAAAGTATTGACTTCTTGTGCCATCTTACAAATTCATGTATCACTACTTTGGCTTCACATTATATTCGGTGCAAAAAATCGAATATATGTTGCTGTCTTAGATTGTGATTGATCTGCACCAAAGTCGACATTTGCCTTGTCGTCCCCATCTTCGTAAGCTTCGGTGGAGTTCATCGTGGTAGCCAGAAGAGCCACAGTGGTGTAGTGCTTACACGCCAGGCTGCCAACCACATGCTCAGCAGTCCAAAGCCCACCAGCCATCCTCGGGAGAAAGATGAGGCTTTCTCCTCCCATCAAGAGTTACAGTCTCGGGACTTTCAAGGGCCGTCCTCCCGGACCTGTAGGGTCGCTATGAGTCAGACTTGACTGACTGGCCGTGAGTGAGTTGTGGCCATTGGCTGTGCCTCATTGATGGTTTGACCAACTCTCTACTGGGTCTTTCCTGCCAGCATGTCCAAAGGAAGCACAGCGAAGTCTCATCATGTTTGTACTAACAAACATTCTTGCTTCTCAGACGGATTCTCTCATTCTTCGGGCAGTCCGTGGACTATTTGGCATTCTTTGCCAAGACCCCTGTTTAAATGCATCGGTTCTTCTCTCTCTGTCTTTCATCATCCAATGTTCACATGCGTGTGAATTGATTGAGGAAAAAAACTAAACAAAACATGGTGTGAGTCAGATGCATTTCAGCCACCTTCCATCCAACTACTTCCATATGAATATGACATTTCCTTCCACAGAGGGATTCATCGCAGTGCCTTGAGGACTAAGCTACCAATAAACCTATGAAGCCAACTATTAAAACAGAGGGTAGGGACTGCTAGCAAGGCACATCCGAATGGAAATGGAAAACCAAGATTATATGGAGGAAAAATACAGCTGTTTCCATCATGAACTTGACCTAGATGTGAAAATTACACTTCCAGTGTGGTGGTGTGCCTCCTGGCAGATATAATAAGAACAGTCATTTGGGGGAAATAGTTCCCATTTAAAAAGCAATTCCTCGGGGAAGAAAATATGTTCCTTAGCATAGAATCCTAAAAGCAGGATCCATGGGATTTTGTGCCCATGGTCCATTTAGGCCATAGAACTGACCGTCTACCTGCTGCAATTAGGGGCACGTCTCCCTGGCCACTTTCTCATGCCATTCTCTGTGAACCCCGGATGGGTTACAGTAAAGAGCACTCTGTACAGGTGGAGCTTTGGGGTGTACGCCTGGACTTTAGAAGCTAACCGTGTCAGTAAGTGGATGTAATTATAAACATGTACATCCCTAATAACGTTGCAGAATTTAAGAGAACTTTGAAGAGCAATAGACAACTTCGCTTTAGTAGGAGGTTTGGGTATGATTTTCTCAGTAATTGATACATCAGTGACATAACAAGGGTTACTGGTATTGACCCCTTGGTGATTTACAAAACCTGAACACCACAATTAGAAAACGTATATTCCTTTTAGACATTCAAGGGAGATCTATAAAAATGGACCATATAGTAGGCCACCAATAATAATGAATATACAAAATACTAGTATCATACTTAAAATAAATTACTATTAGTCAATTCTGACTCACAAAGACCCGATAGTACAAGGTAGAACTGCCCCTGTGGGTTTCTGAGACTGTAGCTCTTTACAGGAGTAGAAAGCTAGGTGTTGGGCTACTAACCATGAGGTCACCAGTTCAAAACCACCAACTGCTCCATGAGAGAAAAATGAGGCTTTTTATTCTCATAGAGATTTAATCTCAGAAACCTACTTGGGCACTTCTGCTTTGTCTGACAGGGTTGCTATGAGTCAGAATCGACTTGATGGCAGTGAGATTTTTAGGATGGGGTGCAGTGGTCAAGCAGACTGAGGTGCTTACAGCTCCAGCCTCTACAGTAGTGTGGATCCGACTCTCACCACTGCCAGGATTATAAAGGAGCCCTGGTAGTGTAGTAGGTTAAGCATTGGGTTGCTAGCCACAAGGCCAGCAGTTTGAAACCCCCGGTTTCACTGCAGAGAAAGATGAGGTGTGCTATTCCCGTAAAGCGTTACCTTTGGAAATTCACAGGGACGGTTCTACTCCATCCCATAGGCTCGCAATGAGTTGTGAACAATTCAGTGGCAGTGAGGGGTGGTTTGGGGTTTTGAATGGACTATATTCTCTGGAAAAAATGCAATCAAATTAGAAATCAGTAAGTGAACACAATACCATCTACCAGTTGGAAATTAAAGTGGTGACGGAGAGCCGGGAGGGGAGGTAGATTTGTAAGGGCAAATTTGAATCTGTGGTAGAGCGCAACATCTCTCAAAATCAAGCACGTTCTCTTTATTGGGCCTGGTTTAGAAATGTGGAGTCTGGTCCCAGGAGAAAGGGAAATGTGAAATCTTACTTTTGCAGCCGTACGAGTGTCTGCCGGTGGATTGGCAGACTTGCTCATGGACTGTTTGTATAAATAAAGATCTCATGAAATGGTGATCTGGCTTAGAGTTAACTCAGTTGTTTTTTTTCATAGCCAAGAGTGGCTTTTCTATCAGGAAACCAAGGTTTTACATTGAGATTCGTCAAGAAAACTGATAATCACCCTCCTGGCTCTTGCTTACTCCTGGCTTTGCTCCGTCTTCCAGGGGGCCTCTGAAACAGGATGCTGGCCCTTCGGAGCCGTTCCATTTCACGAAGGCGCAGTATGTCCTCAGCGGTGCAGTAGCCACTTGCCTGATTGGAAATATCTAAGATTTTCCTGGCAGCAATGGTGTTCTACTAGGTCACCATCCCATTTCAGGGAAATGTAAATAAAACTTCACCACTCCTCCCGCCCACCACTTGGAGCCTCTAGCATCCCTACCTTGGCCCCCAGCTCCGGACAAGCTACTAGAGAAACCCCACAATTAGATGTATGATGCTTTTCTCTTGTTTTCTTTCTTCCTCTTACATGTCTGACTTTCTTCTTTCTCTTGATTTCATTTACTGAAGTAGCATTCGTAGAACTTCGGGTTTGCTCTTGTTAGTGGCCATCCAGCCACGTCTGACTCATGGTTTGCATAGAAGAGCCGTGGCAGAGTGGGTTCCATGTTGGGCAGCTACCTACAAGGTCAGCAGTTCAAAACCACCAGCACCTCTAAGGGAGAAAGAAGAGGCTTTCTGTTCCCATACAGATTCACAGTCTGGGAAACTTACGGGGGCAGTTCTGCTGTCCTAAGGATGACTGTGAGATGGAAATGACTCCATGGCAGCAAGTTGGGTTTGGGGGGATCTTTGCGGAAGTACAGTCCCATGCCTTTCCTTCACTGGGGTGTCAGCCGGCATGGAACCACCCACCTTTGGGCTAGTTAGTAGGCACCACTCTTTACCCCAGTGGGTCCTCCAGATATCCGAGGACTGAACATACAATCCTGCTTCCAAATAAGAGGCTTTCAAGAGCCAGGGCCTCTTTCTTGTAGCCTCTATGTGTTTTCTTGTTTTGTTTTGTGTTTTCCATTTTGGTGTCAATGAAATGGGGAACAACACAGATATCCTCAAAACAATTGGACTTGAGGTTTGAAAACAAAACAATTTATCTTCGGGCGCTAGTGATTCATGTGACAGAAGCTCCTCGAGGAGCCGTGAGAAATCAGACTTCTGTGCTTAGAGGAAGAGGCTGCCCTGGTGACAGTATCTTGTTTATTCCACCCTCACAGTGTGCTGATGCGGTCAGTTCTTGTTGGCAAAGTGCATTCTCATACTTGACCTCATTGACTCTTCTTCTGCTCCCCTAGCATGCATTTAATTACCTGCAGAAAAAGCAAACTCAATCCAGGGAGGCAAATGTTTACAGCTAGTAAATGGTTGACGCAGAGTCCAAATATAGGCATTGGGGGGTCCCAGCAAAGCTCCACCCACCTCCTCCCACCCACCTTAAAAAAAAAATTCCCAAGCTCTATGTACTTGGTTTGTTCTAGAACAATTTTCGGAGTCCTCAGAAGTTTTCAGTCTCTAAGTTGTCCTACATTATAAAGTCCACACACCTTAGCAAGATGTACAAGGACCCAATCAATGATCCTACCATGCAAACGGTTCAACTCTTGACTATTATCTGAAAGGTTGCCTGTTCAACCCCACCCACCCAGAGTCTCCTTAGAAGAAGCTTCTGGTTTTTATTTGCTTCCAGAATCTCACAGTCATGAAAACTCTATGGAGCCATGTTTAATGCTCTCCACCTAGGACCACCCCACATGAGAATTGACGCTGTGGCAGCTGGTTTGGTTGTTTTCTTAGGGGAATGACACTGCCCGAATCTAATCTCTTAAATTAAAAAAAAAAAATCTCTACTTCTGTTACCCTACTTGCCTCCCTCTCAAAGTCAGTGCAGCAGTGCTGACTCCTGGTGACCCTGTGCATGTCGGAGTGTCGCTGAGCCCTGCTGGCACAGTCGTTATCTGTTGGGCTGTCATCTGAAAGGTGAGAAGTTCAAACCCACTAGCCTCTCCTTGGGAGAAAGACGAGGCTTTCAACTCCTGTGAACAATTACAGTCTCAGAAACTCACATGGAAAATTCTCTGCTGTCACGTTGGGGTCACTCTGAGTTGGCATTGACTCTGGCAGGGAGTTCTGTTTGTGGTGCTCCATCAGATTTCAAATAGCCTATCTTTCAGAACTAGATCACCCAGGCTCTCTTCCTTTGAGTAGACCAGACCTTTCATCTTGTGCATCTTTTGTTTATCAACCAAGTGTCTTCCAGTTCACACCACCCAGGGAGTCCTCCTGTGTCAGGATCTTTGTGAATCCAGCCTCACTGAAACCCTGGTGAGGAAGCTGTCTCTCTCCCTACCTGTCTCTGGGGTCCGTTGCTACGTCTCTGTGCTTCTATTTCCTGCGGGAATAACACAGACTTATTTCTGCTGGGTTTGGGGGAAGTGTTCATCTTTACCTCCTCAGTAGATTGTCTTCTCCTCTCTTTGTCTTGGTCACTTCTGAGTCTCTTTAGTGCTTTTCTTTTGTAAAGCGTTAGTTACTCTTCATTCAGTAATTGAGCTAAATCAACCTTGTTAGGGTTACGTGCCATCAAGTCAGCTCCGATTCATGGCCACCCCATGGGCAGCGGAACAGAACACCGCCTGGCCCTGCACCGTCCTCACAAGTGTTCTTATGTTTGAGCCTCTTGTCGCAGCCACGTGTCCGTCCATCTCATCGAGCGCCTTTCTGTTCTTTTCCACCGCCCCAGTACTTTCAAGCACAAAGTCTTTGTCCAGGGAAAAATTCATGTTAGTCCTCCTTTCCCTGGAGATGTCTTTTACAAAGGAGACACAACAAAACAAACACACACACAAAGCCCTTGACAGCGTTGAGTCCTGTTCATGAAGGCTCCAGGACTAGAAAGGAGTAGAACTTAGCTCCTCAGGCTTCTAGCGTTTGGCCTAATGGTTATGCACTGGGCTGCTCAACCCAGGGCTAGCAGCTTCGATCGCCAGCTGCTCCACTGGAGAGAGATGGGACTTTCCACCCCATAGAGTTACACTCTCAGAAACCCACCGGGACATGCTACTCTGTTCCACAGGGCTACCAGGAGTCAGGTTGGACTCAATGCAGGGAGCTTGAGTTCGTGTTGGATGTTTTGTAGGAGGAGCTCTGGGGGGGTCTCTCAGGTGGGCATGGGACTGCTTACCATAAGGGTATCAGTTCAATCCCCTCGCCTCTCTCGGGGAGAAAGATAAAATATCTGCTCCGGTAAAGATGGAAAGCCTGGGAGCCCTAGGCAGAGTCTCTCTGAGTTGGAATCCCTGCAGGGCAGTGAGTTTGGCTTGTTTCTCTGTATTTATAGAAGTATATCCCCCAACATTTATCCAAGGTGCCCTGGTGAATTCGAATCCCCAACTTTTCAGGAAGTAGCTGAGCACCAGCTTTGCAACCACCCCACCTTGGGTCATTCTTAGACCCTAGTATTCTATGCGAGTTCTTGTTTTAGGGGAGAGAGACAAGAGCTTTCAGTGTTCGCTGACAGGCTCTGAGCCTATCTCCTCCTGGACACATCTCAGCATAGCCACAGGGGGCCCTTCCACTGGGACACATTCTGCCCCCCCCCCCCATCTGCTATACATGCACACTCAGGGTCTCGGGAGGAGATAGGGTCAGGGATACCTTGCTGGCATCCCCACGCTCCTTCTCTGACGGTGTGGTAGGACAGAAATAGGAGGCTTTGCTGAGGTCTCCTTGGGCATGGGTGGGACCAGGGAGATCGTGCTGGGATTCTATGGAGTTGAAAGGTGTTTGGGGTGAAATTGTGTCTCGCTAAAGGATAATGTTGTCATGGATAATGTCGTCGTTAGGAGTGGCACCTATGAAGGTGACCTTGTTTGGAAAGAAGTCCTTGAAGGTGATATCAGCTAAGATGGTTGCTAATTTAGTACGAGTGGTGTCCTTATTCCACAAAACAAAACAAGCTGAATAAAATGGGTCATGTGAAGATGCAGCTAGAGGCCAAGGGGAGTCGGGCTACCAGATACTAGCAGAGAAAAGAAAGGAAGGCGGATGGCCCAGCTAACTTGCTGACTGGACTTCCGTCCTCCAGAACTGGGACAGCGGAATACCTGGTTTTTGTAAGCCACCCCATTTGTGGCACTTAGTTACAGCAATCTTCGGAAACAAATACAAGCTGGGACCAAAAGCTGGGCTCCCAACTGTGTGTGGTGGTTCTCAACCTTCCGAATACAGTTCTAACCCTGTATTAGTTCTAACCCTTTAATACAGTTCTTCATGTGTGACCCCGTATGTGGGCATATCTGCATGTGGGCGGACCTGCCTGGAGACGATAGAGGAGCGGTGGCTCCGTTCCTAAGACCATCAGAGATATGGTCTTAGGTGACCCTGTGAAAGGGTCGTTCGACCCACAAAGGGGTCGTGACCCACAGGTTGAGAACAGCTGCACTAACCGGAACACTAAGGAAATAGCATGTGTGCCACATGCGTACCCACATGGTGAATTTTAAAGGATTATCCTATGATTACGAGACTTGGCAGGTCCAGAATATGTAGGCCAGGCAGGCTGGAAACTCCTACACCCTTTCTATGCTTCTGGAAACTTCTTCTTAATGTTCGCTCGTAAGAGCATTCAACTGGTTGGAAGAGGCACAGCAGTGTGATAGAGGGTGTGGCCTTCCCCAGAGCCATGATTGTAAACGCTGCTTTTATCAGTAAAAGACAGGTGCACCAGGCCTAGTGTTGGACCAAGCATGCGGGCACTGTGGCTTACCCAAGTGGGTGCTTGGTAAAATGAACCATCACAACGAGGGTATGACGGGCAGGGGCTTCCTCCAGGGGTGGGCGCAGCTGCTGGCAACGGGAGTGCGGCTGCAGGCTGAAGGGGTAGGAGAGTGGCTAGAGACAATGTCGTGTTTCCCCCATAAGCAAGGGGAGCCCGGGCTTACCTCTGTTTACTTCCTGAGCTCTAGTGAAGATGTTCACAGTTTCCTACCACATCGAAGATTCTGCTGCTAGGCCTGCCTGGCATGTGTTTCCCCCAGCCCCCTCAACACCTTCCTACGGAAGCAAAGCCTCCTTTCACAGGTACAGAAATGGCGCACCTAACAGGCTTACGTGTGCATGTTACCCAATCAAGCCATTATACACAAGTAAGCCTGTGCTTACCTTTCTTATTAGATAATCCACTCCCGGCTGGAAATAACACCCTTGAAGACAGCCAGGCCCTGGGCAACTGAGCAACTAGGGCCTCCTTTGGAGTGTGGGTTTGTCTCTCGCAAACGGAACTCTACAGCAGCCCCCTCAGGGCCACCGGGAGTGGCGGTGCCAGGTGTGGGCTGGGAGAGGATCGTGTCCCTTGACTGACTAGCGGTCTCTTGCTTTTAACATTCATCACGTAAGCCATAGAGGGGCGGGGTATGGGGATCAGGTCCCACAGGACACAGAAATGACCCAGCTTCATGCCGCTGTACTCTGTGCAGAGGCCACACGGGCAAATGTGAAAGAAGGTGAGGTTAACGTTTTAGAACATTGAACAAAGATTTATGGAAATAACCCATTCCAAAAAAACTCTTAGGAAGACCCTGTTTTGAGTTTGGAACATAAAGGAGAACAAAATGATTGTTATACATAGATTTTGCATTTTTGCTGTGGTGATAAAACAGATGTTACAGGGACCTTCCACTGTTTCAGGGACATTGATTACAGTCACCACCTTGTGCGTCCTGTCACCATTACCACTGTTTCCAAAAGGTTTTCAGCATCCTGAGGAATTAGTGGTAACTCCCCATCACCCTAGCCTCAGTCCCTGTAACCACTTCTAAACATGCAAATAACTCTTTCAACCCAAGTAGCACATGCTTATTGTAGATAAAAAGCAAATATGCCATTTTGAGAAAAAAAAATCTGAAAAATCCCCCACTCCCTTTTCCCAGAGCCAGCGCTTGACATTTCCCTGCCGACTTCTTGCTCTGCATCTTCTGGGACAAGAGATGCTTTGGACAGGGTACTAATTATAATTCACTCCTGCCATGAGCCCCTTTTCAATCTAATCTGCTCTGAACATCTTTCCATATCAAGAAGCGGGTATCTGCAATGCCCTTTTCTTCCTCGGTGTCAGAGCACCGTGCCTACACGGACCACAACTCACCCAGTTTTCTTTCTGCTGGACATTTAGGGTGTTTCCAGTGTTTTGCTATTATAAATAACACGGCAGAAAAACAGCCTTGAAAACAAGTCACAGTGCACATCCTTTATTATTTCCTTAGGGTAAATTTCTAGCAGTGGAAAATTTTTGTCAGGGACCGTGTGCATTTTTTTAAAGACATTTGAACTGTATCGCCCAATCCTTCATCAGAAAAGTGGCAGAGATTGGCCCCCAAACCAGCAGTCCACCAGAATGGCCCTTTCACCCACTCAGGGTGGACGATTCAGAGGTAAGATAATGCGGGCTTGAAGGATAAGTCTCTGGGGTCTTACACAGGTCTCCTTTAATGGAAAATGGATTGAGCCACAGCAGCCCTTGGCTTGACAAGGGAAACCAATTTTTCAGCTGTTCTCCAACAATGTTACTTTACCAGGGTAACATGAAAATATCCCAGTACAGAATGGAATGGCTCTCAGGCAAGATGTTCTGTGTCGTGGGAAGAAGACCTGTTTCTTCTGTTGAGAAGTCTATCCAGGCCCAGGATGAACTGAGGCCTCAGAAATACTCACATAAACCACCAAAGGTCTTTTCATGTTGTCAAAGCAAAACCAAGCCAAAGAAAACAAAAGGTCTTGTCAGCACCTATTGATGGAGCCAGTTGAGAAGGACGTGGGGGAGCACTGTGGAAGGCACAGTCTTCTCTCTCTAGTCGGTTGGAATTGTCTTCTGCACAGACCCAGAATGAATAAGACTCGAAGCTAAAGGTGTTCCCAAGCCCCAATATGATCACTTTTAGTATAATAATGGATCATACCATGCTATGATTTTAAAAAAAGTAAAAGTAAAGAAAGTTTTGTGAAAATGGTAGATTTTTAACTTTACCGTTGGCAACAAAATCCTGACCTAATGGTGAAGAGCCATCTTAACTCCAAGAGGTGAACAAAGCTAAGCTTCCATTACACCCTGAATTTTCTCTCTCTTTTAAAATCATGTTATTGGGGTCTCATACCACTCTTCTCACAATCCACACATACATCCATTGTGTCAAGCACATTTGTACATTTGTGGCCATCATCATTCTCAAAACATTATCTTTCTACTTGAGCCTTGTGCACCAGGAAATTTCAAAAACTTTAACAAGTTTTTCCTACAAATATGCATTACAGAGCACAAGCTTTTTGTCAGTGCTACCATTTAAATTTGAATTTCAACATATGTTCTTCTCTCTGTAGCACAACCAGTATTCTGTTCTGAGATCCTATGTGCTGCTTACTGATCTCGAGTGTGAATGTTGTAAATGGGCTGAAATCCAACTGGTTGAAATACTAATGGGTCACGGTGAAGATGATTCATACACTCTGTGGGACATCATTTCCTCTTAGCTGCTAACCCAAAGGTCGGTAGTTTGAAACCACCAGCCTCTCTTTAAAAAAAAAAAAGACATGTAGTAGTCTGATTCTATGAAGATTGACAGCCCTGGAAACCCTATGGGGCAGTTCTACGCTGTGCTATAGGGTCACACGAATTCAGAAGCGGCTAGTCCACAGCGGGTGTGCTACACATCCTAGTCCAGGCCTCTCTCAGGTTTTGTGTATCCACGAATCACCTGAGGACGGTGTGAAAATTCAGGCCAATTCATCAAGTCTAGACCTGGGACTTTACATTTCTCACTAGCTCCCAGGTGATGCTGCTGCTGCTGCTGCTGAGTCCAAGAACCTACATGTTCATAGCGTAGCAGGGTCCTGAGGCCAGTATCTAAACCTTCGCTGCATATGAGAATGACATGGGGAGATTTTATAAACTGATGTCCCAACTGCACTCCATGCTAACGAAATGTCAGAATCGCTGGAGCTGAGAGCAGGCACCAGTACATTTTAAATCTCCCAGTTGACCCCATTGTGCAGCCCGGCCTGTGCACGGTCAGGCTCTTCCGCATGTGTACAGAACACGGGCACTGGAGGTTCGTGAGAAATACGCTGTATATCTTCATGCAGGGGAATGCCCAAAGGTTACTGAAATGATTGAATAGCACTGCTGCATACACTAATTTGGATAAACTTTGAAAACATAATGGCATGTGCTGAAAGCACATCAGATACCATTTATGATAACTTAAAACACCACAAAACACTATGTCTGCGCACAGCAGTTCTTCTTCTTGTCAGGTTCCGCAGAGTCAGCTGGGCGGTACAGCAACCCTGTGTACAACACAGTGAAACCGGCTGAGCCCTGTGCCATCCGCACCATTGCTGCTATGCTTGGACCCAGCCACCGTGTCAGTCCATCTCCCCACGAGCCTTCCTTTTTTTCACCGACCCTCTACTTTACGATGGGCTCTCTAAGGACTGGCCCCTTCTGCTCATGTGCGCAGGATACGTGAGGTGAAGGGTCACCCCCCTTGCTTCGAAGGAGCGTTTTGACTGTACTTGGTCCAGCAGTCGATGGCACTTACAGGACGTGCTCACCAATCCCATAACTCACAGGCAGTGATTTTTCCCCAATGTTCCTTTTCCGTTGTCCTGCTTTCACATGTCTGCGAGGTGACTGGCAACACGTTGGCTGGAGTCAGATACTGCTTCATCCTCAAGGTGACGGCTTTGTTCCCTGGGATTAGGGAATCAAATTCATAGACACTCGTATGTGTGCAACAAAGAGCTTTATATAAAGGGTAATTGTACATTAAGAAAACATCCCAGCCCAGTCCAGATCAAGTCCATAAGTCCGATGTTAGCCCATATGCCCAATATCAAGCTATAAAGTCCTCTTAAGACTCACGCAGCACATGCAATGATGCCAAATGCAGGAAGATCACAGGCCAGTGGATGGAAGTCTTGTGGATCCAGTGGCAGTGGAAGCATCTCAGCGCTGGCAGGGGTCTCCACGTGCTCCTCCAGCTCCAGGGCTCTAGCATAACTCCATGTGGCTTGTCAACAGGAATGTCGCACGGGGAGTGAACATGCGTCCCACCTCCAGTGAGCTGTTTATCTCTTTAGCACCTCCAAATGAGGTCATCAAGCTGCGACCTGATTGACAGGCGAAACTCCACCCCTTCACGCTTAATTGTCTCACATTGACAACAGATCATGTAACTACCACCCTCCTTAACCATGAATAAGGCCTGTGCTTCCTAATTATTCCTTCCATAGATGCCGGGAATGGATCCCAGGGAAAGGAGATCCTTGACAACGGCAGTCTTTTCTCAGTTTATAATGATGTCGCTCCTCGGTCCCAGTGCCAGAGGTTTTTGGTTTCTTTGTGTGGTGGACTCATTTATACAGAAAGCTACAGTCTGTGGTTGTCATCAGTAGGTTCAAGTACTCTTTACTTTTGAACAAGCAAGGCTGGGTCCCCTGCAGATTGTCGCATCTTCCTCTAATCCCGTGCCATGTTCTGCTTCATGCAGCCCAGCACCTCAGTGTATTTGCTCAGCAATCAGAGTCATTAAGTGAATTGATCAAATACGTTTGGATAAGTGAAGTGCGTATGTGAAATACTACAAGCTTGCCACACCTTTCCTGATTTTAAACCACCTGTTATCCCCCCGGTTCTGTTCCAAAGCCTGCCTCTTGGACTGTGTACAGGCTTCCCATGAGCACAATGAAGTGTTCTGGAATGAATGTTCTTTACAATGTGTTCCCCCCCGAAAAAAAATCAATTTGGCTAGGGCATGATTTTCATATTTTGTAATATACTCCATTTTGTGATCTGCAGTACCTAGTGCTGTAAATCTTAACATCTGTGACGTTAAAGAGACATACTGCAATCTGCAGAATTAGGCCGCAGCCTGAGGTATGAAAGAGCTGACACAGCCAGCAGCAGGATCTGTGACCCCTGGAGAAGGAAGGGTGAGGCATGGAGTGCGTCTTTCAGACCCATGGCCCCTACAGGAGAGCTTGGGAAGACCCAGTCTTTGAGGAACTTCTCCGAGAACTGCCCGAGAGCCTTCCTCTGCTGCTGACACTCTGAACCTGCGCCGCTTGTCTCTGAAACGGTGAGGAAAAGTGTTTGCTTTCCCTTCAAATACAAAGGAAAAGCTTTGTGGACTACAAATGATGGGGAGTAAGCAAGACCATCAGAAAGCAGGCTATTTTCCATTTCTAAAAACTAGCAGCGCTAAAGGTTTGTAAATGCAGTACAAGGAAAAACCGAGGGCCGAAAGCACCACCTCTCCTTCCTCGCGCACGATGCGGAGTACCGATCACAGTGTGCCATAAACGCGCTCCAGTTCGCAGCGTTTTCAACTTTCAAAGTCTCTGTACTAGAAAATCATCCCGAGGAAAAGCTGATCGTGGGCTCAATGGCGCCCTGGAAATACTGTCTGCCATAAAGGCGCTCGGTCTCGGAACTGGTGAGAGGGAGCGCTCTTCGGTTTGTGAAACCCAGCCATTTGGTATGTTTCCATTGTTGTAACACTAGAAGCTAAGACAGCGTTTCAGCAGCCTTCTGTACACACCAACTTTTAAAATCACTGCCACCAAGTCAATTCCGACTCGGAGTGCCCCTATAGGGTTCTCAGACTGTAACTCGATGGGAGTAAAGAGCCTCACTCTCTCCCACAGAACAGCTCGTGGTTTTGAACTGCCGACGTCACAGTTATCAACCGAACTTGTGTTGCACTGGACCCACCCGGCTTCTGGTTTACCTAGTAGGCATATGGATGCGATTCTATCACTGGCAAGGATTTTTGCTTCAGGGTAGATCTTAAATGTTTTATCTTTAGGCTGTTCTTACTGTTATTATTTTAGCAAATGAAAGTGACCCATTACTCTGCAATTTGTCATTCTCAGCGTAATAGACCAACCATATGGCTAATATAGGCCTAGGCCAACTCACGGGAGCCCTGTGATGTAATAGTTATATGCTGGGCTGCAATCCTCAAGGTTATCAGTTTGAAACCACTAACCGCTCCAAGGGAGAACGATGAGACTTTCTGCTCCCTTAAAAAGTTTCAGTCTCAGACTCTCACCGGGACAGTTCTACCCTGTCTAATAGGGTTGTCATGAGTTGGAGTTGACTCATTGGCAATGAGGGCTATGTGTGTGTGTGTGCGTGTGTGTGTGTGTGTGCGTGTGTGTTTTATCAACTCATACATGACTTGTAAAAGCTCAGTTCAAGACTCATTTTACCTGTGAAGAGGACTTGTGAAGGAGATGCAGCATTCTTCTCAATATTGCAGCAGGTTGGAGGCTCTGGGTTTGCGACGGTGGGCTAACTGCTCCCTATGAGGCCCTTCCCAGCAGCCCCGGTGTCCATGGGACGTGTTCCGAAGACCTCTCCCCAGAGAGCGTTTACTGTGGGGTGGGGTGGCTCCATCTGTTTCCTTTGAGGGTCCCCTGCTCCTTCTCTCCAGGGGGTTGCCTGCTTTGTCCCTGGCCAGCGTTCCCTCCTGCATGTGGCAGTGGAGCGTGACACCATGGCCTGCATCCTGTGGGGTGTTTGTACTTCACAGCTGGGGATCGTGGAGGTCACCCATCCAACCCAGGAGCCTGCAGGTGCCGTGTGGGTTGCAAAACCACCTTTTCACCAGGCAGAGTCTGTAACTGACAACCTTGCTCTCAAAAAATGGTGGCTGTGATAGATACACGGTTTTGCTGAAACTACACTTTATTTCTAAGTTTAAAGTCAGCCTTCTGCTGTATGCTATACAAATACTGGAATTTTAATTTTGTTGTTTTTCCTCCTGGCTGTAATTTGTAATTAGCACACTCCCAATATACCTAAACCATACCCATTGTCATCAAGCCAGTTTCCACTCAGAGAGACCCTGCATTGGGTTTCTGAGGATTTTAATCTTTACCAAAGCAGATAGCCTCATTTTTCTCCCTAGGAACAGTTAGCGGGTTTGAACTACCGACCTTATGATTAGAAGCCCAATACATAACTGACATCACTGGGACTCCTTCTCAATCCGTATAGCTGACTCTGACTTGCATTTCCATATTCTAAGTGTTTATTAAGGGAAAATGAGTTGATTTATTTCTATTCAGCTTTTCATCGACTTCTTTGTAAAGCAGTTTGAGTTTGGGTGTACAGCATAAGGGAGTGGGTTGTACACAGTTCCCATGTGCTTCCTCACTCCCTTGGACAGTTTTTTCCTATTGCTAACATCTTGCATGAGTGTCGCCCATTGGTGACAAATGATGAACTTATGTTAATGCATTACTATAATTCGGATATGCATAGTTTATATTAGGATGGCTGCTTTGCATTGTCAGTCCTATGACTTTAAAAAAGGCATACTGTCTACATCTACCATTACAGATTAAACCCAAACAAACTCACTGCCATTGGTCAATGCCAACCCATAGCTTCCTGGAGGACCAGGTCGAACTGTGAGTTTCTGATGCTGTAACAACTCTTTATGGGAGTCAAAAGCCCCATCTTCCTCATGTCATTATAGTACAAGGGAGAATCATTTCACTGCGCGCTACGTTTAAAAGCAGCTTTATTGGAATATAATTCACATGTCAGGCCATTCACTGATTCCATCACATTAAGAAGAAGTGTGCAGTCATCGCCACGGTCAGTTTTAGACCATTTCTTTCTCGAATATATTATTAGCTCCCCATCCCTCCCACCCCACCTAAACTCCCTGCCATGCCCCTAGGTAAAGATTAATTCAGGTAATTTACTTTGCGGTACCCTCTGTCCAACAGCCAGGCTAGTCCCATCCCTCACTCGTGGTCAGAGGAGTCACTAGAGGCCTAGTCCATGTGGGGACCCTGAAACTGGGTTTGGGGCTTCCTTTGTCACCATGGCCTTCTGCAAACTAGTGGTTACAGTTTAAGCTCTGATACTGCTCTAGTCCCTGGATGTGGATTTGATTATTTGCAAAGCTTGGGTCCCACAGGTTGGTGCACTTCTTCCATGTGGACTTAGTTGGCACCTCACTGAGCTGCCTGCTCATTTGAAGACAAGTCTCAGCACGATTTCTTTTTTAAAAATCATTTTATTAGGGGCTCATACAACTGTTATCACAATCCATACACACATCAAGCACATTTGTACATTCATTGCCCTCATCATTCTCAAAACATTTGCTCTCCATCTACCTTTGACACCTCATGAACTCACAGGCTGGTGTGCTTCTTCTATGTGGGCTTTGTTGCTTTTGAGCCAGATGGCCACTTGTTTACCTTCAAGCCTTTAAGACCCCAGACGCTATATCTTTTGATAGCCAGGCACCATCCGCTTTCTTCACCACATTTGTTTCTGCACCCATTTGTCTTTAGCTATCATATCATGGAGGTGAGCACACATGGTATGATTTTTCTTTCTTTGATGCCTGATAACTGATCCCTTCAGCACCTCATGATCGCACAGGCTGGTGTGCTTCTTCCATGTGAGCTTTGTTGCTTCTGAGCTAGATGGCCACTTGTTTACCTTCAAGCCTTTAAAAACTCAGACGCTGTATCTTTTGATAGCTGGGCACCATCAGCTTTCTTCCCCACATTTGCTTATTCACCTACTTTGTCTTCAGTGGTTATGTCGGGAAGGTGAGCATCATAGAATGCCAATTTAATAGAAGAAAGTATTTTTGCATTGAGGGAGTACTTGAGTGGGGGCCCAATGTCCTTCTGCTACCTTAATACTAAACCTATAAATATATGCACATAGATCTATTTCCCCATCCTCATACATAAATATATTTGCATATGTACATCTTTATCTAGACCTCTATAGATGTCCTTTGCCTCCCAGCTCATTCCTCTATTTCCCTTGACCTTCCTCCTGTCCCACTATCATGCTCAGCCTTCATTTGGGTTTCAGCAATGCCTCTTGGTTACATTACCCTTGATCACGCCCTACCAGGCCTCCCACACCCTCCTCACCACCAATTTGGGTCACTTGGTGTTCTCTTGTCCCTGGGTTTGTTAACACCACTTCCTATCCTCCCCTTTCCTCTTTCCCATGTCCCCTCGGAACTGTTGGTCCCGTTGTTTTCTCCTCCAGATTGTTCTTCCAGCCTATCTTATTTAGACAGACCTGCAGAGATAATAACATGCACAAAAACAAGACAGAGCAAAACCAAGTAACAATATACAACAAAACAACAACAAATCAATGAAAAACAAAACACAGCAAGAAAGAAAAGCTTGTAGTTAGTTCAAGGATCATTCATTGGTCTTTAGGAGTGTTTTCCAGTCCAGTCTGTTGGGGTACCACGCCCTGGTCCCAAAGTCCATCTTCAGCATTCCCTGGGGACCTTGCTGCTCCATTCCCTTGCTGTTCTGTTGCATCCCCTTAGTGTTTTGCCTCGGTGTGGCGGGTTCACATCAGGTGCAATTACCACACTGTGTCTCTACTGTTTTTCCCTGTAGGTCTATGGGTTAGTGAGGGGCATCATGTCTCATAGACCTCAGCACTATTTTTGATGGCCAGGCACCATCTGATTTGTTCATAAACTATGTTATAACACTCATATCTTCAGTAGGGCCATGTCATAAGAATAAATTATTCATAGACTATGGCTACAAGTAATGCTAGCCTAAAATCTATTATATATCTTTGGTTTACATATGTCCTGGTTCACTTTAGAAATATCATTATCATTTTATATTAGAGTACATTATAAATCATCCATATGGGGCATAAAGCAAGTCTATTGATAGTATCATTAACTTAGCCAATGGTATAGAAGTTTTAAAAATTGTTTAGAAAAGGAAATTATACATGAGTAGGCCAGCTTTTCAGACGGTAGTACATTGATTGTTGACTTGTACAGATGAAAAAGTTCAGGGAACACTATTTACCCAAACCACGAGGGTTACGGCTAGGACAAAACTCTCAGTAACGCTCACTCACAGGGCAGAACCATGCCTGCCAGACTGACACACGTCATAAAAAGCAAGGGAACACGAAAACGGGACATATCTGGGCGTGCTGGGCCGGCACTCACTGGGTTCCTCAAAGCAAGGGCTCCAAACCAAAGTCCAACAACCACTGATGCCTACCCGTGGGTAGCAATCAGCTGCTTCTCACACTAGGGCAGTGGTTCTCAACCTGTGGATCGCGACCCCTTTTTTTGGGTCGAAGGAATCTTTCGCAGGGGTCGTCTGATTCATAACAATAGCAAAATTACAGTTATGAAGTAGCAATGAAAATAATTTTATGGTTGGGGGTTCACCACACCACGGGGAACTGTATTATATAGAGTAGCGGCATTGGGAAGGTTGCGAACCGCTGCACGAGGCCATTTTAGCCTTGAGCCCAAGGGAGTATGCCATTTCCTTAAATGTGGAACAGGTGAGCGTGAGGTAAAGCCTCGTTTGTTTAATGGGATTTCCACATCAAATCCTTATAGTATGGCCTATGAAAGATGTGCGCCTCGAAAGGGCAGAGTCTTGAGCCCAGTAGTATATAGCACCTGGTCAACAAGGGCTAGCAGTGATGTCAAAAGTGCCCAGTTAGAAACATCGTACCAGGCGTCTTCTGCCCTTGGCCTCCATGTAAGTGTTGCTCCACCCGGTATATCCAACCAACAGAAGCGTATTGCTGTCTCTGAAACAACATGCTTCTCTCCCTCACCTCTTGGCTTGAATTTCCAATCAATTTTGCTAATCACTCTTATAGGAGTGTCTGATTTGTGCTTGTCTTAGGACAATGTGTAGCAGGAACTGCATGGTCTTTTCTTTCTCTCCCTATCTTGAGAAGTGGACTCCTGCCGAGTCGAAGCTTCCTCCATCCATGTGATCTTTAAGATGTACAAATAAAGGGGGTGATAGAGTTAGTTCATGGACACTAGTCAAGCTTACTATTTCTTTGCTTGGGAGACTGGATGAAAAGATTACCTGGCTTGAGAGCAGAAAATTGCCTTTGTCTTAGTGTTTATCCTTAGACTCATAGAAAATTTGCTGTTTTTGTGACTAACTTCACTCATCATAATGGTTTTTGTGTGTATCCCTGCTAGGAGCTCTTTCAGGGTTCCGTCATTGTTTCATGGGCACCCATAGTTTTCCATTGTATGTACATTCCAGGTTGTCTTTATCCATTCTTCTCCTGATGGGCATTTAGGCTGTTATGAGCTTCTTGCTGTTGTGAACTGTTCTGTCTCTGACGTCTTTGGGTATGTGTCCAGAAGAGGTGTCGCTGGGTTGTGCGGTATTTCTAGTCCCAGTTATTGTAGATCGTGCCATATCGTTTTCCACAATGGTTATACCTGTTTATAAGCCCACCGGCAATGTGTAAGAGTTCTAATTTCTCCCGCCCTCTCCACATTTTTTGTCCTTTGTTTTCTTAATTGGGCTGTCATTGTGGGGCTAAGGTGATGCCTCAGATGTATCCTTGTTGGTTTGATGTGCATCTCCTAGATGGCTGGTGATCCTGTGCATGTAGTTGGTAGCCATTCAAGCCATGAATTTTCTTATTCATATCCTTTGTACTCCTTTGCAATTGGGTCATTTGGTTTTTTTCTTATTGAGTCGTTGCAGAATTCTATAGATTTTAGTCATTAGCCCCTCGTGTCATGGCTAAACAATTTTCCCCAATCCGTGGGCTCCTCCTTCACTCTTTGGATGAAGTCTTTTGATGTGCATAGGTGTTTTAGCTTTACTAGGTCCCAGGCATCTATTTTGTCTTCCTCTATTATATTTGGTAGTACATGCATGTCCCACAATAGTTCCCTTAAGTTTGTCCCAATTTTCTCCTTCATGATCTCCATAACTCTGAGTGTTACGTGCAGGTCTCTAAACATCTTGAGCTTGGTTTTGTGCACGGGGTGAGGTATGGGCCCTGTTTCATTCTTCTGCAGATGGAGGTCCAGTTTTGCCAGCACTGTTTTTGAAGACGGTGTCCCTTTCCCATTGAGTGTTTTTTAGTCCTTTGTTGAATTGCCTGTCAGTGAATGCTTACCATCCCCACCCCGGGTTTTCTTTTATATTCTACTGGTCTAGGTATCTATCCATGTGCCAATCCCAGGCTGTGCACCAATTCTGTGGCTGTGTAATAGGTTTTGAAAATGTCTGCATCAAGTTGCCCAAATGGTCTGCTATACACACAGGGCCCCGGAGGCCAGTGAGATCCAAGGTTTGGCTGGTGGGCTCAGGGTCTGAGAAAGACAGGCTTGTTCAGGGGAAGGGTGGGGGCTCAGAAGTGGCTCATGCCACTGGTCGGCGGTGAAGGCGAGTCCATCAGCAGGAGTTGCCGATCTCCCACCGGAAGAAGCTTTGGTGTACTTATTTGGTATGTTGTTTTTCTTGGAACCTTTCCAGTAGACTCTGAGGTGCTCTTCCTGTGCTCGTTAGCTGCCAGCCATATTCCCTCCGCTCTTCTCTGTGCGCCCTGTCCTCCACCTCTCTCCTTCCTCCTCTCCCTCGCACCCTCTAGCAACCAGTGATCTCTCCACTGCCTCTTTCCCAGAATGTCATGTTGTTGTGATCATACAGGATGCAACTGTCTGAGACTAGCTTCTTTGACCTAGCAATATGTGTTCGTGGATTTTCATAGCTCATTTCTTTTTATCGCTGCATGATATTCCATTGCATGGATATATTCCAGTTTGTATCCCCTTTCGTCTATTGGATTACATCTTGGTTTAAGAGCAGCTTGTCTCCATCCCTCAGTGAGTCACTGTGAGTCAGAATCAACTCGATAGCAGCGGTTTGGTTTTATGGTATTTTTGATAGGAGTCCTTTTCTTTTTTTAATTTTTATTTATTTACTTTTTTAAAATTTATTTTAACAATTTATTGGGGCTCATACAATTCTTTTCACAGTTCATACATATACATACATCAATTGTATAAAGCACATCTGTACAGTCTTTGCCCTAATCATTTTTTTCTCTTTTCTTCTTTTACATTTTATTAGGGACTCATACAACTCTTACCACAATCCATACATATACATACATCAATTGTATAAAGCACATCCATACATTCCCTGCCCCAATCATTCTCAAAGCATTTGCTCTCCACTTAAGCCCCTTGCATCAGGTCCTCTTTTTTTTCCCCCTCCCTCCCCATTCCCCTCTCCCTTATGTGCCCTTGGTAATTTATACATCGTTATTTTGTCATATCTTGCCCTATCCGGAGTCTCCCTTCCCCCCTTCTCTGCTGTCCCTCTCCCAGGGAAGAGGTCACATGTGGATCCTTGTAATCAGTTCCCCCTTTCCAACCCACTCACCCTCCACTCTCCCAGCATCGTCCCTCACACCCTTGGTCCTGAAGGTATCATCCACCCTGGATTCCCTGTACCTCCAATCCTCATATGTACCAGTGTACAGCGTCTGTCCTATCCAGCCCTGCAAGGTAGAATTCGGATCATGGTAGTTGGGGGGAGGAAGCATTCAGGATCTGGGGGAAAGCTGTGTTCTTCATCGATACTACCTCACACCCTAATTAACCCATCTCCTCTCCTAAACCCCTCTATGAGGGGATCTCCATTGGTCGACACTTGGGCCTTGGGTCTCCACTCTGCACTTCCCCCTTCATTTAATATGATATATATATATATATATACATACATACATATACATATATACATATACACATACATACACACACTTATATCTTTTTTTTTTTGCATGATGCCTTATACCTGGTCCCTTGGGCACCTCGTGATCGCACTGGCCGGTGTGCTTCTTCCATGTGGGCTTATTTGCTTCTGAGCTAGATGGCCGCTTGTTCACCTTCAAGCCTTTAAGACCCCAGACACTATCTCTTTTGATAGCCGGGCACCATCAGCTTTCTTCACCACATTTACTTGTTCACCCACTTTGGCTCCAGCCGTTGTGTCGGGAGAGTGAGCATCATAGAGTTCCAATTTAATAAAAGAAGGTATTCATGCATTGAAGGAGTGTTTGAGTAGAGGCCCAAGGTCCTTCTGCCACCTTAATACTTGACCTATAAATATAGACACATAGATCTATTTCCCCATCCTCCTATATATATTTGCATGTACATGTCTTTGTCTAGACCTCCATAAATGCCCTTGGACTCCTAGCTCTTTCCTCCATCTCCCTTGACTTTCCTCCTGCCCTACTACCCTGCTTCATCGCCACCTGGTCTAGAGTATACCTCTTCTCTAAGCAACCTTACCCTTGATCATTTCCCACCAGGCGTGCCACTCCCCCTTCTCTACCATTTGGGGTCCCATGTTTTTCACTAGTAGGAGTCCTTTTCTAGAGAAGTGTTTTATGAATATTTTCTCTGAACTTGCACTTTGTCTTCAGCCTTACTCCTTTTAAATGAAGTGGCCATCCCTACAAAGAAACTTTACGGGGGATTTAGTGGCTCAGGGGTGGAATTCTTACTTTTCATGAAAAAGACGCAAATCCGATGTCTGGCAGTTTTCCTCCTGTGCTTCTCCTCCTCATCCGTCAGCGGATAGATGGGTGCTGCTGAACCATTTCAGCAGAGTTTCCAGACTAACAGGAACTCGGGAGAATGCCTGACACTCTAACAACTCAGCCAGTCAAACCCTGTGCATCACACTGGTTTCATCACAGCTGATTCTGAGGATGGTGGGGGACTGGGCGTGGTTTTGCCCCATTGTCCATTTGGGAGTGCCAAGGACAACTGCACGAGACTTGAGAGAGCAGGTGGCATGCATAGACCATAGCGTGCACAACTCATGCTAAAGGCCATCAGCAGGGGGCGCGAGCCACTGGCATGTTTGTGTTCCCCACAGACACTCTCCTCTCACAGGAAGGGGCTGCTCTGGACCTCGGCGGCTGACCCATATCCCTCTGGGAGAGACTCCCCCGGGGAGATTTGTCTGCTGGCACTGACTATGTTTTGGTCCCCCCTTTCAGATCCTACACTGTGGAGCACGGACCATGTCCGGCAGTGGCTGGAGTGGGCGGTGAAGGAGTACAGCCTCCCCGACGTGGACATCTTACTGTTCCAGAATATCGACGGGAAGGAGCTGTGCAAGATGACCAAAGACGACTTCCAGCGGCTCACCCCGAGCTACAACGCTGACATTCTTCTCTCCCATCTGCACTACCTCAGAGAGAGTAAGGCGGTTCCCTTCCCTCCAGTGGAGATGGGTGGTGGTGGCGGTAGACATGAACCGCAGCTTCACATGGTTCCGGCCAGGTGGCATGGACAACAGCCGCCTGCCCTTAACTCATGTCTCATGTAGGATCAGAGAATGAGACACCTAGAGCATAGTCACTTAGAGTGGATGCCGCCATGGTGGTCCCCAGGCCACATGGGCGGCAGCCACCTCGCCCAGTGTCATCACCACCGGGAGATCCTATATTAAAGGAAAGCAAACTGTATCTGGTCACATGCAATGTAGTCTCCGGGATGCTCTGAATCTAAAACAGACACATTATGGAATGGTTTCCTCCTTAGCGGGAATGATGAGGTTAGGTCCTCCTCAAAATGGCACCACAGGCCCCTCCTCCATCCCCAACCTGAACACCCAAAGAGGGGCGTTCTTACTCCCTCCCTGAGATGTGGCTTCACCAGACAGAGTGGGAATGGCATCTCGGCGATTAGAGGCATGAATCCCAACGTTCGCTGCATGCTTTCATCTGTAAACGTCAAGCATGGTTCGAAGAAGCAGTGTGACAGCGGGGGATGGGTCAAGTCCCCTCCATCGCTTTGCCTGGCAATTTATTTCCTCAGTTAAATACCGGAGCCCTCCCCTCACCCCACCCTCAAGCTAGGTTTTAACAAGCTAACACGTAGCAAGGTGAATGAGAGATGCTCAGGGTCACCCATCCAGGTAGGGTGGGAGTAGGGGGCCGGGTGTCTTCTTCTGCCTTTTTTGGATTGGTTGATTGGTTTTCTGTCTGAGGAAGGTAACCCTCTCTCTTTTTCATTGCGATGTTGCTTTCTGTTTTGTTTTGTAGCTCCTCTTCCACATTTGACTTCCGACGATGTGGATAAAGCATTACAAAACTCCCCGCGGTTAATGCATGCTAGAAACACAGGTAATGCTGGCCCTGGCCTCCCGCCCCTCCCCCCAACACACGCGGTTAATGCATGCTAGAAACACAGGTAACGCTGGCCCTGGCCTCCCGCCCCTCCCCCCCAACAGCACAGGTGCAGGGTCCTGTCTACAGGTTGTATGCTTTGGGCTGAGGTAGCAGAGGGGCACTGGTCTGTCCCTTCTTGGCGGAGAGTGGAGGGATGTGTCTCACTGCCCGTGGGCTCTGTGGCCATGCTGGAGGCCTGGCCTGAAGGACGAGGGGCCCTCTGGTCCCCGAGTGCTTCTTTTTTCTCGCCCCTTGACCAGCCGAGGCACACCGAGTCAGCCTTCGGCCCTCGCCTCAGCTCCCCTCTGCTGGGGTTATGAGCTGCTGTTCCTCCCCTTTGGCCCAAATGATGCGCCCCATGGATTCTGTAGAAACAAAAAGCATGGCTCAGCCGGAAGGGCCCTAGCCTCCTTTCTTGGCTCATTTGAATCTTTCCTTCTCGTTCTGAATCGTGAAGGAATGCGCACCAGGCCAAGCAGGAACTTCCTATCCCCTCCCCCCCTAGAAGTTTTGGACCATCTGACGTGGCTTTCGGTTTCGGGTGCAGATTCGGTGTGCAGTTTGCACAAGCCAGCAGCAGAGAATGGCAGTTGCTGTGTGCGAGCTTCCGTTCAGAGGGGGAAACGCTGTCACGGTTGTGGAGGATAGAAAGTCACTAATGGAATGCCTGTCTCTAACCATCGTGTTGCCTCCGTGTGCCCTTCGTTTTGTCTTCTACTGGAACCCAGTCGGGCCCTGCGTAACACGGTGCTTCATCCTGGCTAACTCTCTCCCGCCTTCCCCTCTGGCTCTGGGCTTTCTGCAGAAGGATGTGCGCCTGGTCCCCTCGCGGCTCTCCCCTTCTCATGGCAAGAACTACCCAAGCATGGCCACAAAGCCCCTGCCCACCCACCTGCTGGACCAGTATTCCCCTGGAGGGAGCCTCTCCATGGTATAGGGAACCCCTCCCCAGCAGGCCATCCCCCTCATGGTCAGCCGTCCTGGAACCACGCAGCATCCGCCCCGTGTTTCCCACGGCATGCTGCTGAGCACAGTGTGAGTGGGACTGGCGGCTCCCAGCGCACCGTCTGTGGGCTTTAAGTCTGCCGAGGTGGGAACAACACCCGCCATGAGTTTGGTTGTGCCCCTTTCTCACCTAGATCTCTGGACGTGGTGGCCACCACCAGCTTAGAGAAACCCCCCACCCCCACCCCAATCCCACCCTCAGAAAAGGGCCAAACGCCTGGAGCTATACTTATTTGCTGACAATTTCAGCACTTTACAATTTCTGGAAGAGTGAGGAAAAATTCCCAGCAACCCTGGTTTCATGATTCCCGCCATTGTGGACCACAGAACCAATACAAGAACAGCCCCAGTGCATCCCGAACGGCCTGGCCTGCCAAAAGGGAATTTTCCCTGCTAACAATATGAGAATTGCCTTAAAGAGAGAAAGCGCAAGAACGCATCTGAAGAGAGATGCGCATTATTTTTTAATCAGAGCCATACACGTGCAGGCAAAAGAGCGGTCATTCCTCGATTCTACTTCCCAAGAGCTCTGTAAACCCGTTCACGGGTTTTTATGCAATCTGGGAGGCGGGGCCGGGAGGGACGGGCGTGATAGAACTCTTTAAATAAGCCAGATTGCTGGTGGGCACAGACGACGAGGCTTCAGCAAGAAGCCTAGAATCAGCAACAAATGTGGCATCTCCCCGTCTTTGGCATCTGTGCCGGTTCAAGGACAGCCGCCCCCCCCCCCCCCTCGTCGGCTGTGATGGGACCAAGCAGGTTTGGCACTGATGCTGAAGCTGATAACCGCAGCGAAAGCCTTCACATGTTTTGTCTTTCCTTTTGTCTGCAGGGGGCGCAGCTTTTATTTTCCCCAATACTTCAGTATATCCCGAAGCTACGCAAAGAATTACAACTAGGCCAGGTACGCCAACGCCCCCCCGTGGTCTCTTGCAGTTAGAGGCATTCCAAGATGTCCTGCTGACATCGTGGCCTCAGTCACGCGACTCAGAGCGAGAGGAGCCTGGAGCTGAAGCGAGTCCCAGACAGTCTTACTCTGAAATGCAGTTCAGTCAGACCGCGTCATCAGATGATCCCACCCCCAGTCCCTGAGCTGCAGAGGCACGGACTCCTTCTCTGGGGGGCCAGGGGGCCTGTGTCTGGGTGGACTCATAGTGGTCCATGTAGCAGTGCTTTCTTGGCTGTGATCTTCACAGGAGCAGCCTGCCACGTCGTCTTCTGGGAAGTTTCCAACTGCCAGCCTTCTGGTTGGTGGCCCAAGGTTTAGCCATTTACATCACCAAGCCACCTTAGCTCTTTACCCATTGTCCTTGTTGGGTGCCATCAGATCCATACCAGTTCATAGTGACCCTGGGTGACAGCAGTCTAGTCCCATCAGGGTTCCCAGGTGGTAAGGAAGCAGATCTTCCCCCAGGAAAAGAAAACCAGTTCTCCCCAACCCCACCCCACTCCCGCACGGAGCCACTGGTAGCTTGAACCCCAGACCTTTTGCATAGCAGTGCAGTGTTTCACCATGGTGATACCTGCAGCAGAACTCCTTTAAGTCAGTAACGCATGATCCTGAGCGATCAGTCAAAGGCAGCACATGGGATGTCTGACTCTGAAGACTACCGATGACGTGTAAGTGTATCGTTTTCAAGGGACAACACAAAGCAAGAGGGATCCCCTGCATAAATTTCAACCTCTTCCCAGTACCACTTCCTAATCCTGGACACCAATCACTCTGAGCAGAAGCAGGTCATAGTTATATCTATTGGGATCTGAATGTTACAGGATGCATTCTTCAATGCTTTAATTTGGCAATTGATTTACACAATTGTTTTGTCCCTTCACATTCTAGTCCTAAGTGTTTATCAAAGGACTCTGAGGGCCAGGTATGGTATCAGAATCAGGGGAGACGATGAATCGCCTTTCTGAAACTCTGTAGCTTTATCAAGCTCACTTATTCACTGAGCAGGTAGTCAGCAAGCACTTCTTTCTATGCCAGCCACTGTGTTAGACCCTGAGGGTCCAATGGTGAGCAAGATCAAAGCCAAGAGCAAGAGAGCCAGACATTAATATCTCCTCAGAAGTTCTAGGATGACAGTGGGGTCCTTGGTTGTGACCTCTATTCGTAGGGGCTGCGAGAGAAAGAATGAAGGAACTCAATCCTCTATGTTAGAAACAGGGAGGCTTGTCCAGAGGAAACAGCATCTAAGGTTCACGCCAAAGGACTGTTTACCACTCGCCTTACCTATCCAGCCTGTCTGGGATTGATAATAGCCCTGTAAACTAGATTGCACTATGCCAGCCTCGCAACTGGGGACATTGAGATTCAAGGACTGGGGTGGTGTCTCCGTGAAGATGCATGGATTTGTAGCATGTCTGCTCAGACGCAGGCTACTGCTCTCGGCCACTGTCACATGTCTAGGCTCTACTACCCTCCAAATCTGAACCGGTCACACCCCCAGGCTTGGCAGCTGCTGTTTGCTTGTAGTGAGAAAGCCTAGGGGTCATTGAGCTCAGCAGAGTGGCCTGAGCGATGCGGCTCCTCAGGGCTGTTCTCCCTCTCCCACTGCCCTGTGACTCCAGAGTGACTTCACGCTGACCAACTGTCTCTTCTCTGATCTCAGAGGGAAAGGGGGAGAGCATGGCGGAAAGGCTTCGCCAAAGTGCTCAGTTACCTCTGCCATGTTAGAGGTCTCACAGTGAAACGTAGACAAGATGCACGGTCTAGAGGGAGCCGCTCGGGGTGACCTTACGTAAAACAGGAGGAGACGGGCGGGAGCTGTGCCGTCACTGTGAGCACTGCCATGTTGCGTGCTCGCCGTGGCTGTGGGGTCAGACCATCTCATTAAGCGCTTCCCTCATTTTACCGGCTCTCCGCTGTGCCAAGCACGAGGTCCTTCTCTAGAGATTGGTCTCTCCAGATGGCGTGTCCAAAGTTCACGAGCCAAAGTGCCAACCTCCACTATTCGCCCCCAAGAGTTTTATTGACACACAATTTATATATCCTAGAACTGAATCATTCAGCTGTTAAAACATATCAAGGGGGAATTGTGCAATCAACACCACCTATTCTAGAGTATTTCCTCCCCGATCATTGATTTGCTCCCCAAAGAAACTGTACAATCATGATCAACTCTAGTGTTCCTTCCCTCCTTCCAGCCTTTCTTTACGCCCAGTCCCCTTCCCTATAGCCCACCTCCCTCCCTTACATTCCCTTTAACACCTTATATCACTTATTATCATTGTACATCTGCTCCTCCTGCGCTTCACAGCTGGGAAACCCCACTCTAAGAAGTGTTCCTGGTTATATTTCTTCTAAGACTATAAGAAATCTGCCATGCAGGAGGGGAAGGCATGTCATGAAAATGGAAATGAGAAATATTTTATGCTAGCTGTAGAGATCTCTCAGCTAACTGGTAGTAAATATACCCTCAGGAAACCATAGGTAAGTTGTGGAAAGGGTGCCAACCATCTTTTTTTGAGAAAAATGTAAACGTTTCCATTCACATGTTTAAAAACTTAAAAGCTCTCTGTAAAATGTTTGGCAAGGGTTGTTTGTTTTCGGAGGAGGTGCCTTGTAGTTCTGGTTCCCAGAACGGCTTCTTGCACACTACAGGATTCGGTGGGACCGAGGGTTTGTAGCGTGTGCAGTATGCTTGAAAAGACTGGTGAGATGCTCACCTGTGCTACAGCCGGGGGAGGCACGGGAGCTCATCCAAACTAAGCTTGCATCACTGCTTGCGCCTGTTCTTTGAGTGCGATCTGAACAGGTTCTGAGTTTGTCTTGCTGTCATTAGTCATGTATGTTTCTGAGACTCAAGTTATATGATTCTGATTTGGAAATGAGATACAAATATTAATATCTGAATCATAAAGAATTTAAGCCAGTCTGAGAAAACCACAGAACTGTTGGCTTTAAGTCAGATGTAGGGATTTGAACTTGGAGATGAAGAGTATTACTACAAAATAATAGAGACCTTTATGAAACAAAAACACCATGATTTGAAGCTATCGTTTCCTGACATATCCTCAATCAAAATCTATATACTTTTGAAGGTGCTGCTTCCATGTCTCCAACCTGCCCCTGAAGGATCTTGTGCTATTTGATTTAATCCAAATGAAAACGGTTGGTTTGGCATTCTTGACGGACTCAAATTGTGTTCCTTTTAAAGGTTCTTTGAATTGGGGATAGGGGTGGGGGAATGTCTGAGGGGGCAAGATCAGGGCTAGGGAGTGGGTGGAAGTGATAAGCTTTCCCAGTGACATTCTCATAGACAGCCCTTACTACCCACAGAGAATGAGCAGGTGCACGACTACAATAGGGGGAAAAACCCTTCCGTAACAGAAGCTTCCTGGTTTTATTCTCACCAAGGAGAGTTTCAGTTTTCTTAAAATTTCTTCATAATAAATTCTATGACTTTGTGAAAACCTATCAAGATTACTTACATCTTTGGAATTCCCCCAACATGCCCCCATAACATCCCATCCTAGTCCAGATCAAGTCCTATATTAGCCCATATATCCACTACCAATCTATAAAGTCCTCTTCAGACTCACGAAACACATGTAATGCAGGAAGATCACAGGCCAGTGAGTGGGAAGTCTTGTGGATCCATTGGTGTTGTAAGCATCTCAGCACTGGCAGGGGTCTCCACATTGCTCCTCCAGCTCAGGACACTAGCCTAGCTCCATGTGTCTTGTCAGCTGTAATGTCTTCCAGGAAGTGAGTCTGTCTCCTGCTTCCAGTGAGCGATTTATCTCCTTAGCACCTCCAAATGAGGTCATCAAACTGTGACCTGATTGACAGGCTAAACTCCATCCCTTCACTCTTAAGTCTCAAACTGACAGCAGATTTTGTAACTACCACACCACTGTTTGTATTGAACCTTTCTTTGAAGGCACTTTAATGAGACTAAGATAGGTGCATTACCAAGAGGACTTGTCTGTGGCCATCCACAGATCACAGAGGCAGGTTTAAACGCATCTCCTTTGGAATAAAGCCATGCCTGTACGAACTAGAACCACAGCAGCAATGCTTTTTGACTTTCCCTCGTATTTATAGGCCCTGGGTCTTTCATGGCTTTAAGGTCATCCATATGTCAGCTAGAAGGAATGTTCCCGTAAACCTAGAACGGAACATGGAGAACTTTGCGATGGCTCGGAAGGAGTGGGTGTCCTCACATTCTCTGACTCCTGTTGCTGCATGACAGCGAAGGGGTTTCTGGGAATCTGACTGCACCCCTGTGGTCAGTCGTTGTCTACTTTCAGAAGTCGTGGTTGACGCATGCCTTGAGTCCTCTGAGATGGAAGCCAGGGTTTCTGTTCCCCTCACTCGTGATTGACTGCCCATGATCTCCACGTCCGTGCCAACTCTGCATGCTAGGAGCGCGTGGGAGTCTGTGAGCTGACACTGAAGTGAGCCAAGGCCCTCGGGAAGGTCTTTTGAAACCAGAGTTTGTACCTTCTCTTTAGAGCAGCTCTTCCGTCATGAAGTCTCTGATGGGAGCCACACAGCAGCTCCAGTTTGGCTAGTTCCAGTTAAGGACTCCCAGCCTTTCTGTGGAGTCCCCACCGCTCCCCGTCACTCTGCTCCCCAGGTCCCTCCCACTGCTTCCTTTCTTCCTTCCTTCCTTCCTTCCTTCCTTCCTTCCTTCCTTCCTTCCTTCCTTCCTCCCTCCCTCCCTCCCTCCCTCCCTTCCTCCCTCCCTCCCTTCCTCCCTTCATCTTCACTACCCTGCTGGGGCTGCTGCTACCAAGGTACCGTATTCTTTCCTTTAGTTTGGTTTCCCTTTTATCCTCTTTCCTTTTCGCTCCTCATGACAGACCTTCCCGATTGGCTCACCGCTCCTTAATTTTCACCGGCTGTAGTCAGCTGGTCATGGAGTGCTATGCCTTGTGGCTTGACAATTGGCCAACAGTGTTTAAGGACCTTGCTGATGCCAAGAGCCAGTTCATTTTCAACTCCCGTTGACCTCACGTCACAGTGCAGAGCTGCCCCATTGTGTTTCCTAGGCTTCCGTCTTTACAGGAGCCAATCAGCAGGACTTTCTGCCATGGGCCACTGAGTGGACCCTAGCAACCAGCCTTTCGTTTAGCAGCTGAGCTCGTCACTACTGTGCTACCAGGGCTCTTTCGGAGACTCTACAGTCAACCAGCTCATGGACAGCCTCTCCCTTTGTTCAGGCTTTCATGCCTCCTCTTGCCCTGCTTATTCCTTTTATTTTGTCCTAAGTCTTTCTGATGGAAAACTCACTTCCCTTTGTTGAATTAGCATCTGAGTCAGTCTCTCTTCCCTTCTGCAGCATGTTGTCACCAGAGATGTCATTCTACTCGCATGTTTTATGAGCATGACTTTACGGTGTCACGTTTTTCTCGGGTGGTTGCTGTGGGACCCTTCTTCTTTGCTGAACACACGCCCTTTGCAGCAAGGCCCTGGGAAGTGTCGGTGTGAAGTGAGTCTGATGCACAGAAACCTCCCGGCAGCTTTTTGACCTCATGTTGTACCTCCTTCGTGCTTTCTTGGGAACAAGTTATGTGAAGATGCTGGTCTGTCTCAAGCAGGACATTCTAGAACTCCATCCACTCCTTAATCACTATGGCAGCCTTTGTGCCATGGTATGATTCCAAGGTGTAATTAGAAGAGATGGGAGACTGCAGGGTTCACTTCAATTTGGAGCTGTTGCATTTTGGGAATTGTGCAGGATCGTATGTAACTGGTGTAGGCATTAGAGCCAGGCGGTGCCACCCACCACCCACAGCGAGAGAATGCAGCTGCCCCAGGACTCTCCATCACTCGGTGCAGAGGAACGTCTGTATCATCAAAAATGGCTACACACTCTCCCCTTCCCTCTGCCTGTCATGGAACCACAGAGATCTGCAAACCCAAGCAGAGCAAGGGAATACAAAATGCCGACAGATCCCCAAGCCTCTGGTGTAGGGTTTTACAGGCAGCTGTGAGGGGAACGGAGAGAACCCTTTAATCCTGTTCGTGTCAACTGCAGAAATCCCTTTGATGAGACGGTAGTGTCGAAGTGGCCACCAGGCCATCCATGTAAAGCATGCTTTTGGGAAAAGCCATATGCTCTCCCATCAGCAGAAAACAAACAGAGGTACAGAGTACGAAGTGTTCACGCAGCCAAGGAGCAAACCAAACTAGTTACCTTTCAAGCTGCCTTTGGTTCATGGGACGCCCATGTGCATCGGAGTCGCGCTCTGCTCCTTGAGAATTTTCAGTGGCTGGTCTACAAGCAGGAGATCGATCACCAGGCTTTGCTGCCAGTGTACCTCTGGGTGGCCTTACACCAAGGAGCCGTGGTGAGCAGCTAAGCACTACCACCCGGGGATTGCGACCCAAACTTCGAGTTGCTGAAACTCTCTCTGCTCGGAGTTGATGTAGCTGCTAAAGGGGTCACCCTGCTTGTCTTCTCAGCAGAGCTCAGTGCAACACTTGCAACGTTCTGTCCCATAGGAAGGGGCTGGGCTCCCCAGCCTGTGATCGGTAGCGATAAGGAAACATTGGACAGCATTCCGTGAATCAAAACAAGAACTCCCTTATCTGCCACAGCAGTATGTTTACGAACACGCTAATCATTGTTCGTATAGACATCTCAACCTCTGGGCTAAAAATAAAACTGAATTTGGTGGTGGTTTGTTTTCTGACACTCTTTAAAGGCAGGCTATAACATTGGGGTGTAAAAATTTAAGGATTTTATGAAGAATGAGATTAAAAATATTTTTCTAGTAGTAGTCCGATGTTTAACGCTTCCCACTCACATTTGCTGCTGTTTAAGGTAGCAGCTGAGGAGCCTCCTCGTGCGTGCCACTAGTCTGTCATGGCGCTTTGAGTGAGAGCATTCCATCTTGAATTCTTTCGAGTGGTTCTCGTTTGAACCACTCTAGACAACACACTCACGCACTCTTGATAACATTTCTAAAACTGTCATCTGTAGGGGCACAAATACCCTTGCAAGAGCAATGGATGTTTCTGAGCCGTGGCATCTCACACTTTAATGTCCAGGACAGAGTCCCTGGGTGATGATGCAAAGAATGAATCAACCCTCTTGACTGCTGCGCAAGAAATGAGAAGGATAACTTTACCTGGAAGTAGCGTGGAAGAAAGGCCTGGAGATCTATGTCTGAAACCTCTAGGGAGCACAGTGCTACTCTGGTTGCCGTGGGTAGAGCTGACTTTGCCTTTCTCACAGCCTCCCCGGGGTTGTTGATGATGCTGATCCACAGACCATGTTTTAAGACACAAGGATGTCGACCACATTTCTGAGTTCTCTCACCTCAGAAACCTCTTGTTGACATTAGACACAGTGAGGACTATCTTGCTATTCAATTTTCGTTCTCAGACAGTTTGCAAATTTCATCTCTGGCTAACCAGTATTTAGCCAAAGTACAAATGGATGAGAATCGGTGTGTGAATGAGTCCCAGCGAATGACGTTGAAATTGAGTTACAAATTGACGGTGGCTACATGTTGATAGCCCCAACACCAGGAAAGTGGAAGTCTCAGGAACTGGGGGCGGGAGGCTGCAATGCTAGCTGAAGAGCTGCTTACAGAGAAACCAGTCGAAGTTCAACCAACACTCTGGAGGGTCGAGTTTCACAGAGTCGACTAGTGTGCTGTTTGCCGTGCTGAAGAGACCAAGTACATCAGCGCCGTGCTGTGTCGCATGCCACACTGCTTAATTTCCATTCTCGTGGGGGTATCAAAACAGGAGAAGCACTTCTACATCCTAGTCAAGCTGTATAAAGACCCACCCATCAGAGAAGGTTCAATGACTTGGTTACAGAGAGGCTTAAAAGTTATAATACTGCCCTGCTCTAAAAGTGAACTCTGCTAGCCAACTCCAGGTTGGTGGCATACAACATCTAGTTATAGGTGGACCATGGAAGTGCACTGGGTTCTGTTCCAGACCACTGCACTGAAGCAAAGGCCACAGTAAAGTGAGTCACATGGCTTGGGGGGTGAGGGGGGCTTCCCAGAGCACATCAAAAGTTATGTTTACACTACACTAGTCTGTTAAGGGTGAAACAGCATTACAGAGATGTTAGAAATGCTGTGAGAATTACCAAGATGTCATACAGAGACATGAAGTGTGCACTTGCTGCATAAAAAAATGTTGCCATAGACTTACTAGATGAACCCAGGGTTACCACAAGCCTTAAATTGATAAGACACATTATGCGAAGCCCATATTGCAAGGTGCAATCACATAAGATATGGCTGTCTCTGACTTCAGCCTTTGCTGACCCAGAATGTCACCACGCATCCAGGAAGAACATGGGTAGGAAGAGATGCTGTAATGTGGCTGTATAGTGTTCTTGGTAGCTGTGGTTGAGCCAGACCCTGACTCATGGACAGCCTGTGCCCAATGGAACCCAATGCTGCCTGATCCCATGCCTCACCATGATCAGGTGCAGATCAGAGTATTGTGATCCAGAGGGGGATTATTGTCCGAGGAATTGATCACCAGGTCTTTCGTCCTAGTCTATCTTTGTCTAGAAACTCTGATGAAGTCAGGTTCAGTATCACAGGAACATACAGGCCTGTGTGTTGACAGATAGATGATAGCTGCACATGAGGTGCATTGACCAGGTATACAGCCCAGGTCACCTTCATGGGAGGCAAGAATTCTACCACTGATCCCATTTCCGGAGAAGACCACATGGAGAAATAGCTTTTGTGTATGTGCAATAGGTAGTAAGGGTATGGGATAATGTTTCAGGGATATGTTTTTGAAATGAATCTGAATTGATTTCTAATCCAGTTATTTGCTGTACAGTTGATTCCAAACTGATTAGGATCTCGGGTCTCAGAGGAGACAGGAAATCCCATAGGACTTTCCGTGGCTGAATCTTCAGGAATAGATCACTAGAAATGGCTTTGATTCTTGATGATCTCTAATGGAGTTCTCGTGGAAGGAAATGAAAATCTGGTGATTAAGTTTGTCTTTGTAAAAGAGAGGTGAAGGTGTAAGGGACAAAGGATGCCTAAGTGAAAGCAAATTGCTGTCATTTGGTTGCACGCTGATGGTCACGGTTAACATGTTGTGGGACCAGTAGTGCCGCTGCTCTGTAATTTCTTCAGTGCAATTGATTTTAGAGAAATTCTAAATTCTTTTAAGGAAGAAAAAGAAATAGTCATTTGTCTAGAAGGTGAATTAAACCAGTTCAGAGCAATTGAATATAGCTGGATGGATGTATAAAGGAAATGAGGCAGCTGGCAATGAATGGGATAAAAGGACACCAGGAGAAAAGGAGCATGAATGTGCTATTTGGTGGATTTAAGGATAGACTTCATACCAGAAACTGTCAGTTGGTTGATCCATCCATCAATGGGTTCTGTCTTGGATGAGTTCCAGAGGTAGCAAAGGCATGGATTTAGATCAGTTCCTGTCTGAAGGTGAACACATCAGATAGTAAGCACCTTTAAATTCTCATCTTGATCAATGGTCAGAAACTACTCTAGAAGAGCCAGCAAGCTCTCGGGGAATTTGTCCATATAGGTTTTCACTTAAATAGGTGAAAAATCAGGATTCTCCACCAAATATTAAATATATATAATTTGTAAAGAAAACCCAAAGCTAGTGAAGCCCAAGTAAATATTTCCTTGAATTAATGAGAATTCCTGTAAAACATTTATTCTAATAAACACATTTTTAAAAGCAATCTATCATCAAGATTGCATGATCAGTTTTTTTAGTCAATTTATTTGTCTTTACAGATTTACCATATGAACCACCTAGGAGGTCAGCCTGGACTGGTCATGGCCACCCCACACCTCAGTCAAAAGGTACAGTGCTGTCTCCTAGTGCCTTGAATGGGTACACCACGGGTGATGGATATGTGTTGATGGAGTAATAGTTGTCTATCTAATTTACCTGTGTCTTGCTAACACATGATGGACGTGTCCCATTAACCACAAAGTATAAATGGGATTCTTTCTCTTGTAGAGTTAGACTTACATTCACAGTGCAACAGAAATGAAGGATATAGTTCCTTTCAGTGTGGACAAATGATGATCTCATGTAATGTTTGTGTGTAGATGAGATAAGTGGCCACGAAGCCACCAGGATCCTTTTTATTTTCCTGGTGCTTTCCCTTCACCTGTTTGTTTTACATTATACGTCACTTTAATCTGTGTCAAAACCACCTCAATTTATGGTATACATGAAAGGTGAAATAATTAAAAGTATCTTATTTTGTTACAATGTTTACCTTAGGTTTCACTCTTAGAGCACACTTGTTCTCTGCCCTAAGGCTCTTCTTGCTCTGTGCAGGGTTCTTCTTACTGTGGGATACCAAGGTCAGTTGGCTTAGCACAGTGCATAAAGACAATGCTTTAAACTTACGTGGGTAGTGACTGGGGTCTTAAAAGTTTATGAAAACCCAAACCAAACTCCCTGCTGATTCATAGCGACCCCCTGTGGGTTTCTTAGACTGTGACTGTTTACAGAAGAACAAAGTCTAGTCTTTCTCCATAGGAGCTGCTATTGTTTTCAAACTGCCAACCATGTGGGTTGCAGCCCAACTCATAAACACTATGCCACCAGGACTCCTAAGAGCTTATGAGTAGTTATCTAAATTGCACCTATAGCTCTGCCCCAGTCTGGAGCAAAGAAGAGTGAAGAAAGCAGAACACACTTGGAAACAAATTAATCCAGTGGATTAATAGACTATGCAAACCTGAGCTTCCAGGACCCTTAGAAAGGAAGTAGATGGTGCTTGGCTACCATACTGACCACCCTATTAGAGGGTCTTAGAGAGAGGGGCAGAAAACTGTGAAACCAAACTCTCTATCATAAAAAGACGAGAGTTACTGGTTGGATAAAGACTGATTGTGGCCCTTAGTCACCTCTCAGACCCGAAACTGATCTTACCCCTGAGGCTCAATTTCCAGCCCACCAAAGAGATCTATAAGACAAACAATAACATTATGGACTCCTTAGAATCATCAACTCTTAGATCCAAAGGGCAGCCTTTGCCCAAGAAGGAAGTTGAGAAGGCAGGGAGGGTCAGGCTGGAAAGAGGGATGGAAACAGGAAACGCAGGGAGGAAGTTGGATAAGAGATGTTACATTGTGGGGATTACAATCAATGACATGGGGGCGGGGCAAGACAACCACTGTGAATTGTTTGCATGGAAAAGTGATTTGCTCCGTGAGCCTTCATTCTCTTCACCATAAAACAATAAAAAGGATTAATGACCAAAATGAGCGATGGAAAGATTGTACAACAGCATCAGAGCCCAGGAGCCCAGTGTGACTCATAACTGTCTCTTTTCACTTTTGGATTTTTCAGCTGCTCAGCCATCGCCTTCCACAGTGCCCAAAACGGAAGACCAGCGCCCTCAGTTAGGTGGGTTTCTCGAGCCACCCAGACAGCCATTAGAGGAGAAATGGAGTCAGCGGGGCATTGCTAAAGTGATTTGATTTATTTTTAGGATGAAATGAATGTTATCTTGTCTTCTTTATGACATGTATAAAATGGGGATACAGCCACCTGTATGCTTCAGCGGGGTGGCTTCAGATTTTCCTAACACATTTCTGAAGCCTGTGTTGTCTGTGTTCAACAGAACCATTCGGTTGCATGTAGGCAGCGTGGACACCTGGGCTGCTGCTCTGCCATCAGTTTCTCTTCAGTTCAGCTTATGCCCACGGTGCACCAGCAGGCACCACGTAGGCCCGCCAGCGAGCATGCTACACCCTAGGTGGCACATAGAACAGAAATTATGGTCTCGTGGTTCTGCAGGCTAAAGGGCATCAGTCGTGCTGACTCCTCTGCGGGAGACTCTTTCCCAGGTCTCTCTCCGAGCTTCTGAAGACAGCAGGGGATCCTGGGAGTTGCTTGGCTTGCAGATGCATCTTCACATGGCCATCATCTGTGTGTCTCTCCCTCTCTGCCTTTTTCAACAAGGCCGCCAGTCGTACAGGCCTAGAGGACGCCTTACTCATATGACCTCATCTTAAGTCACAGCATCTAACCTAGCCCCTATGATTTCCAGTCAGAGCCACACTCAGAGGGTAGGAGGTCAGCATATCTTTTGGAGAGGCACGACTCCTAATCACCAGCTGAGCACTGGGGCCCTTTTCCATAAGGAAATGCAGTGGGAGGTGTGTACTGGCAGTGAGTTGAACAGCACAGCTGATACCTGCCCTGGGGCCCAGTCCTTGGTGGCGTCTGCTGCAGAGAATCGACTGGGTGGATGGGGAGTCAGGCGTGTGAGGGTTCTTGGCTCTCTTTTCTAAAGAGAATGAGACATTTATTTTGAAGGATTGCCTCACAGGATTGTGGCGCCTTCCAAACCCCAAACCCATCAGTCAGGTGGCAAACAGGAGATGACCCTTGCCGGGTCACAGGATCGTGGGGGGCTTTCAAGTTCAAAATCTGTCGGTCAGATTGCAGGCTGGAGGTCTCTGTAGGCTGGCGTCTCAAGATCCATAGCCCAGGCCATGAGAGAGAGAGGGAGAGAAAGTTCTATCAAAATAACTCCTGACAGAAAAGTGGCCTACCTGCACAGCCAAGAGCAGGGAATCCATAAGACCTGGAAAAAGAAGACAGTCCTGGGGAGCCCCAGCTCTTAAAGGCTTCACTATACATTAGACTACAGTATGGAAAGTTATTACATGATATTATACCGATCATGAAACAGTAACTAGTCTAGTGTTGGGCCAAACCACCAAGAATCATAGCCCAGTTAAGTTGATCCACAGAATTGGCCATTGCAAGGGGGCGTGGCGTTTCAGCGTCTACATCTGGGCACACAGTGGATCAACATTAGGTCTGTGGTCACATTAACCAGAGTCATGGTCTGCCATTGTGATTTGACTGTCTTCTCCTCTACTGCAGATCCTTACCAGATTCTTGGACCAACAAGTAGCCGCCTTGCAAATCCAGGTGAGATGCTGCTGCTGAGACTTTTGTTTGAACGAATGTGCTGTTTTTAAAATAGCCGCTCAGTAAAATGAACCTGACCTGTGTGGGTGAGAAGTATCTCAAAAGAAACCCATTTCCTTTCCTTTTTTTTCCATACAATTATTATTTTTTTAAATCGTAGCCGAAAATACATTTTGGTTTTAGGCCAGTCTCACGGGATGATTTGCCTCCGTGGAAAATCTGGGGCCACTGATCATGCAAATTTTAGCTTTGACAGAGAACATGCCAACTGACTACAAGCAGACAAAACCATGTTTTTAGAAGGAGACCTTTTTTTTTTTTAGAAGGAGAAATTTTAATTCAAGGAACAAGGCGAAAGTGGCCGGGTGATTGTCTGTCCGTCACATGTTTCTGTACCTATTTGCCAGGAGAGAGTGAAGGTTCTGAATCAGTGGATTCTTGCCAGGGATCATCACCTGTCCTCACGTTTCAGGGCCAAACAGTTTTGTTTGTTTGCAGTCAGATCAGAACCAGCTGTGTTGGCACCGGCTTCAGAAATTCACAACATATGTTCTCAGCAGCATATTCCAAATACCAAGCTGTCCCAGGCATATTGCAAGGCCAAGCTGGAATCTATATTTCCTAAACATTGATGCCAGAATTGGCATGGAGACCGAAAAGATTCGGATTCAGTTTGCTTCTATCCCCACAATGGAACCTGTACGTTGAGAACGCGTGATGGTATTGTTCAAGAACCCAGCATCACTGACATCTAAATCTTCCCTGACGTTAAGTAATAGAATAAGTCCTTTTTAAGCAGCTGAGCAGCTAGTAGTGAGTGTTTGTTTCCTGGTCTATCCAGTCCAGGGCCTAGAGCAGGTACTTCACAAGGATTGGTCCAACGAATGAATTCAAGAATAGCAAGATAGGATGTCTGATAGCAGGTGCTTGCTTTCCGGTGGAGAGACAGATGCATAACTGGCCTGACAAGTGTGCTGCTTTTTAGACATGAGATTCTAGCTGCTGGCCAGGTCTTCTTTCTTAGTCCTTGGTCCCTTCCTCACACCTATCTCCAGCTTTGCGTTCACAACTGCCACCACCATCGGCCAAATAGAAATTATTTCCATGCTTTCTGATCACTGTTGACAGTCATGACAGGCTTTAGGGTTTCTGTGGTAGAATTCTGGCCTTCTACCCGGGAGAACCAGCTTTTATTCCTGGCCAGTGCCAGGCCATTCATTATAGGAGCTGCCTCTCCATGGAGGCTTGTCAGTGGGACTTGTAGACTAGGATGGGCCTGGAAGAAAGACCTGGGACTCTAGTCCCCAGAATCAGCTACTGAAAACCTGAACACACTGAGCTGATCCACCTCTGATCATCGGGTTGCATGGAACCAGGCAGCATATTGTTCCCGTGTCAAAGGTGCCACTGGGCTTCGTGGCCCAGTTCACTGCCGCTGCACTGACCTTAGCAGCTGCGGCTCAGCACTGCTCAGAATAAATGAGCAAAGGGTTGGACATACAAACACCTGAGCAGGTTAATAAATAATATGAAATATATGCTCCCTGTTCCTCAGGGGAGAAACAGGAGGCATTCTATGCCCATCAAGGGGTAGTCTCAGAAACTCACAGGGACAGGCCTACCATGTCCTCTAGGATCGCTATGCATCTGCATCGACTTGATGGCAGTGAGTTTGGGTTTTTTCTGACCCTGGTCCTCATAAGCCCTGGTCAGAGCTGTGGCTGTAGCCCTGTAGCCCTCCTCTATCCTCACCACGCCCCTGCAAGGCCATTCTCCAGCCTACCAGAGAGCTATCAGAGGTTCAGCGAAGTTAAGGAACTTCTCCTGAGTTGCACGGCCTGACTTAATTTTCTCCAAAGTCTGTTTTTATTCTCTTGCCCCACACTCCTCTTGATGAAGCTTGAAGAAAAGTAGACAGTCTTGGTGAGTGGGGACCATGGGGACAGGAAGGAAGGCAGCTCATCCAGTTAAACTATTTTAGTGTGCAAGAGTGGGGGGCTCTGGAGATGAGTGGAAAGAAGCCGAGCCAGACAAGCATCACCTGGCCCTTCCACTTCCCCGGCTGGCTAACTGACAATCCTGTGCTGTACACTGATATTCCTACTGCCATCCAATCCACCTGAGTTATAGGAGTTCCGAGACTAATCTTTATGGGAGCAAACGGCTTCATCTCCCTCTCACAGACAGAGTGACTGGTGGGTTTGAACCACCAACTTTGTGGTGAGCAGCCCCTGCTTTAAACCCCAGCACCTCTAGCCTACATGTCGTAGAGAGAAGAAATGGGGGAGGAAATGAGAGAGAGAGAGAGAGAGAGAGAGAGAGAGAGAGAGAGAGAGAGAGAGAGAGAGAGAGAGAGAGAGAGAGTGTGTGTGTGTGTGTGTGTGTGTGTGTGTGTGTGGTGGTGTATCAGTCAGTGGTGTTGCAGTGGTGAAGTGCTCACCTTCCGTACTGGAGACCGGGTTAGATCCCTCGGCGAGAGGAGGCACTCATTATTGGTGGGATGCTGAGCAGATTTTAGGAGAGCTTACAGACCAAGACGGGCTAGGCAGCAAGGCCTGGATCTACAGGTAATGGATGGATGAAAACCACACAGCCAGATCTTGAGCTGCACGGGAGCAGGCAGCGTTCCATTCTACTGTGCCTGGGGTGCCGTGAGTTAGGGACCAGCTCCACAGCATGTAACACCAACATATGTGAGTGCATCTAAGTACACACACACGAGAGGGCTTTGAAAAGTTCAGAAACATTCAATTTCCCCACAAACGTTTTGAAGCCCCCTCAGTGTGTGTGTGTAGCACACACGCCCACGTTGTCATGTGAACCGGTCTCCATAGGACCGGTCTCAACTTCGTACCTGGTAAAAGTCAAGGGTCCGTAAGAGGGAGAGGGGCCCTCCACAAGATGGATGGACACTGCAGCCGCCCCAGTGGGCTCAAACATGGCAACGTTTGTGAGGCCGGTGCGGGAGCAAGTGGCCCTCGTTCTGCAATCCATGGGGTCCCTGTGGGTTGGAGGCCATGCACCCCCTGTGGAGCACAGCCCTATCCTGACATGCATGGGCCACCCCGATTTGGAGTTGACTGAGTGGCAGCTAGTGTTTGAGAAGCTCGCCTAGGGAGAACACATACAATGGGGTGCATGTTTGTTAGGAGCACGAACCCTAACATTTTACATTTTACAAATGGCTGCCCAAGCACTCTCTGATGTTGATGTTCCAATTTTGTTCCCATGATTCCTGTCTGATACATTCTGCTGACAAGACTGGTTCCTTTAGACCCTCGACAGGCTCACAGATGTAATTCCTGAGGCGGCAGGGCTAAGGGACGAAGTAGTCCAGTGAGCAATGGACTCGTTTACCCTCAGGGCTTGGGTTTCTGCCGTGAACACCAGTCCCAGTGCCGTAGTTCTCTGGGCTGGAGAAATAGGAGACCACTCCTGTCCCCTGCTCCTCACCTGCACACAATTATAAAGGAAAGGGGTGAGGGGAAAATGGCTAAAAGGTAACGCTAAGATTTGGGATAGGTATCAAGTGCTCCTTTGGCTGGTGAACAAGGCCTGTATATTTGAACCAAATTGCTCTCTCTCTATGGGAGGAAGCTGACACTGAATATTTATTTTCAAACAACTGTATGTATTTATATTGAAGCATATGTTAGGCTGTTAAATCCCCAATCCATGTTCTTTTCCTATTCCCGGGTCAGAGATGGAATGCTTGTTTTCAAATTGTGATCCTTTGGTTACACTACACATACTAAAGCCATATGGTGTTCTCATACCGCTTGTTGCATTTTCTAAATATGCATAGTAACGGAATGTGAGCGAGGCAGCACAACTTGATTGAGAACAGTTTGAAAATGTTCCCCCAAAGCCAAGGCCTCTGTTGCAATGAGCTACAAGCTGCTAATCCATCTCAAATGCATTGTTAGCATGAAAATGATTGGTTTTTCGTCACCTATTCAGGAAAGGTCGATCTTTCTCACATCGCTGCTGGATGGATGAGTTCACAAGCACATCCATTCCCATGTAGCCCGAGTGGAAACAAGGATTGACAAGGTAGACAGTTCATACAGGGCGCCCTCAAAACCCCCACACCCACTCACTGCTCTCGAGATTCTGACTCTAGCAACCCTCTAAGACCGGGTAGAACTGTGAATGTAACTCTTTAAGGGAGTCAGTAGGAAGCTGCTTTATCCCGAGAAGGTGCCAGTGATTTTGAACTGCTGACCTTGTGGTTAGCAGCCCAACACATAACCACTCCACCACCAAGGCTCTTACATACAAGGAGCTAGTACTAAGGATTGAGAAGGAAACAGATTGACAGTTGAGCTGTATATGACAGCAAGCCTCTGAATGGTGACCAGTTGGAGTTTAGTCACTAGATCACATCTGGTATGTACTTACAGTATAATGAAAGGCCGTCACTGCTAGGAAGCTGGAGACACTACTTCAGGGACTTGACGGCACACACAGCTCAGTAGCTGGCATTCGGGAGCTTCTAGAATCTGCCCAGCACAGCTTAACTTGTCCTGGGACTCAGTATCACTCTCCATCTTTGCATATTCTCCTGGGAGCTGTAACTCATCTTGCCGTACTGTATGCTATGCCTGGATTTGTTCTGATTTAATAAAACGTAAAGCCGTATCTGTATGCCAGTGGGATTGGGAGACTTCTGGCTGTGCACTCCAGCTCGATGAGAGCTCTTTGACCAAACCAGGGTCTCCTTTGCTTCCACCCAGGGGGTTGCAGGGGCTCAGCGTTTCCGTTGCTCTCAGGGAACCGCTACTGAGCCCAGCTGGCATCGGCCCGCCAGAGCAACATGTGGATTTCCGTTACGATGCCTTTGCCTGAATACTGGAAATGGGTGATCTGGTTTGAAACGGAGCCAGCTTTTTTCTAAACTTCCTCATTCTGCGTGGGTTAATTCGGTTCTAGGAAAAGTTTTGACAGAATTGCCCGCTGAGTGCCAGCACAATGTTATGTTAGAAATAACGGTGTTTACTTCCATTCTCCCCCCCCACCCCATAAATTTTTAGGGTTCATTTCCTAAATCTGACTTCCCCTATTATTCTTTTTACTTAACCTGGCCAACATAAATGCCATGAAGTCATTATTGCCACCCATCCCGTGGCACATTCTGCCTCTCAAAAATAGGAAAAATGAACTCTCCCAGCCCCGAAACACCAGGTGGCCCTGGTCTCTCACTCGAGGAAGTCAGAGGTGGAGGGAGCTTGTGTCCGGTAGGGAATCCTCAGTAGACCATCCAGAACTCGGACCTGGTTGATGAGCTGGGTGGTCACTAGTGCCCATCACCTCAGGTCAGGTTCCCAGGGCACAGAAGGAAAACAAAATTAATCAACCCACTGACAGTCGCCATTCAGTCGAGGCCCTCGTGTGTTTCAGAGCAGAATTGAGTTCCATCGGTGTTTCAAGCCAAACGCACTGTCATCGAGTCAATTCTGGCTCATAGTGACCCTATGGGGCAGGTTAGAATGGTCCCATTGGGCTGCCGAGACTGTAATTCTTACGGGAGTAGAAAGCCTTATCTGCTCCCCACAGAGAGGCTGGTGGGTTCAAACTGTCGACCTTGTGGTCAGCAGCCCAATGAGCATCCACTGTGCCATCAGGACTCCTCTCCCAAGGCTAGGGCCTTTTCAAAGCCTATCACAAGACCTTTCTCCTGAGGCAGGGCCAATCTTGCAGTTACTAGGGAAGTGCTTAACTCTCTGTGCCACCTGGGGACTCCTCCCTAGTGACCAAGACCCTGATTAAGGATCCTTGAGTGAGGGATTAACTAAGGTAAGGGGGTGTTCTCCGGAGAGGGCGAGTGGCCTCAGCTGGACCCTTGCTTCAGCCTGCACCCTGGGTGGGGGCCTCTGAGGCATGAGTAAGTGCCACCGCTGGCTCCCCCTGAGATAGGGGCTGGCCCGAGGAACCCTGGGTCCGACTCTGTCTGCTGTGGGCTCTGGAGGAGGGAGGCGGCTCCTGCTCAGCCAAGGGCAGCTCTCCACAGAGAAGCCTCGCCGTGGAAGAAGAGTAGCCGCCACTGCCAGCCACGGGGGGTGAGGGGGGGGTGGAGGCAGAGTACAAACAAACAGAACCATGTCCCTCTGTGTCCGAGTTGAACTGTGCTCTAGGGGGTGTCCAGCAGCTGCTTCTACAGAAGTAGATCACCAGGCCTTTCTCTCAGGGTGCTTCTGGCTGGCCTTGAGCCTGAACATTTCACCACCCAGGGGCTCCCAGAGAAGGATGAGTAGAGGACCTGGCCAAGGTGTCCTGGGTGAGTCCCCGATGGAAGCATGCGTTTCCCCTCAGGCCCCGCTCTCACCCTGTCTGTTTTCCCCTCTCCTGGCCTTCTTAGGCAGTGGACAGATCCAGCTCTGGCAGTTCCTCCTGGAGCTGCTGTCTGACAGCTCCAACTCCAACTGCATCACCTGGGAGGGCACTAACGGCGAGTTCAAGATGACAGATCCCGACGAGGTGGCCCGGCGGTGGGGAGAACGGAAAAGCAAACCCAACATGAACTACGATAAACTCAGCCGCGCCCTCCGTTACTACTACGACAAGAACATCATGACCAAAGTGCACGGGAAGCGCTACGCCTACAAGTTCGACTTCCACGGCATCGCGCAGGCCCTCCAGCCCCACCCTCCAGAGTCCTCCCTGTACAAGTACCCCTCAGACCTCCCGTACATGGGCTCCTATCACACCCACCCCCAGAAGATGAACTTTGTGGCCCCCCACCCCCCAGCTCTACCCGTAACATCTTCTAGTTTTTTTGCTGCCCCAAACCCCTACTGGAATTCACCAACTGGAGGTATCTATCCTAACTCTAGGCTCCCAGCCAGCCATATGCCTTCTCACCTGGGCACTTACTACTAGGGACCAGCCGAAGGCCTTTCCCAACAACATACAATCGCCAGCGAATTGCCACAGACTCTTGGGAGAACCTGAATCAAAGTGCCTGGACAGGAAGGAGAAAGGTTGCGTGGGGCTGGGGAAGGCCCCCCGGGGGAGAAATCCTTAGGATTCTTAGAGGGCGGGAATCATTAAAGTCTTACTACCGAGGGGGGTGGGGTGGGGGGAAGAATGCTAGACCTGTAATGTAGATGGACTTTATATCCAGTGGACCAACCTCGCAAAAGACATTGTAAGTAGACGCGAGCTGTCGGAAGGACAACGTGCCAAAGGAAGTGGTCTGAAGACCTGTATAAACTCCATAGAGTAGCCTCGGGAATCCTGCTAATGCCAACTGGGATTCAACTAAAGCAATAGAGATAACACAAGTTTGACTTAACATACCATTTATCATGACTTTTTTTTTAAGCCAAAGGAAAACTACCTGTATTTAAAACTGGGAACATATTGAAAAAACAGTAGGAAGAGTAGAGACTGTGGCATGCCCAGGGACAGTGATAAAGACTCCTTGGCGTTGGCTGTGTTGGTTGAAATCCGCTTCTTTCCATATGCTGGGGAGCTCTCTGCTCTCTCCAACTGTGAAGACCCCAAATTTCCGACTCCATCCCAGGATAGCGGGAGCGGTGAGCCAATCTGGAGGGACACCGAATGTGGACCGAGCGTGCGTGGGTAATTGTAGACAAAGGCTGGAGGGGGAAGCCGAGGAGGAGGCAGCGAGGACAGAGACAGAAAGTGCTCCCACAGGGGAGGCCGGACTAGGACAGGGTGGGACTGTGACCGGGAGTCACCGAGACTTGCCGTTTACCGTGGTGGTCAGTGCTATATACCAAACCAGTATCAGAGGAGAAGACACGGCATCGTGGAGGAACAGGGAGGAGTAGAATTTAGAAACAGAAATAAGCATCTCTTTCTTTGTGTGTATGTAAAAAAAAAGGTGTAACTGGAATTGTCTGATATTTAAAAGAAGCCTTCAGGACCTCCTCCACACGTGGGGGTGTTCTTCTCCATCAGGGTAAGGGCAGAGGCGACCTTCTGGGTTCCCGAAATTGGAAGTCTCCTGGGCGTTTGGGGTAGGCGGGCTCCAGTTTTCCTTCTTGAGTCGCGAACGCTGTGCGTTTGTCAGAATGAAGTATCCAAGCCAGTGGGTTTTTGTTTTTCCTCTTTTTTATATAATAATTATATAACTTATGCATTTATACACTACGAGTTGATCTCGGCCAACCAAAGACACACCACAAAGAGAGACAATCAATGATATAAATGTGGCCTTGAATTTAAACTCTGTATGCTTAATGTTTACAATATGAAGTTATTAGTTCTTAGAATGCAGAATGTATGTAATAAAATAAGCTTGGCCTAGCATGGCAAATCAGATCTACCCAGGAGTCTGCATTTGCACTTTCTTAGCGACTAAAGTTGCCTATTAGAACCAAGTCCTGAATGCTGTGGTTTTTGTGTTCTAAGTTGACTTCGTCAAGGAGTGTCACGTGGTAGTCCACTGTCAGGGGGGAATGCTCGGCACCCCCACAGTCACGGCCTCCCCAGGCCCTTCTTGCCCACATTCCCATTTCCAGCACTTTCTGGAGCAGAAGGACCAAGATTCACCTGGGAGCCTCCACATTCATTCCCAGCATGGGACTGCCATCACCACTTACTTCTTCCAACCTTACCCAAACCAAAAGACTCACAGCCATGGAGTCAGTGCTGACTCATGGCAACCCTACACAACAGGGTGGACTGCCTGCCACCCGTAGGTTTCCCGAGACTATAGAGCAGCTATTCTCAACCTGTGGGTCACAACACCTTCGGGGGTCGAACAATCCTTTCACAGGGGTCACCTAAGACCATCAGAAAACATAAATATTTCACAATATATAATTACATATTTTCTGATTAATCACTATGCTTTGTGTTTATGCTCAATTTGTAACAATTAAAATACATCCTGCACATCAGATATTTACATTATGATTCATAACCAGCAAAATTACAGTTATGAAGTAGCAATGAAAATAATTTTCTGGTTGGGGGTCACTACCACATGACAAACTGTATGACAGGGTCATGGCACTAGGAAGGTTGAGAACCACTGTTACAGTGCTTCCCGGGAGTAGACAGCCTTGTCTGTCTCAGGGTGACAGGTGGTTTTGAATACCTGACCTTATGGCCAGCAGCTCACGATGTAACCACTAGGCCAGCAGAGCCTTTCCCTTGGCCTGTTAGGGGTCGGGGGATCTGGGGTGTGTGTGTGGCAATTGGAGAGGTCTAATAATACGTACCTATACTTGCAAGCCTAAGCAACTTGCTTTCTGAATTGGCCCGTTTTATAGCTGCTTCGGGGCTTGTTTTGTAGTCATGAGCTCAAATATAGCCATTATGAGGATGGCCCAGGACGGGAATTGCTGGAGTGCCGGTGATGGCTATGGGGTGGAACCGACTTGACAGTACCTAGCAACAACAAGAGTGCTTGTTTTGCAGGTCACAGTCCCTTTTCCGACAACTAAATGAAGTTGCCAATGCTTGTGGCTATCTTGGCAATGGTCTTTGAAGTCAGCAGGAGCCCGTTTCCAAGACTGGAGATGTTCCAAGTCATTGGCATTGAGAGGACTCTCGCCGTCACTCATTCTGCAGCAGCCCGTGGCAGTCTCACAGGGTGCCTACAACTCAGCTCCCTGCCACCAAGTCAAGTCTGGCTCATAACGACCCCAGAAGGCAGAGGAGAACTGCCTCAGTGGGCTTTCAGGGCTGTCACTTTCTGAGGGCAAACAGCCTCATCTCTCTCCCACAGAGCAGCTGGTGGCTAGCAGCTCAGTGCGTGACCCTCCGTGCCACCAGGATGCCTTCAAAGTGGCTGTCTCTCCTTATACATGAGCAAAACACAGCTGGCATCAAGGGACCCAGTGTTCTAATGGGACAGGCCAGTCGCTTTTTAGTTGGGATCTAAAGGAAGGGCGCACCTGTGTTCTCTATATAAGCATGTCTTTCCTTCTATAACACTCAATTAGGTTCCTTCAAGATTCCATCATAAATACAACAATAAAAACAAGTCTGATCATTTATGGTTATAGTGAAGGTCTTCAGTTTGGTTTCCCAGTTCCCCCGGCACCTTTAAACCTTGAGTATCCCATAGGAGATTCTGAATGATGTCCACCAGGATACATATACCAGAATGTTCCCCATCATGTGCTTATAACAGAAAACACAGGACACAACCCAAGAATCCATCAAGATTAGATCAGAGAAGCAAATTGTGACCTATCTGTGCAATAATATAAACACAGCATTTATTATTACACTTAATTTCTTAATTTTGAGCCAAAGAAGTATGATGTAGCAGGGAAATGCATACAATATGATGCATTATTCATCGGGGAACTATTGGGAATCAAACAAATACTTTTCTGTTGGAGTGGTTGAAAGGCTGTGATCTGAGACCAATAGTCCCCAGACAAATAACTCACTGTCAGAATCCTGCTTGTTTCCTAGTGCTGATGCGACCGAAACACTAAGTATGGGATCTTTGAGGAACAGAGATGTCTCTTCCCACAGTGTAAGAGGCTGGAAGTCTGACTCCAGGGCAGTGGCTCTGAGCAGACTCTTAACTCAGAGAAAGTCCTTCTCTCAGCTTCTCTGGGCGGGTGGGTGAATTCAGTTCATCTCTGTGACATCTATTGCATGTGGCATCTCATCCCCCCCTTCTCCCCCAATCATGTTTATTTGCTTCTGTGCTTAATCCCTTCCTTTTAAATCTCTAAAGGTGTTTTGAAGACACACCTGACATTGAGGTCCTCATTAACATCATAAAGACACCCCCCCCCACTCTCTCTCTCTCTCTATATATATATATATATATTGTGTGTGAGAGGGGGTGTCTGGTGAGGGGATACAATTAAATCCAAGCAGATGATGGGGATGGGAATGAAAACAAGCATCAAAGTCAAGGCAGTGGCTATGCTGAGCAGGAAGAAGATCCGTGGGGTATGAAGGAATGTTCAGGCCCTGTAAGCCCTGGTGAAGTTCAATTTCTCAATGTGCCAGGGGCCTCATCATGAAAAAAAAAAACCAAGCCCTTGTCATTCTGGTTTTCATGAAGTTTTTAAGTCCCCTTCTATATTAACTTGAAATGCTCTTCCATATGTATGAATGAGGTCTCTTCCAATGCGGAAAAAAAAAAAAGTTTTCTCAAAATGAAGTGGCTTAGCGGGGACGGAGCCACAGCTCCGCGCAAACCAGGGGCGCTGCGTCACGGTGCGCTGCACTCGGCTGGCCCTTTGCAGGAGGGTCTGCTTCCTCTGAGGAGGTTACTGCGGGTTCATTTTCGGGACAATGGGTTTTAGTATCTCGCCGAAGCTTTGGCTTCCTCTGCCAAATGCCCTCTGTTGGTTGGTCATTGTCGATGTGTGTGTCTGTGCAGCTTGCTGCCGCTCACTAATGCCAGCCCCCGATGATGATTTTCCTTCCTTTCAAGGCAGAGAGGCATGCCCTCCTCCCCAAGCAGAGGAGGCTGTTGGATGCAGTGCCTTGCTCCTAATGAAAAGAGCATGGCAGAAGTAGCCATGTGTGATTTCTGGCATGAGTTCATAAGGAGTATGTGCTTGGGGAGCACTCATGCTGAGGGAACCCCAGTGCCATGCCACAAACAGTCTCACTACGGACCCCAGGTTGGAAGTGTATCCTCCAGCCCGAGTCAGGTCTTCCCATGACTGTTGGATGCTTGACTGTAATCTCCTAAAATATCCCGAGCCAGGACTGCCCAGCAAAGCTGCTTCTGAGTTCCTGACCCACAGAAACTGTGAGATCATAAATGTTTGTTGATTTTAGTCACTAAGTTTCTGGGAAAATGGTGATAGAGCAATAGATGAAAAATCCCCCTTGTTTCTTTGATCTGCTTTGCATTCTGCCCACATGAATGTATTGCTTTAGACTTACACTGGTTAGGCTGATTGAGACTCGCTTGACCTTCGTCAGATCTGCAAAGTGCTCCCTTTTCGTCTGAAACTTCTTTGTTATTGTCGTTAGGTGTCGTGGTGTCGGTTCTGACCCATAGCAACCTGAAGCACAGCAGAACGAAACCCTGCCAGTTCTGTGACATCCTCACCGGTGTTCCTATGCTTGAGTCCACTGGTGCAGACAGAGGGTCGATCCATCTCCTTGAGGGCCTGCCCCCTTTTGGCCTAATTTATTAAGCATGACGTCCTCCTCCAGGGACTGGTATCGCCTGACAATGTATCCAAAGTGTATTCTTTGATTGATTCTTTTCTTTATTTCATTGATAAACTAATTGTTGACTCAAAGTAAATTTTCAGAAGCCCATGAGCACTGCTTAAAGAAATAGGTTTCCCCAGGTGATACAGAGGTGTTGCAGGGACCTAGAACCCAAACACTCCGGACTCTGAAGATAGTGTGGTCTTTTGAATCCACAGATAGCCATTGAGTCCTCCCCCTTACTGGTTGTTTGACCTTGGATTTAACTCCTCGGAAAATCCCTTTCCTTATCTGTCAAGGAAACAATAGCTACCCCAGTTTGTGGCAGGACTTTTCAACATCAGCATCATTGACATTTTGCGTCAGATAAGTGTTATTGGGGGACATCCTGTATATTTTAGGATGGTTAGCATCAGCTTTGACCTCTTCCCACTCGATGCCTGTGTCACCCTGTTACAGGTTGAATTGTGTCCCCACAAAACATGTAATGGCATCTTAATCTTGAAGTGACTCAATGGCAGTGAGTTGTGGGTTTTAATCACCATCTCTATACCTGTGGAAAGGAGCCCTTGAGGTGCCGTGGTTAAATGTTTGACTGCTAATCCAAAGGTGGGCTGGTAGAGCCCACCAGCCTTTCCTCTGGAGCAAGACGGGGCTGTTTGCTCCCACAAAGACTGACCAGTATCAGAACCCACAAGGAGCAGTTCTCTGCCCTCCAAGGTCTCCATGAGTTGGAATCAATCCAATGGCGGTGAGTTTGGTTTGGCGTTGGAAATGCGTGAAAATAAATGTGCCTTCTCCCCATGTGGAATGCCTGTCCCAGCAGCACAAGGAAGCTAAGACCTACCCCAATAGTCATGGAAACCAAACATATCTGCGGGCACTGCCAGCGTCCCCTGGCTGGTAAAATCACTCCTGGTTGAGAACGAGTAGCTCATATTGTAGCATTTTCCATCACGCTAATGGAAAGAGCATTTCTTGGATTCCCAATAGTTCCCAGTGGCGCCCTGGAATCAAGTCTTGCTCCCTGACTTTTCTGATCGCTGAGCCCATCACTGCCGCCTAAGAAACAGAAGGCACCGTTGCCCAGCCCTAAGTCCCGTGCCCTCTCTAGAACTAGGGCTTGATTCAGCCACACTCAAATGGCCGAGGGTTAGAGAAGGGTTACTGTCCAAGGGAAAGGAGGGATGGTGATCACAAGGGAAGAACGGACACCTTGGTCTGGAGGAAGCCTCTTCAGTCGAATCCACATTGTGCTTGCACGGGCAGTGGTCTGGGCTGGCTCGTTTCATGACAGCACCATGAGGTAGCATGCTCGAGGAAAACACAGGTTCGTTCAGCATTTTAATGGATACTGCAGAGATTTTAACATGGATCCGGGCCGTCCCTAAACTGCACAGTAAAATCATAGGAAGTTTTACGGGGAGACAGCCCCATTGTTTTCATCAAGTTCCCAAGGTTTTCTGCGTCTAACACATTAAACAACTGCTCTTCCTGGTCTCCATCTTTTAAATGGTGGCTCAAGGATAGCCCTAGCAAGAACCGTTTGCACTTTCCTGAATAGTACCTGAAATTAATAACCTAAATCCTGCTGGGCTGGGCCCACAATTCCATTAGCTTAAACGGACTCTGCCCTTGTAGGAATGGAATTACTGGTTTAAATAAACCTAAATGTTCTCTGTATGGGTATCAATCAAGATTTTCAAATTTCTGTGATGAAGCCAAGAATTTAAGAGTAGGAGATGCCAACCTTAATGTTTATGACTCTCTTCTTACCTAAAGCTCCTGATGCTGTTATTTTGTGCAGAGAACGCTGGTTAGGAAGCTAATAAGAACCTGTGATCTGGGTTTTGTTCTGAAAAGGTTGAAGAAGACTGGATACTGTGTGACCATAGCAGTAGCAGATGCCAAGCCCACAAGACTTCCTGGCAAGGAACAGCCCTTTTACTTAGGCGAATGATGACGGGGGTCTTAGGAACTGAAGGAGCCATGCAAAATGCAATCATTGGTCTTTTGCTGTTGTAGCAAAGAAGAATGAAGATCAAAGACACAGGAAACAATTATTCCAAAGGACTAATAGGACCACACAAGGATCAGCTTCTACTACCCCGAGACCAGAAGATCCAACAATACCACTACTGAGTGTTCTGACTGGGTTCCCAGCAGAAGGTTCTGGGTAGAGTGGGAGAAGAGTGTAGAACAAAACTCAAAATCATAACAAGGACCAGGCTTATTGGTTAGATAGAGACTGGCGGACCTCCAAAGATTATGGACCTCAGATACGCTTCACACTCAGAACTGAACTTAATAATCCTATTAACCAACTTTTAACTAAACAATACACAGGTCGATAAAGTGGACACACCTGTCTTACAAACAGTGCAGCCAGAATTCTCTTTAAAAATGAAGATGGTGAGACTGTCTCATGTACTTTGGACATGCTGTCAGGAAAGACAAGTTCTTGGAAAATATCATCACACTTGGCAAAGTGGAAGGTCAGAGAAAACAAGGAAGACCCTTGGTAAGATGGATTGACAGAGTGGCCGCAACAAGGGACTCCGCCAAAGAATGGTGAGGACCGTGCAGGAGCAGGCACGATGCAGTCTATTGTACGTAGGGTTGCTATGATTTGAAACCAACGCCAGGGCACCTAACAACAGGGTGAACAACGGCACTAGGGAGACACACTCCTTAAGAGACCAAGGGGGCAGCATTTCCCCAAACCAAGCTCAAAAGGCAGGAAGAAGGTGGAATTGAAACAGGGAGTACAAGAAGCCTAATATTACAAAACAAGATGTACACTCATTGTACAATGGAAATGGACTTACTCTATAAACTTTCAACCCAAACCACAATAAAAAGTGAGGGAGGGAGGAAGAGAGGATGGGAGGAAGGGAAAGGGGAAGGAAGGATGGAAGGAAAGAAGGAAGGATGGAAGAAAAGGAAGGCAGGAAGTACTTATAAAGTGGAAGTTGTGAAGGCATCAGCTACCACTGGCTTGCATTATGATTTCAAAGCCCTTGTGTAAGCATTTCGCTCACGAGGTTGTGTCACCTGCATATTGTTGGCTCTTAGTGAGTCTTCCTCCAGCCCTGATGTGGTGTTCTTTTCATATCGACCGGCACCTCAGTTTGCTGTGCACACAGAGTAAGTTAGTATGGTGAAATGACACACCTTTCTTGATTTTAAACCGTTCCGTGTCCCCTTGTTTGGTTTGAACAACTCTGTTTTGAATCCACATGAGCATGAAGTGTTCTGAAACTCCCATTCTGTGCAATGCTACCCATAGTTCGTTACAACCCCTGCAGTCAAATGTCTTTGTATGCGTGTGCACAGACAAACATATTCCTACCATTCTCTGCTTTCAGCTGTGACGTCCTTTGTTCCATATCTCACTTGAGGGTGGGTATCTCTTTTGAATTTGGTTTGAATTTCTGACAGTTTCCTGTTGATGTTCTGCTATTACCATTTTTGAATTGTCAGTAGCAGGCTTTATTTGCATGTGACATGAATGATATTGTTCAATAATTTCCCATTATTTTGATCATTTTTCTTTGAAATGGACCCAAATATGGATATTTTCTACTTGGAAGATTAAGTATCTGCCTTCCAAATTTCGTGGCACAGTCAAATGAGGGCTTTCCAAGTTGCCTCAATTTGTTAAAACATCTCAAATGCTATTTCATCATCATCATTGAGTCTTGTTTTTCACCAATGCTTTCAGTGCAGCTTAAAGTTATTTCTTCAGTACAGTTCTTAATCATAGGCTACCTCCTGAAATAGTTGAATGTCAACTAATTAATTTGGGGACACTGTCTCAGAGTATTTCTGTCTTTTTTTTTTCTGTCTTCTTTTGCCGATGTCTCTCACAGCACTGATTTTGAGTTATGTATACTACTGCACTCTCTGTTTTCTTCCAGGTTCTACGGTGCATTGCAATGGCCACACAGAAATAACTATGCTCCCATTTATAGGGTTTATTTTGGAAGTTAACAGGTTACAATTTAGATGGAAATGCTCAGGATAGATTTGTCAGTGAGGACAAGGTACAAAGTTCTTTCAAGTCTTCTAGTTAGTGCCCAAGGGGCATGTAGGCTGCTCTGCTGTGAACTTCAACCCAAAGACACTCAAGCCCTGTTCCCAGGGTCAGGACATCCAGATCTCCCTCAACAGTGCTCAGAGATACTGCCCCCCCCACAAGACAGCCTCCCAGCCCGAAGTTCTCAGCTTTACTTGCTCTGTAGGCTGAGAAGAGCCACTCCTCTGTCTCATGCTCTGGCTCTTGGTTCTGCTGCTGCTCCTCCTCTGACGTCCCTCCGACATCAGCGCTATGTTCTCGGTCAAGGAGGTTCATTTCAGAAGGATCCTGCAGTCCAAGGGACATGCTCTACTTCTGGCTCTTGCTGATAACAAGATCTCCCAGCCCACTTCAGAAATGGCTCAATTCATACCCAGTAGAAGGACAATCACAACGAATTCTTTTAATATCCACTCACAACTGAATCCTTTTAATATTCACTCACAACTGAATCCTTTTAATATCCACTCACAACTAAATCCTTTTAATATCCACTCACAACTGCATCCTGTCTGGCTCTTCTCTTACTCAGACCATCAAGAAAAGGTCTTTTCAAAATGCGTGTATAAGAAAATGTGGTGACGGTAGCTGATGGTATAAAAACATATAGCATCTAGTTGTGAAGCAAAAAGGCCCACAGGGAAGAAATACACCAGTCTGTTTGTTCATGAGGTGTTGATGGGATCAGGTATCAGGCATCAAAGACCCAGAACAAAAATTCTTATAGATGTGAATCAGAGGGAGGGCAGAGACCCAAAGCCCACCTGTAAACAAGTGGACATCCTCTCACAGAAGGGTCATAAGGAAGAGACCAGCTAGTCAGGATACAGTGTAGTGCCAGTGAAACATACAACTTTCCTCTAGTTGTTTAATGCTTTCTCCCCACACTGTCATGATCCCAATTCTACCTTATAAATCTGGCTAGACCAGAGAATGTACACTGGTACATATAAGAACTCAAAATACAGAGAATCCAGGACAGATAAATGCCCAGGACCAATAATGAGAGTAGTGATAACAGAAGGGGAAGGAGAAGGTGGAGGGAGAATGGAGGAACCGATCACAATGGTTGAAATATAACCCTCCCCCAGGGGGATGAACAACAGAAAAGTGGATAAAGGGAGACAGTGGTTGATGTAAGACATGAAAAAAATAATATAAATTATCAAGGGTTCATGAGGGGGATTGGGTGGATGAACTGAAACCAAGGGCTCAAATAGAAAGAAGTAATATGTTTTGAAAATGATGATGGCAACATATGTACAAATGTGCTTGGCACAATGGATGTATATATAGATTGCTATAAGAGCTGTAAGAGCCCCCAATAAAATGATTAAAAAATATTTTAGAAGCAGTATCAGTCAATAAAGAAAACTTATGTAAAAAGAAAAAAAAGCAAAAGAAAGGGCCTTTTGGTGGGAGTTGCAGAGACTTTGACTAGAAAAGCCATGTTAAGTCATTTGCTGCCCTGAAGATGCTTTCTAGCATTCAATATTTGGCCCATGGAATCCTTCAGTATTGTAACTTGAGACTTGATTTTGTCTTCAGTTCTTTTACCTTGAGAAATTCTGATGTATTCTTTTCTTTTGGTCTTCTAACTCTAGGTCAGTGGTTCTCAATTTGTGAATCTTGACCCCTTTGGGGGTCCAACAACCCTTTCACAGGGGTTGCCTGCTTCATAACAGTAGCAAAATTACAGTGATGAAGTAGCAATGAAAATAATTTTATGGTTGGGGATCACCACAACATGAGGCACTGTATTAAAGGGTCATGGCATTAGGAAGGCTGAGAACCACTGCTCTGGGTGTTTGCACATTTTATTATAATACTTTGTCTTCTCAAACTGCCTTCTGAAAATTTCTGTTCAGCTTTTTAAACTTCTTCATTTCTCCCATTCACTACGTTCTAGTGCATTTTGGTGTCTCTTCTGACATCGATTTTGGTCTTTTCTTTCATTTTAGTCTTGATGACCCTTTCTTTTTCATGTATGATGCTCTTGATGTCCTCCCACAGCTCAGCTGGTCTTTGGTTGTTAATGCGTAGTGCATTGAATTTATTCTTGAGATAGTCTCTACATTTAGGTGGGATTGGTGCAAGGGTGTGCTTCAGCTCTCTTGTACTTGTTTTAACTTACTTCAGCTTCAACTTGAACTTTCGATTGTTGGTCTTTTCCATGATGAGCCCTTGCCTTGTTTGGCCTGATGATATTGATTAACTTTTTTCAGCTTCAATTTGAACTTTTGATTGTTGGTCTTTTCCATGGTGAGTCTTTACCTGTTGGTCTTTTCCATGAAGAGTCTTTATCTTTTTAATGATATTGAACACCTCCACCGTCTCTATAGATGTAGCCTGTGTTTTAATCCCTGTGCATTCAATCTGTTGATATCCACATCTATAGACACCATTATATTGTTGAAAAATGTGTATTTAAAAGACATAGGTCTTTCAGTTATACAGAATTATATTCTGTGACCTCTGGTGTCTGTTCTATCATCAAGACTGCATGTTTTAACTACCACACTTTCTTACTCCAACTTTCACATTCCAATGAACAATTGGTATCAGTGGATCTTGATTTCATGTTTGATCAGTTTCAGAAGTTAACAAGAACTTCCATTCTCATCTTTGGCACTGGTGGTTGGTACACAAATTGCAATAGTCATATTAACTGTCCTTCCTTGTAGGCATATATATATATGTATGTGTATATATATATATATATAATCTGATTACTGACATTATTGGATAGAACTTGAACAGTTCTTTTTTGACAATGAATGTAGTGTTATTCTTCTTCATCCTGCCTAGCATAGTCAATAATTCATTTGTCTGATTCAGAATGGCCAATACCAATCCAGTTCAGGTCACTCAAGTTTAGGATATAGAGCTTCATGCATCAGTTGCTTCTGTGGTGACTTCTCATTTGATGTGTGAAGCGATTTTTTTCTCTTTGTGAATTGTGCTCCTCAGCAAACAGAGGTCCTCAATGCTTGTCTCTGTCCACATCTGTAGGGTGTGCTCTATGTTGAGGAGGCACTGTGTCCCCAGTACTATTTTGAGTTCATCTTTTGGCATTATTCTACAATCATTCACAACATTTTCACTGGCTGCTTATTTTAAGAGGAAGATCATCAGGTCTTATTCTAGAACAGCGATTCTCAACCCGTGGGTCGTAGCCCCTTTGGGTCACAGGTGTCACCCTATTCCTAATAGTAGCAAAATTACAGTTATGACATAGCAATGAAAATAATTTTATGTTGGGGGAGGACATGAGGAAGTGTATGAAAGAGTCACAGCATTAGGAAGATTAAGAACCACTGTTCCAGAAGCTCAGCTGAAATCTGTCCTCCATGGGTGACCCTGCTGGTATTTGAACTACAAGTGGCACAACTTATAGCATTTGAGCAATGAGCAAGCAACCGCAGTATGACTGATTGAAACAGTACAACTGGTGGCCCAAGACCACAAGTAGATGGAGGCTGGCTACCACTAACAACTGGTCTGACCAGGGAAGGATACAATTGAAGGACCCTTGGTCAGTGTGATCAAAGAGCAAAGGCAAAACTCTAAGTCAAAGGAAAACCAGTTACTGGACTGATAGAAACTGGAGGAATCTCTGTGGCTAGCACCCTAAAGATCCCTTTGCACTTGGAGCTGAAGCCACTCCCAGAAGCTGCCTTTCAGCCAAATAATCATAATCGTCTATAAAATAAACCACAACATGATTTCTGGGCAGAAAGCAATAGAGTGACACAGACCAGAGGGACTCTGAAGAATTCAGCCCAGGAGAGTTGCTTACAGAGTAATTCAACACTGCTGGAACACAGGAGGAACATCATAAAGATAACTAGACACAGACCCAAGGGGTTTTGAGGAGCTGAGGGCTTTTGGCTTACCTCAGTGGAAGCCGGCTGAGGCTTGACTTTAGCCCCACCACTGTCTCTGCCAGAGCTGGGACCATTTGGAAACCATAGGGGGGCTTGGTCTCAACACAGCATCAGTTTGCCACTGCCTGCCTCTGGGCAGGGACTATACCATTCCAACTACATGGGCAGGGATCAGGGTTCAGCTACATTGTTGCTTTTGTTTCCATCTCTTCTCTCTATCCCCCCACAGTCTTAGAGGGCTGCTCAGGGACTTGTCCTCAACTCTGCCACAGCTTGCCGACCGCAGCTTCAGGGTAGGGACTAAACCCTTGCAGCTCCATGGGCAGGGATCAGGACTCAGCTACATTGTTGCTTTTGTTTTCCTCTCTTCTCTATATCCCACCACAGTCTAACTGGGCTTACTTTTTACCTTTTTTCCTCTCCTCTTTGTCTTTTTCCTCTTCTCTCACACTCCACAGCTGACCTCCAGACCACTCCCCTTAGCCTAGGGAATTTATGCCTGAGCCACACCCATCTAGGTGAGCTTCACCCTGTGTAGCTAGTGCAAGGCTTGAGAAAGCCCTGCTGACCTCCACCAGGGGATATTCTACCCAACTTCTTACCTGGGAATTCCTACCTGTGAACCTGGGGGCATAAGGCAGCTCGGCCAACACTCATCAATATTCCAAGCTGCTGCAGGAACCACTGCCCAACCTCCTCAACACCAAAGCAGGCAAACCACAAGCCTTCTGGGGCACTCCCCTGAGAGGGAAGCCACAGGAGGATAAAGTGGTTGGTTAATTACATAGTGAAATTAGCTGTTGGCATCTCAAAGAAGCATTCCTAGAAGTCTCCCAGAGAGAGCCAGTACTCTTCTACTTCCTGGAAAATGGCACCTGGCTGTTCTAAAACAACAAAGAGCAAACAGCCATCAACCCCAATGACTTCAACGAAAAAAACCAGGAGAAACAAAAGGCAATGGCAGAAGATATCCCAAACATAACAATATACATAGAACAAGCAGACATTGAGCTGCCACAGAAAGAAATTTTCAGAATGTTGCTTGGATGGAGTCATACAGGATATGAAGGAAACCATACAGGAAAAGGATGAAATGATAGAGGAGATAAAGGCCATACACCAAAGGGAAATACAGGAGCTTAGGGAGGAGATAGCAGAAACCCAGACCTCAAGAATTAACTGGAGGAAGCAGAGAACCACATAAATGACTTGGAGGACAGCCAAGCAGACTTTAACAAACACAAACAACAATCTAATAAGATCATCAGAGAAGCTGAAGAAAACCTAAGGGCTATGTCTGATGCTATGAAGCGGAACAACATTAGAATTATTGGCTTACTGGAGCAAGACACAACCAAGAAGTCATCTGCAATAATAGTGAGAGAACTCTTGGAGGAAAACTTCCCCCAGCTTAATGAATGAGAACCAGGCAACCATTCAGGAGGCTGAAAGAACACCAGCTAGATTGGATCGCAAGAAGACGTCAACAAGGCTCACAATAGTTAAACTATCCAACTTTGAGGAAAAAGAGAAAATCATGAGAGCAGCTAGGGAAAAATAAGCAATCACATATAAAGGTTCACAAATAAGAATATGCTCAGACCTAGCAGCAGAAACTATGAAAACTGTTATACACATTGGATAAGACCACAGAAGAGGAGATCAAAAGGTAGTACCCTCCAAAATAGCCAAACACAAATTGAAATATCTAGGGATATACCTGACTAAAAGAACAAAAGATCTATATGGGGAAAACTACAGAACACTATTACAAGAAACCAAGAGCGACTTCAACAAATGGAAGAATATTCCATGCTCATGGATTGGAAGACTCAGTATAGTCAAGATGTCAGTTCTGCCAACGGCAATATATAAATTTAATGCAATCCCAATACAATTACCCTCATCTTTCTTCAAAGAATGGAAAAACTGATTACCAACTTAATATGGAGAGGGAAGAAGCCCAGAATTAGCAGAGAACTCCTCAAGAAGAAGGACACAGTGGGAGGGCTTGCTTTACCTCACTTTAGCACATACTCTACAGCTACAGTTGTCAAAACCTCTTGGTATTAGTACAATGACAGATACTCAGACTAATGGAGAAGAACTGAAAACCCAGGGGGAAAAAAGCATCAACATACAGACAACATACAGGAAAGTCAAGGGAAATAGAGGAAAGAGCTGGGAGACAAAGGACAGTTATAGAGGTCTAGATAAAGATATGTACATATGCAAATATATTTATGTATGAGAGTGGGAAAATAGATCTATGTGCATATATTTATAGGTTTAGTATTAAGGTAGCAGAAGGACATTGGGCCTCCACTCAACTACTCCCTCAATGCAAGAATACTTTCTTCTATTAAATTAGCATTCTATGATCCTCACCTTCCGACACAACTGCTGAAGACAAAGCAGGCGAATAAGCAAATGTGGGGAAGAAAGCTGATGGTGCCCGGCTATCAAAAGATATAGCGTCTGGGTTCTTTCTTTTTTTTTTTTTTTGCGTCTGGGTTCTTAAAGGCTTGAAGGTAAACAAGTGGCCATCTAGCTCAAAAGTAACAAAGCCCACATGAAAGAAGCACATCAGCCTGTGTGATCATGAGGTGCCGAAGGGATTAGTTATCAGGCATCAAAGCACAAAAAATCATAGCATTGTGTGCTCACCTCCATGATATGATCACTGAAGACAAATGGGTGCAGAAGTAAATATGGCGAAGAAAGCTGATGGCGCCCGGCTATCAAAAGATATAGCGTCTGGGGTATTAAAGGCTTGAAGGTAAACAGGCGGCCATCTAGCTCAGAAGCAATAAAGCCCACATGGAAGAAGCACACCAGCCCATGTGATCACAAGGTGTTCAAGGGATCAGGTATCAGGCATCATCAGAACAAAAAATCTTATCATAGTGAATGAGGGGAGGGGAAGTGTGGAGTGGAGACCCAAAGCCCATTTGTAAGCTACTGGATATCCCCTTACAGAAGGGTCTTGGGGAGGAGATGAACTAGTCAGAGTGTAATGTAGCAACGATAAAAAATACAACTTTCCTCTGGTTCCTAAATGCTTCCTCCCCTACCCACTACCATGATCCCAATTCTACCTTGCAAGTCTGGCTAGACCAGAGGATGTACACTGGTACAGACAGGAACTGGAAACACATGGAACCCAGGGTGGATGATACCTTCAGGACCAGTGGTGTGAGTGGCAATACTGGGAGGGAAGAGGGATGGTGGGTTGGATAGGGGAAACTGATTACAAGGATCTACATGCGACCTCCTCCCTGGGGGATGGACAACAGAAAGTGGGTGAAGGGAGACGTCAGACAGGTCACAATATGACAAAATAATAATTTACAGATTATCAAGGGTTCATGAGGGAGGGGGAGTTGGGGAGGGAGGGGGGAAATGAGGACCTGATGCCTGAGGCTTAAGTGGAGAGCAAATGTTTTGAGAATAATGAGGGCAATGAATGTACAAATGTGCTTTACACAATTGATGTATGTATGGATTGTGATAAGATTTGTATGAGTCACTAATAAAATTATTTAAAAAAATAAACCACAACACCCGAGAAGTGTATGCTCCTTAGAAAGGTCAGATCTACAAATTCAGAGAGAAGGGGACAAGTGGAGAAGGCCTGGAGTGTCTGTGAAGCTGGAGGGAGAGAAGCAGGAAGCAGGGAGGAAATGGAAGGCCGAGGAGACATCCTGGGAAGAGCGACCACTTTTGGTTTGAATCACTGCATGTGACATTAGCCTGCCATATAAATGTTCACCCGAAACACGGCCAAAGTTCAGAGTCTAAAATAAAAACTTCAGGAAGCACCGCTGTCCCCTGACCCAGATGAGTTTGCCATGAGTTAAAAACAAACCCCAAACTGGAACAGCGAGTTTCGACCTTAGATGCCTCCAACATCCTCACAGAAGGGCCTTGGATGCGCTGACTTTGCTTGTAGAAGTTCTGATTTCACTTCTCTGAGAAGGAACTCAGAGTGAGGGCTTTTAGATATTCATTGAGTGACATGAAGGACAGGCAGGCACAGAACTAGGAGTGTGAGCAGGAACAGAAGATGTTCGGTGGCGTAGCTCCCTGGTGCTGCTGGAAGTCACTCTGCCCCAACTAACGAGACCCCAAGGGAGTCGCTTCAGCAGACAAGGATTGACTGTCTCCCAGTTTTGGAAACCAGAAGGGAGACTGACAAGGAAATCCAGGATCCCCTTGGTGGTCCTTGGCATCTGGGATTGGTGTCTTCTTGTCCCCTCTCCATCTGCATCTAGTCTGCCTTCACAAGGTGCTTCTGTAAGATACCTCTTAGAATTTATTAGGTTTTAGACTACACCATCCTCTGGCATGTTCTCATTACACCACACCGAACTCATTGTCTGCTGGTTGATTTGGGTTCATGGTAGAATTGCACCCATAGGGCGAGGCATATCTGTGGAACATCACATCTATGGATTATTCCAAACCGAGCAATGCTTTCCCACATCTGGCGATGGAAAAGGTGACGGTGAACACAAACTTGCAGAGGTGGGTCACCTGGCCAGGGTGGGGTGGGGCTGGGAGGTTGTTGAAGCAATCGTCCAGTGAGCTGCTGTTGTTGTACGCCTTCGAGTGGATTCCAACTCACAGGGACCGCATTTGACAGATGAGAGCTGCCTCTTGGAAGAGTCACCACCCAGATTCATGACGACTCATAGCAACCCTACAGGGCAGGGTTTCAAAGATGGAAACTCCTTGCAGGAGTAGAAAGCCCCCCTTTTATTTCTCTTGTGGAGCTTCTGATGGCTTCAAACTGCTGACCTTGCGGTTAGTAGCCCACCCACAGCTCACTAGGTCGCCAGGGCTCCTAGGAAGAGGCCCATCTATGGGAAACCGCATCTCTGGCAATCACTGAAGGATGTTTCCTCGGATCTGGCAAGGAGATGGTGAGCAGGAAGTGCTCACTGGAGGCCCCTCTGGATGGTGCTCTGGGCACCTGCCAGACCTGATGTATTTCTCTGCCCCTGCGGTTCCCTGCTGTCCTCTCTCTAGGAGCAGTGGTGGGTTCTAACCACTGACTCACACCCTCGGTGCCCCTAAGATCTCCTTAATAGGACAAAGCCCTCCATTGCCAAACAGGGTCATATTTATAAACACAGGGACCCAGGCTTGAAGACCTGGTTTGGGAGAGACCATTCCATCCACAGCATCTAGCATTCACTGACGTGGAGTCCGTTCTGATCCTATAGGACAAGGTAGAACTGTCCACCGTGGGTTCCGATGGGAGCAGAAGCCCTTCTTTCTCCCGCGGAGCAGCTGATGGTTTCGAACTGCCGACGCTGTGGTTACCAGCCCAACTCATAACCACTTCCTGCTTTGTAAGGTCGAGAGGGAAAGCTAGAATTTGAAGGAGACCCTAGAGACCGGTTCCTGGCTGTGCTAGCGCTGCGGCTTTTAGGGGCAGTACTCTTGCTCTGAGGGACTTTAGCCAAATGAACCAGTAAAGGTTGTTTTGGGCAGTTTACCTTTGGCTTGGAAGCTGTGGCTCTGCCCTTATACGCCTTCCAAGTGACTGCCAGTAAAGGCCCACTTCATATTTCCAGGGGTTTAGGTCTGTTTCCACACCATTAGAAGTATTATAGAGTGAGGCTCATGGGGAACCCAGTCTTACTTGGGTAAACATGTCCATCACGGCCACATGAGGCCTGGACACTGGAGGCCTCGTTTTGCGCAGTGACCTGCTCAGGCCCACCCAGCTCAGAAGGGTGGCATGAAAGCTGAAAGCCCAGGAGAGCTCTTTTCCTGCCAGATGGGAGCTGATTTCCTTCCTGGCCGGCCGCTGAAAGGACTTGCATGTCATGTTTGTCATTTGTCCTCCAGCTGTCTGCGCCTGCATTTCCTTTAGCTTCTCCTCATGGACATTCCTGCAGCTTTCTTCTCCTTAGCCTCCTCATCCCCACCCTCAGGGGAGCCCAGTCAATAGTGAGTGCAGCGGGCTCCGTGCTTGCTTCGTGGGTGGACGGGGCTGGGTAAGGGGCGTCCTGTTACCAGCTTCCACATTTCAAGGTCTTCAACAGGAAGGTCCTCGTGACCCCCTGATAGGGGTGGAGGAGGTGGGTGTGTGACCTGACCCAGGTCCTTCCGGCCCCTGAGAAGGGCCTGGTCAGCTGGGAATGAGAATGTAAACTGGGCAGCCTCACACCGGAAGACCCTGGGCTTGTGCTCTTCATTGTTCCCTGTCCTGGGCCTGCCCTGCGGCCTTCTTATCTGAAGTTTGCAGAAAAAGATCTCTCTCTCTCTCTCTCTCTCTCTCTCTCTCTCTCTCTCTCTCTCTCTCTCTCTCCTGGAGAGAAATCTTGGACACTCAAACTCCCTGCCATCTTAGCGACCCTATAGGGCAGGGTAGACCTGCTCTTGTGCATTTGGGAGCCGGTAACTCTTTATGGGAATAGGAACCTCTTCCTCCTGATGAACTCCTGGTGGTTTCGAACTGCTGCCCTTGCAGATTGGAGGCCAAGAGTAACAGCTATGTCAGGCTTAGCACGTCTCTTTGTTGTTTTTTTTTGCTGTGTCACTGTGTCTATCCCGCGGATGCATGTGGATGCATGGGTGTCTCTGTGTGTGTCCCTGAATGTGAGTGTGTCCTGTGTCTGTGTCCCTGTGTGCATGTGAGTGTCAACTACAACGTCCCTTGGAACAGCATCTCAGTTTGGACCGATGTGGAGAGGTTTAGAATTCCCCGGCCTGTGTGCTGAATAATGTCCACGAAGACGAACCCGTGTCAGAAGTATTTCTAAAACACACCCACGGTGGTCACCAACCCTGAAGGAGAGGATGCTGGCCCCTTGCTAGGCGATTCCAGGTGCTGTTCGCATGTTCATTCGTCCGCTAGGTGGCGCTGGAGCTCCACTCAGCTGCCCCTTCAAGGGGCCAGGAGACCCGGTTTCTAACTGGGTATTTGCATTCTGAACTTAAATACTTTTATTTTTCAGGCAGCCGTCGAGCACGCTTTAAAGGCCAGCCGTTACCACAACGCAGTGAGTTCCCTAAGGTTCACAATCCCCACGTTCAAGTCTCTTACATTGAGGTTCAGTTCCCCAGTGCCTGGCAGAGAGGGCTTTGCAGGCAGGGTGCCTCCCCACCCGTAGCTCCAGAGTATGCGCTGTGAAAGGTAGGGTGCTGACCTTGACCTAAATGTTTTCTAGAATTTCTTTGAAGCATTTTTAATGCCATTTCTATCCCCTCGGTCAACTTTCCCACGTTAGCTATTCTACCCGGGTTCATCTGAGCTCCATGAGGACGCGTCGTGCTTTGTCAGAGTGAGGGTGGGGCTGGCACAGAGTTCTAGGGAAGTGGGTTCCAGCCACCGAAACCCAGTTGAAAGTTGTTGGGTCTTGGGAGTCAGGCTGGTGAAGAGAAAACAAAATGGGGTGGGGTGTTGGTGGGGCACTTGGTGGTTCTGTGGCCTGTTGTGGCTGAAGAGCCTTATCGTCTCTCCTCCAGGACTTCAGAACTAAGCAGCCTCAGAGGTGATGTTTTAAAAGCATCAACAACCAGCTGCTGTGTGTTGATCCTAATTCATGGTAATCCCATGGTGTCAGCGGAGAACTGCTTCCTAGGCCTTTCGCGGATGTGACCTTCTGAATGTCGATCACCAGGCGTTTCTTCCGAAGTGCCTCAGGTGGATTCAATCACTTACCTGATAGTTGGCAGCCAAGTACTTACCCATTTGCCCCACCCAGGAGGCCCTATGGTTTGCTGTGTGCAAGAGCTGCAGTGTCCCACTCCAGGGGGCGGGCACCCTAACAGAGCAGCCTGGCAGCTGGGTCTGTGGGCATGCAGCCAATGTGCTCTTGTCCTGCCAGCCTCCCTCTCCATCTCAGCAGCTTCAGGCTCCAGGACCCACCTCTGGGTCAAAGAAATGCCCCTGATGTTGACCCACTGGGCTGGGGCAGCCTCTTTCAGCACTCCAGCCAAAGTCAGAGTCTCTATAGGTACCTTCACGCCTTCTGTTTATGTACCCCAGACACCCTTCCCACCATTGCCCCTCATACGCCCAGGCTCCTGGGTGCAGTTCACCTGACTACTTCAGTTGAAACTTCCTTGACCACCCGAACTAAAATAAGCCCTCTCTCCACAACCCAGATGTCCTAAAAGTGCCCGCACTCACCCTGGTTTTACTGGGACCATGCACATCCTTTCCTCTCTCACTGCCTGACTGCCAGTTCCCAGGAGAAGGGAGAGCCAGTGCTCTGTAGATGCCTACATTCCTTACATCTCCCTCCAGGTTCCCATGGAGAACCTGGTTCATAACAAGAGCCTGATAGGCAGGAGCCCTTGCTGTGTCCCCCACCCCCACCCCCACCTCTCTCCAGCCTTATCTGAAGGTGGCAGAAAAGGATACTTCCCTTTTTCAACCAGGGGGAGGTAGGGCTTTGGTAATGCCACATTGACCAGCAGGGAGCTGCAGCTAGAGTGCCTCTCATGTACTCTGGGAAACACCAAGACTTGGGGCAGCCAGGAGACTGTAGTTAGGTGTCTCCACGTGCCTTGGAGAGAAATCTCGAGAGTGAACCTGTGACATACACACCTCTTTCTTGTACATGTGTGTGCATATGAACACATGCATGAGGTGTGGGTGTATGTGTCCATATTTGCCTGCATATGTCTCTGTGTGTGCGTGATTGTGTGTTCTGTCTTTCTCTGTGTACACACACATGCCTGCGTATATTGCAAATGTCTGCGTGTGCATGTCTGTGTTCATGTAAATGCATGTATGTGTGAATGCGTGCAGGTGCAAGCATGTGTGTGTCTGTGCACATGCATGCTTGTATGTTTTGTTGGTGGCAATATGAAGGCCCTAGTCCCTTGAAGCTTCACCTCAGATTATATTGATGTTGAAAGTTTTGGAATGCCTTTCCCTCTCTACTTCGAAGACTCCATCTTAGCAGCTGTGGATCAGCAGCCTACTGCAGGCCTTGAAAACACCACATTCACTGGCCCACAGCGCACACAGGGCGCCTCCTTCAGATCCAGCAGTGGCTGGGTCTTTCTGGACCAGCCTGGGTCTCCTCCACTGTAGCTCTTGCCTGCCTGGTCACTCTGAGTTGCCTCCGTGTCTCTTCATGCCTTTGGGCTGTGTCATTGGTCTGAATCCCAGGACCCAGGTGCTGGCTTCCAGAGAAATTGCCCAAAAGCCACTCAGGGTTATTGGCAGAGGCTGCAGTCAGGTTTCCAAAGAAAGATGGACAGGTAGGCCCCTTTGTCCATCTCTGTGAAACCACACGTTAGAATGGGCTGCGAGCCCCTCACAGAAGGCACTGAGTTTGTGGTTTGAGACCTCTGTATCTTTACAATGTGTCATCTCACTTTTTCTTTGTAGCAACCAGATAGTTTCCACCTCAAATAGCCACTTGCCTGCACATGCTTGATGCAACCACAGATTTTATACCTTGGGAGTAAAATTCCATCACAGTCAGAGCCAGTATCCCCACCACTTTCCCCAGCAACCTGTTTCCCTGAGTGTGCCTTGAGGCCGTGGGGACCTGGGTCTTGGGTTCTGTTCCAGCCAGTGCCTCTCACGGGCAGCCCCTGCCCATCTGTCATGGGAGGCTTGCTTATCGCTATGTTGATGAGCAGGTTTCAGTGGAGTTTCCAAACCAAGACGGACTAGAAAGAAAGGTCAAGTGTCTGTTTCTAAAAGTAGTCCCTATAAACCCAGTGGATGACAGTAGTTCATAAATCATCATGGAGTGGTATCGGACCGGGCAACATTTTATTCCACGGTGTACAGTCACCACTAGTAAGGGACAATTGAATGATAGCTTCCATCACAGCAGGAGACTCCTGTAGTGAGAGGCTCATTTGTTTTCTCATGTCCTTCTTAGGTTTATGACTGTTGTACTTAAGGTGATGTCGAATGCGTGCCAACTCACAACCGCCCATTGTACAACAGAATAGCCCACTGCCTGTCCTGCAAACAATGGTGGCTATGTCTGAACCTGTTGTGTCAAGCCATCTCCTCCAGGCCCTGCCTCTTTTCCATTTGAAAGTACTAAGCATGATATCCTTCTCCAGGGACTGGCTCCTCCTTCCGATGATATGTCCAAAATACATGAGATGCAGTCTCACCATCCTCATTTCTAAGGGAATGTTGGCTGTCCTTTTTCCAGGACAGGCTCAGTCATTCTTCGGGAAGTCCGTGCGATATTCTTGGCCAACACTACAGCTCAGTGCGTCAGGTCTTTGCCGGCCTTCCTTGTTCACTGTCCAGCTTTCCCATGCACATGAGGCAATTGAAAATGTCAAGGCCTCTAGTTCCTGAATGCTTCAGCCCCCCACTACCTTGACCCAGTTCTACCTTACAAATCTGGCAAGACCAGAGTACACGCATTGGTACACATAAGAGCTCTCTGGACCCCTGAAATTCAGGAGAGACAAACCCTCAGAAACCATAGTGGGAGTAGGGCTATCCTGAGGGTAGGAGGGTGGCCAGGGAGGGGGAAGGAGGAGGAAGGGGTAACTCTACACAAGGTGGGATATATAGCCTCTGCCCCTGAAGGGAATAGATAACAGAAATGTGGATGATGGGAGACAACAGACAGTGTAAGATACGAAATAATAAAAACAATATATAATTGACCCAAGGATTCACGAGGGTGGGAGGGTAGGGGAAAAAAGAGGAGCTTATACCAAGTGCTCAAGTAGAGAATGTTTTGAAAGTGATAATGATGACAACATATGTACAAATACGCTTGATAAAATTGATGTATGGAATGTATAAGATCTGTAAGAGCACCTAATAAAATTATTTTTAAAGTAAATAAATAAGAAAATATCAAGGCTTGAATCAGGTGCACCTTATAGTCCACAAGACAACATCCTTGCTTTTCAATACTCTAAAACGGTCTGTTTTTAAAAAATAATTTTATTGGGGGCTTGTACAACTTTTATCATAATCTATACATATATCCATTGTGTCAAGCACATTTGTATATTTGTTAACATCACCATTCTCAAAACTTTTTCTTTCTACTTGAGCCCTTGGTATCAACTTCTCATTTCCCCCTCTCTCCCAAACTCTCCCTCCCTCATGAACCCTTGATAATTTATAAATTATTTTTTCATGTCTTACACATGAAATCGTAAATTTATAAATTGATAATTTATAAATTATTATTATTTTTTCATGTCTCCATTCACCCACTTTTCTGTTGTCAGCCCCCCAGGGAGGGGGTTAAATGCAGGTCATTGTGATCGGTTACCCCTGTCTCCCCCACCTTCCCCTTCCCCTCCTGGTATTGTTCTCTCATTATTAGTCCCGAAAGGTTTATCTGTCCTGGATTCCCTGTGGTTCCAGCTCTTATTTGTACCAGTGTGCATGCTCTGGTCTATCCAGATTTGTAAGGTAGAATTGGGATCATGATAGTGATGGGGGAGTGGAGGAAGAAAACATTAGAGAACTAGAGGAAAGTTATATCTTTCATTGGTGCTATACTGCATGCTGACTGGCTCATCTCCTCCCCAAAACCCTTCTGTAAGGGAATGTCCTGTTGCCTACAGATGGGCTTTGGATCTCCACTCTGCACTCCCCCTTGTTCACAATGATATGATTTTTTGTTCTTTGATGCCTGATACTTGATCCTATCGATACCTTGTGATCACAAAGGCTGGTGTGCTTCTTCCATGTGGGCTTTGTTGCTTCTGAGCTAGATGGCCACTTGTTTATCTTCAACCTTTAAGACCCCAGAGGCTATATCTTTTGATAGCTGGGCACCATCAGCTGTCTTCACCACATTTGCTTACGCACCCGCTTTGTCTCCGGCGATCATGTCTGGAAGGTGAGCATCGTGGAATGCCAGTTTAATAGATCAAAATGTTCTTGCACTGAGGGAGTACTTGAGTAGAAGCCCAATGTCCATCTGCTACCTTAATACTAGACCTATAAAGATATGCACATAGATCTATTTCCCCACCGTCATATATAAATATCTTTAATTATGTACATGCCTGTATTTAGACCTCTATAAATGCGCTGTCTCCTAGTTCTTTCCTCTATGCCCTTTTACTTTCCTCTAAAGAGGTCTTTTGTAGCAGATTAACCCAAGGCACTGCAGCGTTCAATTTCTTGGCGTCTGAATCTGTAATGTTGATTGTTGTAAACCCAAGAAATATGAAATCCTTGACCAGTAGAGTCTGTTCCCCATTTATCATGCTGTCATGTATTGGTCCAGCTGTGATAATTTCTGTTTTCTTTTTGTTGGGGTGCAATCCATAGTGAAGGATGTAGTTAGTCTTTGATCTTCATCAGTAAGTAGAATTTATAAAAATTAAGAGGAGCTTATGAAAACAGTAAATAGGAGCATATATGCATATGAGCATTCTTAATGGAGTGAATAAAAAGGCGAATAAAAATTATGAGCTCATAAACTGCCCTCATGTATCCAGTTGTTTTAACACAGCCTTCTGACAGTTGGCCACTAGCTCATTCAACAAACATTTAGTAAAAGGGAAAGAAACCAATAGGTGCCAAGCACTTCTGAGGAGTTCAAAGGTCACTTGGAGTGGACCAGGATTCCAAAGGTGGACGGGACTGGTCGCCGTCTCCAAAATTCTTAGTAGACTAGGGGGTTCTGAAAATGAAGTCTGCAGGCTATCTGCATCAGAATCTCCCTGCCAAGTATTAACAATATAGATTCCTACCTGGTGGTATAGTGATTACCTATTGGGCTGCTACGTGAAAGGTCAGCAGTTTGGAACTGACAGCTGCTCCATGGGAGAAAGACAGGGCTTTCTACTCCATAAGGAGCTACAGTCTCAGACTCTCACAGGGGTAGGTCTACCCTGTCTTTTATGGTCAACATCTTTCTTTTGAGGTGCCTCTGGCATGCTAGTGTGGTTGATCTTTTGGTTAACAGCCAAGATCATTAACAGTTTATACCTCCCACTTAACTCTTATTACCTATTGGGTTTGTCCTAAATACTTTCAGATTAACAGACTTTATACTCACAAAAATTGTCCCACAGGGTTTCTCTACTCAGCCTCATTTTACAAGCAAGCAAACTGAGGCACAAAAAGGGCACGTCCCTTGGCCAAGGCCACACACCTGGCGGGATCAGAGGAGGTGGAATCCCCGCCCAGGGAGGCTGCCGTCAACCTCGCTGCACCCTTCTGCTAAGATATGAAAAGGAAGGTCCTCTGAGGACAAGCGATGACATAAATGTAATTATTTGTAATTATTTGAAGGCAGGAGCTGAACTGCAGTTTTAGAAGTTAGGATGCAAACCTGAAAACATGGGTTAAAAACCCAGTGGAACCAAGGGAAAGCATGGTTTGGGGAGAAGAGAATAAAGATGAACAAACCCTCTTAAGGGTTGTGAGTAATGATAAGAAAGAATAGCAAGCAGAAGGCCTTGGCTCCGATTTGAAAGCACGGGCAGAGATGAGAAGACCAGCTAAGTTTACATATGGCGAAGCCCCAGGCTGTGGAGTCAATACCACTCTTCTCCAAGAGATGGCACTCACCATCCTGAACGAGGACGTCAGTAGCTGCTCCTTCCCAGGAAGTCCTCAGGCCCCCTAGCATCTGGTGTGGTTTCCCAACCCAGAGCACCTCCCCAGGCATTCCTCCTGGCAGGAAACACCCTCTCTGCTGAGCCCCTCCCAGACCTCTTGCCCAGTGCATCCTCCCTCACATCGACTCCTTAAACCAAACCAAACTCACTGCTGTAGAGTCTTTCTGACTCAGAGAGAGCCCATGGGACAGAGCAGAAACTCCCCTGTGGGATTCTGAGACTGTAAATCTATAGGTGTAGACAGCCTCCTCTTTCTCCCACAGAGTGGCTGGTGGTTTCGAACGGATGACCTTGTGGTTAACAGCCCAACTTGTACCCTTTATGCCCACCAGCTGTCATAGCAGAGCGAGACGTCCTCAGGTGCAGTCCTTGTATAAATACGACCTAACCTGTTGGCCTCAGGTCCACTCGAACCCACAGCGGCTCCACATGAGTCAGAGTCGAACTGGGCTCCATAGCGTTCTCAGCGGCCTGTTTATATTCAGAAATCCACCACCAGCGCTTTCGTTGGAGGCACCTCTGGGTCTCCAACCTCGGACCCTTTGGTTCACAGGCAAGGGACCGAGAAAGGGAACTCATTCCCGTTGGGCAGCCACGAGGTGAGCGGTCCCAGAAACACCCAATCCTCTCAATGACAACTGCTGAATGACTGATCGCAGCCATTCATCTTCAAGGCCTAGGCCAGGAAGCGAAGACGGGGCGGGGTTGCAGCTCAACAAGCTGAAACAGGAGGCCCCTGGGAGGGGAGCTTGGGCACCACCCTTTCCATGTGCCACCTTCCAGGAGGAGACCCCGTGGTGCTCCTGCCCGTGTGCTGCACCCACAGTTCCTGGAATGAGACAAAGCAAAGAGGTCAGGTCCCAGGTGCTCATTTTGCTTTGTAGTATTTGCTTTCCTCCTAAAGGTCAAAGCCACTTGCACAAAACGACGGTTTCCATTAGTGGCGTGCGGGGTGACTCGGGGGGCTTAGTGTACTTCCTGCTCCAAACTGCTATGTGACGAATTGCCTGTAATCCTCCCAGCAGCCATGAATAAGGCCTTCCTTTTTCGGAAATGCATACGTGCTTTCTTCCCAGGCTCTTCAATTCCCCACCCTCTGGGCCTCCTGACACTGCAAGGCTTCCAGGTGAAGGGGACGGAAGAAGAAAGGGTGGCTTTTCTGCTGGGCTGAAGGTAGGAGGTTCCAGCTACTCGTTCCTTTCCCAGCGCCTGCCGCTCTTCCTTGTCTTTCTCCCCATCCTTTCCTGCCCCCCACTCTTTCTCTATCACTCACCTCCCTCCTGCCAGCCTCCCCTCTCTTTCCTTATCTGCCTTTTACCTCCTTCCCTCCTCCCACCTTCCCCCCTCTATCCTTCCATTCTCCTCCTGCCCCCCAATCTGCCCCTTTCTTTCCATTCCCTCTTGGCTTTGCCCTGGGTGTTGGGTGAGGCAAAAGCTATTAACAGCAGGCTGAAGTGGCAGCCACCAGAGTAAGCGTCTCAGATTTTAATATGCGTACTAGATTTTAAGATGCGCACAGTATCGCTTCAGGACCCTGTTAAATACAGACTCTGAGCCTTGGGTCTGGAGTGAACTCGGAATTCTGCATCTGCAACAAGCTTGCAGGTGGCTGTGCTTCTGTTGGCTGGGCAGCGTGAGCATGGGAGAGCTCAGCGAATGAACTGGTGGATGGGCATGAGGCAAGCCTGCTGTTGCTCTAAAGAGGAATCCACAGGATCTGGGACAGATTGTGAGGCAGCTCGACCCACCACGGGAGCTGCCGGGACACTCGGACGGTTGGTAGCTCTTACCACCTCGCCACAGCTGCTCTGGGATTTGCAGTTTTGCATTCTTTCTCGCCGGGATTCTTTGAGCTCAACAGGCCTCTCCTCGAACGGTGCAGTGATAGATGAATGGAACTGGAAAGGGAGAGGGGGAGAAGCGGCAGCCATCTTGTTCAGAGCCCCTCGCTACAAGAAGAGGCCCAGGAGGGATGTCAACTGGGATGTGGCCCTTTCATCCTGTGTACCAGCCGGCCCCTGTGGGCTTTAAGTTCCTCCAATCTGAGAGGTTTGGGCCACAATCCAGATGCAAGACGAGGGCTTCTCCATGCGATGTGCTACGGCAAAGACAAAGCAAGCCTGCATCTGAATTTGGGGGTATGACTCCTGGGTGGATAACCTGCCCAGGTGACCCTGACCTACGCTCGAGTGTGAAATCTACCATCACCACCGTCATCTCCAGCTCCAAGTTTCTCCTTTCCTAGTTAGCTAAACTCTCCTCGCTCGAATGGCGCAATAGCGTCATAGAAGGCCACTTCCCCTCACGTTAGAGGAACTTGAGGTCAATTAAGTGTTGCTCATGAGCCCACATCCACCCAGTGTGGGAAGCAGGCCCTACCCCCAAAGCTTGGCTTCCCCATCTGGAGCACTCTCCTCCTACCCACCTTCTTCCCTTCCACCCAATCAGCATCCTGGGTTAGCATCTCACTACTTCTCTTTTGAGCTTCAGCTCTGGTTTTAGTTGCCCTTTCTCTTATCTCTACGTTTAGAATCCCCTCCAACAGACGGACCTTTCTTCTTCCATCCCCCTTTCCCATTTTGCTCCCACTCACGCGTTTTCTGCTCCTCAGATATTGTAACGTCCAAACCCCTCTTCGCATGTTTTCTAAGTCCCGCAAGTCACTCATCTGTCACTATAATCGCTTACAGCTTCTTCTTTTTTAAAATCTTCTATCCAACAGTCATTTCAGCAATGATATGATCTCTCTCTTTTCTGGCTCCCTTCTTTGAAAACCTTCTACAGTCAGATCTCTCGTTATTACAGACCCAACATAAGTATCCTCGCTCTCTCCTGACTTGCACTGGAAGAAACCCTTCTGTCCTTTGGCTGCTCATGGTGTCACGGAGGCTGCTGTGCAGTTGGGAAGCATTTGAAATTCAGGGGTGAGTTGTGCTCACCTCACAGGCACCTTGACTGGTTGAGGGAATGACATGACAGTGTTACTGAATGGGCCTGTGGATGACCCATCTCGACCGTCTTAGTCTCTTAGTGCTGCTCTCACAGAAACACCACGGGGGGGGGGGGGGTGACATTAAAGAAGAGAAAGATATTGTCTCACAGGTCAGGTGGTTGGAAATGTGAATGGAAGACACTGGCTCTGTTGGCTCTGTCTCATGCTGCCTGGTAAGCTCATCTCTCCATTCACCGGTTCCTTGGCACTCTGCATAGCATGCATCTTGCTCCCTTTGTTTCGCCTGCCTCTGTGACTGTATTGAAGACCCCTGGGGGCAGTGCTTGCCAGCTGAGCTGCTATTCACAGGGTCCTCTCCTCAGGAAAAAGACGGGGCTTTCTACTCCCATAAGAATTACTGTCTTAGAAACCCACAGGGCAGTTCTTCCCTGCCTTAGAAGGTCACTGGAAGTTGGCATCGACTTGATAGCAGTGGGTTTGTGAATTTTTTTGTTTTATTATTTGAATAGCTATTTTGTTCTTACGTTACTCAGAAGTGACTAGATTTAGCACACCTTACACGACTATGGCCTCAGTAACATAACACATTTGTAGGTAGAGAGGGTAGGATTCCAACACCTGTGGAAGGGGCATAAACAATCAGCTGGAAACACTAGTCATCCCTCGGAGCTTCATAATCCATAGGACATCTCCCAATGATGAGTGAAAGTAGATAGCTACAATTTTTGAAACGTTCATACCAAAAAGTGGGAAAAAAGTGTCCTCAGTTTATCTTTCAACAAATTGCTAGAGAGTCATATAACGGCATCACAGAAGAGTCCAAGAGTTAGAAGTGCCAGGAATGAATACTATTCCATACAAAATCCAGCAAGAACAATAATCTACAATTGGCTGCATAAATAAGCACACAAGCTTACAGGAGTGGGGAGGAGAATAGACTCTTCAACAAAAATGAATATGCATACATGTGATTATACATGTATATGGAGCCTTAGTGGGATAGTGGTTGCTCATTGGGCTATGATCCTCAAGGTCAGTGGTTCAAGACTACCAGCAGCTCCTAGAAGAAAGATAAGGCTAAACAGTTGCAGTCTTAGAAATCCACAAGGACAGTTATAACCTGCCTCATATTTTGCTGTGAGTTTCCATCGACTCCCATAGCAGTGAAATTTTGAGTTTATATGTGTGTGTGTGTGTGTGTGTATGACAGAATATTTCTATAAATGAGTTTACTTATGCTGAATATATATCCATTAACTTGGTAGAGCACACAGGGAACAAAGTTACGGAAACTTCTTAGTGATAACGGAATACCTTGAGGGAATGAATCACTTGGCCTATGGGTTCAGGACCATAGTCTGTGGAGATACCAAGGTCAATTAACATATTTTACCAAACCGTAGTTTACCCCCCGAAAATGTGTTCTTTTTATTTTTCTTAAAATTGTTATTATGAATCAGGTAGAGGTTTATATTTCAGGTCATCATGCTTGTGTTCAACAACAAATGATTTATCTCATCTCCCAGTAGTTTGGCCTGCCCTTCCTTCTCCATGATACCCTGTCCCTTTCCAAAGACAATGTTCTAAATCCTACTTTAGTGAGTGGTGACTGGGGTCAAAAAACAAACAAACAAACAAACAAAAAACTTGTGAATGTCCATTTAAGGGACAACCACTTTGATCTCTCCCTGTCTGGAGCGAAGAAAAGTGAAGAAAATCAGAGACGCATGGAAACAATTAGCTGAGTGCACTCATGGACCAATCAAACCTCGGTGTCCACAACCCCGAGACCAGAAGAACTAGGCAGTTCCCAACTCTCACTACCAACTGTCCTGAAAGGGGTCATGGATAAAGTAGGAGAAACGTGTAGAACCGAATTCAAAATCTTAAAAAAAAACAAAAACCATAACCCCCAGGCTTACTGATGGGTTAGACTGGTGGAGCCCTTACGGCAATGGCCTTTGGTTACCCTTCAGGTCTGCAATGGACCTGACACCATGGTTTAGTTTTCAGCTAAAGGATAGACAGGTCTGTGAGGGAAACAGTAACGCTAGGAGATACGCACTCCTTAGAACAGGCAACCACTCGAGAGCCCAAGCGCAGCATTTACTCATGGGTCAAGTCCAGAAGGGTTGAGAAAGAAGAGGGAATGGAAATACAAATGACAGGGCAGTAAGGTAAGTGATGTTACAACGTGGGAGTGCAGTCAGCGACATGAAAAACAAAGGTCTGCATTATTGAGTGGAAAACAGATTTGCTCTGTAAACCGTCAACCAATTCACTGTGAAAACATTTTTAAAAAGGAAACCGCAGAGACACTCGGGAGGGCAAGCACTGGTAATAAGGTCACATCTTTAAAATGATTTGGTGTTCTAGGATGACCATTGAGATATTTATTGGGTTTATTCAGAGTTATGGAAACTCTTCGTGCTTCTATACTATGACCTATAATCGTCTAAACTTCAAGGTCAAGTCAAACAGTTTATACTTTGGCTGACATGTAATAGATTGATTTTATTTAAAAAAACAACAACACCCCCCCCCACACACACACACACAAATGGAAACACTGAAAATGAATCCTTGAGGTTCACTATGGGTAGACATCAGAGAGTTAAGATACGTTTTTCTCTAGGGAGTGTGGGCAACAAATCATATGAAATGAATGATCTGCTTTCATTTAGAAGCCTAGCCAGGCTTCAGAAATCAGACTCTTCCCACCTTCCACTTAGGCACCTAAACGCCTGCTTTGTCTATGGAGTTACCCTGATAACTGACACAAATGGGGTTTCCCTGGCTCTTCTCGTTCGGTTGTTCACCCTGCCTGTGTTCCCCAGGTTACTTGCAAACACGGATCCACTTTGCTTCCTGTAACTATAGCCAGAGACATGCAGAACAGTCAAAAGAGTCATTATTTCCATAACTGTCCATGAACAATTTTCTCCTAAAACCACATCTCTCTGACCCTCCGCTCAGCAAACAACCCAAACTGAGAGTATGTTTTCTTAAAAAACCTCAGTCAAATATCTTGGCTGTTTTGCTCTTTTTCTTTTAGCAGATTCCAGGAAGCAGGGGTGCAGGGGTGACTTATGAAGCCCCGATCTGTGAGATTCCAGACATGACCCTCCCACCCTGAAAAAGGGGAGCAAGGGGCCAGGTACATGTTCGCGTAGGTGTTAGTTTTCTCTGTCTCTCCTTATACACACAAGAGTCAAACTTTGGGGTGTTTTGTTTTTCTTGCTTCAGAAAATTATTGCTTTTATAAAACTGCTCATACATGAGTTTTTTCCCTCCCTCCTCAGTGCAAATGGTGATCATTGGGTGACTTCTAACTCAAGGTGACTCCATGCATGACAAAGGAGAATGGTGCTCCCAAAGGTTTTCTGTGGCTGAAGTTTTGGAAGTAACCTGGAGGCCTATCTCCCGAGGCCTCTCTGGGTGAACTCAAACCTCCAAATTTTTGGACAAGTACTGAGGATTCACGTACTTATTTCTAATGCAAAGACAGAACTTGAGGGATCTTAGCAAAGTCACCACCTGTCACTACACTCCTCTTTGCTTTTGGTTGCCGATGCTCTGGACAACACTCTCGGTAGTTGTCTTCCACCCCCAAGAAATGCCACCCACCCACTAGACGTCATCGTGTCTCCCTCTTATCGTGTGTCTAAAAATTCTTCTTTTCTTCCCAACCATCAAACTAAGAAATCAGGCTGAAAGGATTCACTTACCCCAGTTCTCTTCTACCCCCAAGGCAAGAAGGCTTCAGTGTCCTTCCTGAAAAACAACAAATTGTATGACTCGGTTGCTGGTTTTGTAACCAACCCATGAGCGGCCCCAGCACATTGGATCCACCAAATAAGACAGAAATTAGCCTTCTGAGACAGGTTGAGTTTTGAAAAGCTTCAGCAAAGAACCATCCGAAATGGAAGCCAGATACCACTGCTGGCAATTTCTGAGGGAAAAATCCACCAGGGGGTCACAGGAAGTACTTCGACCAAGTGTAAGCTAAAGAATTCAACACATGGAGCTTGCTCCAGCCATGGCCTAGTTGAAGCAATCATATTTCCGTTTCTAACACTCTGTCCTCAAATGAAGTCCTTTCTCTTTTCCCTTAAACTCCTCCTCCCACTGGGGCTATCGTTTCACACAAGGAAGTAAGTAGCAAAAATTGTTTTGATCTAATAAGGCCAAAGCTTCTATCTCCAAAGTGGTGGACAATTCTACCTGGGAAGACCTCTTAGACGGTCCTTGTGGTTCATCACCACTGTCCTTGAGAAGAGCAAGAGCAGGAGGAAGCTGGCAATCACTGGTCGGGTTCCAGGTGTCCAAGCCCTGAAACAGACAACAATGTCAGAGTGATCATCTCCTTCAACCATCACTAGTGATGATAATTGTTCCCAGTGCTGAGGTCCTGCCTGTCCACCTTTGGGTCGCATCTTGCACACATGATCTCATTGTATCCTAAGAGCGACAGTGGCTTACAGGGTGGAAAACTGAGGTTCAGAAAGTTCAATAAGATGTGCCAAGACATATTCTCACAACTCAGAAAGGGTGAGACTTGAAGTCTGGCTCACAAACTGTGCCTCACTGTGGACTGAGCATCATTGCATGGCAGGTGCTGTCCTGCTTCACTTGATGGATTAGTGCTCATTTATATCCAAGGCTGGTGATGGGCAGGGATGGAAAGGCAGGTGATAACCCTTTCCATTGTGTTCTTACTACATATTATTAAGTGAGTGAGTATGTCAGATGAGTCTAAGAAGGAAGAGCCAGCATCTTGTGGGAAGACAGAATCATGTCTACGAAGAATTCGACAATGCCAAATATGTCCCTAGAGACCCTCGTTAGGTCTGAGTGCACTCATAGTACCCATTGTCTTCCCAGCCAAAACCCAACTCCCTACAATCTTATTTCTTTTCTAAGGACAGGCACCTCCTCTCCTATGCCACCCCTCCCCCCCCAACATTATATCATCCACCTCCTTCTGGTTTTATTTCAACATCCTACATACTTTCAAAATACTTCAATTCCCCACCACCTCCATTGTGATCACCCAAACTTGTATTACCAAAATAACCATCTTGCTGGTCTACTAATAGTAGATATACCTGTAGTATGAAATAACGAAATAACACTTAATTTAATTGTATGACTTTACTGCCAGAGTGCCCCTGGTCATAGGTTCTCCCTGTGCTTAATTTCTTCTATTTTAAATAAGGATTGTAATAAACCCATGCCATTTAGTCAATGTCCCTCATAGTGACCCTATGTAGGATTTTCAGGGCTCTAGCTCTTTACAGGAATAGATAGCCTCTATTTTATCTTGAGGAGTGGCTGGTGGGTTTGAACTGCTGACTTTGCAGTAGCCCAATGTCTGCTCAATATTGCCACCAGGGCTCGTTGAGGACTGTAATAGTGCCCATTTCATAGGGCACCTGTACTTCATTTAAACAGTTAGAATAAGGCTGGGTGTATTAAAAAAATATCAAAGTAACTTCTCTCCTGTCCATTCTGACTCAGAATTTTCCCTATGAGTTTCTGAGACTGTAAATCTTACGAGAGTAGAAAGTCTCATCATTTTTGCCCTCAGAGCAGCTGGTGGTCTCAAAGTGCTTATCCTGTGATTTGAAGCCCAATAGGTAACTAGGCCACTGTGCTACCAGGGGTCCCTGCTCATAGTGACCATATAGGAGGGGCTAGACCTGCTCTTGTGGGTTTCCAAGACTGTAACTCTTTGTAGGAGTAGGAAACCTCACGTTTCTCAAGCAACCAAGGCTAGATATAATTAATTTTTCATATGGAATATGGCCAATGATATATGTTACCAATAAATGTTCCTTATATAAATATGAAAAAAATGATACACTCCCACTTGCCTCCCTTCTGTCCTGCCTTGTACAATTAGAGAAATCATCTGACTCCTTGAGCAAATGGCACAGAGGCTGCATCTGACCTTCTCTATCTTCCCAAGGGGGGAGCATCCGAGAGCTGGTGTTAGATGCTGCCCACTTAGCTCTCATAGCAACCCTGTGCACCATAGAAGGAAACGCTGCCCACTCCTGTACCATCCTCCCAGTTGTTCTTTGGTTTGAACCCACTGTGGCGGCCATCATATACATCCATCTTGTCTAGGGCCTTCCTCTTTTTCATTGCTTTCCTGCTTTATCAAGCATCGTTTCTTTCTCCAGGGCCTAGTCTCTCCTGACAATATATCTAAAGAACATGAGACACAGTCTCACCATCCTTGCCTCTAAGGAACAGCCTGGCAGTCCTCCTTTCAAGACACATTTGTCCATGACACGTTCAGTTTACGTCCCCGGTGCTTTAATTCAAGCACACTGATTCTTCTCCAAGTTTCCTCATTCAATGTCCAACTTTCGTAGGCATATGAGATGATTGACGATTCATGACTTGGGTCAGAGGCACTTTAGTTCTCAAAGTAACATCCATGTTTTTCAATACTCCAAAGAGGTCTTGGGCAGCAGATTTGCCCAATGGCACATATTGTTTCATCTCTTGCCTGCTGTTTCCATGAGTACTGATGGTGGATCCAAGAAAGACAAAACCCTTGACAATTGCAATCTTTTCTCCATTTATCAGGTGTTACCTCCTACTAGTCAGTTGTAAGGACTTTTTTTCCCTTTACATTGAGTTGTAATCTACACTCAAGGCTGTAGTCCTTGATCTTCATGAGACAATGCTTCAAGTCCCCCTCACTTTAAGCAAGCAAGATATGTCATCTGCATCCTGTAGATTGCTAATAAACCTTCTTTCAATCCTGATGCCACATTCTTCTTCAGATAATCTAGCTTCTCCGAGAGTTTGCTCAGCATACAGATTGAATAATACGGATAGAGAATACATCTTCCTCTTCTTCCATTGGCACAGCTGCCTCTTGATCCATCTACAGGTTCTGCATGAGCACAATGAAGTGTTTGGAATTCCCATTCTTCTCAAAGCTGCCCATCGTTTCTTATGATCCACACAGTGGAATGCCTTTGCATCGTCAATGAAACACAAATAAACATCTCTGGGTTCTCTACTTTTAGAAAAGATCCATCCGACGTCATCAATGATATCCCATGTTCTAAGTCCTCTTCTCAATTCTGCCTAAATTTCTGGTAACTCCCTGTCAATGTACTGCTATAACCTTTGTTGGATGAGCGTCAGCATAATTTTACTGGCATCTGACAGTAATGACATTGTTCTGTAGTTTGCACACTCTGTTGGGTCACCTTTCTTGGGAACGGGTACAAATATGGATCTCTTCCAGTCAGTTGGAAGTAAGTAGCCATCTTCCAATTTTTCTGGCATGGACAAGTGAGTGCTTCCAGGGCCTCATTGTTGAAGCCCTGCAATTGGTATTCCATCAGTTCCTGGAGCCTTGTTTTTGGCTAATGTTTTCAGTGTCACTTAAAATTCTTCCTTCAGCACCGTTGGATCTTGGTCATATGCTACTTCTAGACAGGGTGGGATGGCCACACATTACTTTTGGTACAGTGAATCTATGTATTCTTTCCATCTCCTTTGGATGCATCCTGCATCATTCAATATTTTGCCCATAAAACCTTTCGATCTTGCAACTCCAGGCTCGATTTTGTTGTTGTTGAGTTTTCTGTTTTAGATATGCTGAGCATGTTCCTACCTTCTGGTTTTCTAATTCTAGCTCTTTGCACACTTCGTTATAATATTTTACTTTGTCTTCTCAAGCTGCCCTTTGGAAATGTCTTTTCAGCACTTTGACTTCATCATTTCAGCTTCTTTGTTCTATAGTTGCCCCCTGGCCTGCTTTTAGCTGCTGGTATTGAGCTTCTCCATAGTCTATTCACAGGGATGTAGTCAATTGGATTTCTATATATTCTATCTGGAGAAGTCCATGTGGATAGTCACCCTTGTGTTGTGGGAACAAATTTATTATTTGTGACGAAGAAGGGGCTCCTCTTCTGGCACTATCTCTGACAATGTTCTGCTTCTGCTTATTAAGTTTTCAGTATCTGGACAAAATTTTGATGCTATCCATAAGGTTTTCTGTGTTTAATTCCTCAGAAGTGGAGAACCTATTCCTTATTGGTAATCTATCCTTAGTCTGGAAGCTTTGCTGAAACCTGTTGGCTTTGGGTGACCCTGCTGGTATTTGAAGTACCAGTGACACAGCTCCAAGCCTCAGAGCAACACACAAGCCACCACACTATGACAATCTGACATTAGGTCTATATTAATTGACTATCTCACTGCTTTACTGAAACCATTTCCGTGACTCCCTCTTGCTTTTAGAAGAAAGGTAAGTGAGCTCTCCAGAGGAGTCCATTGTAGGGCTCAGCTGTTCTTGAAGCTCCCTGCTCAGCGCAGGTTCACTGGGCTTTAACTTCATTCTCCTAGACCTTGTCCCCTGCTCGCATCACCACAGGGCCTTCTCTGCTCTTCCACACTTGGAGTGCTTCACATTTACAAACAGCCTCACTAATCCTCCCTTTGCAAACACAATTCCTACTCAGCATTTAGCTCAAGTATCCCTTTCTCAAAGACTCCTTCTGCCGCCTCTTACTTGGCCAGTGGGAACTTATATTAGTCTGTGGGATGAACACATGAATGCCCGTTGCCATCATGTGAGCTCCATGAAGGCAGACACTTACATGGTACCTGGTAGGTTGCAGTTGCTCAATCTCATCAATTACATCAGAGTTTAATATGACAGCACCGTCCCCTTTCCCATCACCTCTCACTCTCAACTGCCCTGCTATTGGCTCTGCCAGCCTGGGACTGAATAGGAAGCACTGGCACGCTGGGGGTTGTTTCTGAGCTCGCATCAGGTTTCCGAGCTTTGACTGAAGAGGAGATAAACGATCACTAGTTGATTCACATCTTTTCCCTTAATCGATCTGCACAATAACTCAGTTGACACCCAGGATGAGTATTCTCCCCACTTGCAAATAGTAAAGAAAGGTCTGGAGAGGTTGACTTACCCACAGCTTGCATGTAAAGACTAGGATCAGTATAGAGGCCCGAACCCAAGCACCCAGGGCTGCACTCCAGCTTCTGCTGGAATCAGAATGGTGACGACGGTGCAAACGATGCATTTCCTAGCTGTTGCAAGTGAGGTCCCCTGGGGGGTGGAAAGAGTCGGAGAGAGCTGAGGGTGCAGCATGCTTATTAAAGAGGGACATTGAGACCAGTGGCAGCGAAAGAGCCAGGAAGGAACCAGGAGTGAACAGAGGGAGAACTGGAGCTGCAAATGCCCTGACCCCATGGGAGACTCTGGAGGAGCTCTGGCCTGACAAAATTATCCTGGATGGGGCCAATAGAGTCAGAGTTTCTGGGGCTTTCTATTCCCTTCTCATTCCCTCACTGACTGTGAGCGGCACTCAGAGAGGTCTCTCTTCAGGCAAGACCCTAACACACCTGACCACTGGACCATCGAGCCCTTCTCTGACGAGTAAGCTGGGCAATGCATCGTGATGTCCACGGCACTGGTCCTGGATTCCTGCCTTCTCTGCCTAAGACTTGATTATTCCCTTCCTCTCATCCCTTCCCCTGCTTATCCCATCATGGGTTTGTCTGGAAAAGATTTTCTTTCTTTTTCTGAATGGTGCTCTACTGTCGCCTGGTCTGACGGACAGCTCAGGTGTTCTGCCGTTGTGACATTCTTGAACTGGAGTGATTACGATGGCCAAGGCATGGAAACTAAAGCTAAACAAGCTTTGTCTTCATTGCTTAGTGGTGCCATCACGGAAATACCATAGTGGGGTGGTTTTAAAGGACAATTCTCACAGTTCAGGAAATCGGAAGTTTGAATGCAGACTATGGCTCCAGAGGGAGGTCCTTTCTGGTCTGTTTCAGTTTCTCATACGTAGTTGCCAGGAATCCGCAGTGTTCCTGCATTTGTCGATGCACCTGTCTCCACGTCTCATTTCCCCTCGACCACTGTCTGTGTGTGATTCTGTGTCTCCACTGCAGTCTTTATACTTTACAAGTGGTTGATTTGGGACTGCAGTGCAGTGAATTACTTAATATAGCTGTTGTAACCAAAGTCTTTGTAACGCTTACCAAGTGGCTAGGCTCTTGTTATTACTGCTGCTAAGTGCTATCGACTTGGTTCCAACTCATGGAAAACCCATGTAAAATGGAATGAACCACTGCCCACTCTGGCGCCACCCTCTTAACTTCACATTTGAGTCCGTTGTTGCAGTCACCGTGCCAATCCATCTCGTTAAGGGTCTTCCTCATTTTGCTGACACTCGACTGTACCAAGCACGTGCCCTTTTCCAGGGACTGGAAATACTGTCTGGCCATACTTCTTCCAAGACAAATCGGTTTGTCCTGTTAGCACGGGGACTGGTTAATTTTTTCCATCATACGGAGTGGTTAAAATGAGTGATGTTGGAAGGAAGGATGGAAACATCTCACTACCATCAAGAAAGAGAGCTGGGGTGGAGGGCATATTCTGAATGCTGAGATCTCTGTGAGCTGACCGTTCTGAATCCAGGAGACAGCATTGTGACACTAGAGAAACAATAGCAGTGGAAACAGCAGAATAAAGCATAAGACAGAGCACTGGGCCTCCTCTTCTCCTAAATGAGCAAAATTCAGTGCCTTCGGGTACGAAGGTTGTTAAAAGAGTTGGATGTTCTAGGTGCTTAATTGAGGGATCTAGGTTAGCTTGCTCTACAGATGTAGAACCAGAGTGGAGTGCCCTTTGGGTATTTATTGGCAGCACTGAAGCAGTGTTTGTGACCCTTGCCCAATCAGGGTAGAGGCCATGGATCCACGTGGCTGAGAAGCTGAAGACCAGAGAGCGGCACACCTGCAGTCAAAGTCAGGAAGAAATCGTTTTGACTAGAACTGTATGTTGAGCATTTCTGTACCTGAACTGTAACCCGGTAAATAACTTCCCTAATAAACCCCATAATCATAAGCATGATCTGTGAGTTCTGTGTGGCCATTGCAATGGGCTACTGAACCCAACAGAGAAGGACAGAGTTTCTTGGGATGGACAGCTAAACTCAGAATTTATAAAGAGGTTTGGAGGGTAGAGGCATGTCTGAGCTCTATCTCACAGGAATTGACTTTGGACTAACATTGAATTTGATCCCCCTTCCCCCTTGTGAAGTCAGAGAAGGTCAGATGCCACCTCCATGCCATTTCATCAAAGACCCGCTTTACTCTGGTAGGCCCTTATTAACATAACAAAGGAAACCGCTATTTCCACATAAGATCATATTTATTTGTACAGATATTAGACTATCAACACATATGTGGCTCATAATTCAGTATATGACAGACCTTATCTGTCTTTTTTCTTTAGAGATTTAATTTTCCTACCTCTTAGTTGTATTCTTTTTACAAACCATTTCATGTAAAGGTTGTTATTATTATTTAAAATTTAGATTGAGCTGCAATGAACATACATTTCAGTAGTTCAATCAGATCAAGAAGAGTGTGCTATCATCACACTCAACTTTGTAACCTTTTCTTCCCTCTTGTCCCCCTGAAGCTGACTCCCTATTTCCTCCCTCTCTGCCAATCACTGATGCAGCTACTGTCTATGGAATTCCACCCATGCCAGTCTCCCCATACAGGTATACACGCAAAACAAGGACAAGCAGCAAACAAGGACCATATGAAGCAGGTAAAGATCTCACTTTAAGAGAGGGTAGAGAATATTAAAAATTTAGAGTAAATTCACATCGGGTCCAGAGAAAGATCAAAGTTCAACGTGTGACCATTCCAGCCTAGGTAAAGCTGCTAAAACCCACTTCACAATGTTTTTTGCCTGATATTAGGGTTGTTAACGTTCTTAGCTTATGTACATTGGGGTTCTATTTTTATTCAAAAAAAATTTCTGCAAAACTGGGTGATTATATAATGACTATTTTTGTTCAGTGCCCAACAGGGATAGGCCCTGGTCTCATGGGCCTTGCCTCTGGTAGGTACTTTGCTCTTCTCAAAGGACTTCCAAATACACTTGATTTCTCATATCAAGGCTCAGCAGCCATTACCCCCACCCCACCCTAACCCTGAGAAGACATGGAGAAGTCACTGCGCAAGGCCATGATGCCAACTCATGGCAGGGCCAGGAGGCAAATACAGAGCTTGAAACGCAAGGAGCTTTTTCACTCTTCTGGTGTTTAAGGAGAGGGGGGTTAGTCAGAGGGAAACGACTTCTTCTGCTTGATGCTTTAATTAATATTTTTAAATCATTTTATTAGGGGCTCATACAACTCTTATCACAATCCATACATACATCAGTTGTGTAAAGCACATCTGTACATTCATTGCCCTCATCATTCTCAAAACATTTGCTCTCCACTTAAGCCCTTGGCAGCAGGTCCTCCCTCCCTGCTACCCCTCCCTCAATGGCCCTTGATAATTTATATATTATTATTTTGTCATATCTTGCCCTGTCCGACGTCTCCCTTCACCCACTTTTCTGTTGTTTGTCCCTCAGGGAGGAGGTCACATGTAGATCCTTGTAATTGGTACCCTCTTTCCAACCCATTTTCTCTCTACCCTCCCAGTACCACCACTCACACCCCTGGTCCTGAAGGGATCATCTGTCCTGGACTCTCTGTGTTTCCAGTTCCTATCTGTACCAGTGTACATACTCTGGTCTGATGCTTTAATTATTGTGCAAACATCTAGAATACTTTCTTTGGCCAACTGGATTTTTCAGGGTGTAACATTTGAGATAATTTTCCTTCCTTTTATGGTAGCAAGAGAAAGGTGTCTAGGTGTTGTTACATTGTTCAGTGACCTTCAAGGTAGCCAGGAAGTGCAGGCACAAATGGAAGGGAGCAGACAGCCAAGTGGATGTAATTTTATAATCATTAACCTCATCATCATAACATAACAACTACTATTATTATGCCATTTTTGTGCCTCTTTGGAAGTTTGCGTTGGTGGTTTCAGTTGAGTGAGCTTACAGGGGCCCCTGTGTTATCCAACTTAGATTCTATCTCTTCTCCTTAGTCACAATCTGAAAGGATGTCTATAAATTCATGCCACTATCTAAGACGTTCAGACAGTCTGTAGATGATCTCTCCTGGATCTGAGATTGGTTTTCATTGTCTACAAGGATAAGCAAACTCACACCAGCTCAGTAACTGCACCCACTCCCTGACTTGGGGTAGCTCCTTTTTCTTAGCTCTTCCCCCCTTTCTTTCCTGTTAACAGGCCCCTCAACTTTCTTGGCACCAGGAGTCAGCCCCTTGTTGTGAGCCCCACACCACTGAATACCACTCAACCATGGTGACCCTGTAACGTACTCGGCATAAACACAGCCTTTCATAGGTCACGCGTCTGGGTAAACTGAACAAAGAATGGGCTGAAAACATGGTATTGGTTATTGTTTAAGAACTATCACCTGCTTCTTGGCACACCCTCTAGCCTGGGGCTGGCTGGGTTATGTAGTGCATACTTGATCCAGAACTACATAAATGGCCAACATTTAATCAACACTCAACAACTAAGTAAACACTTGATTCATTTGCTTTTTCCTGGCTTTGCTCCCTTTGACAACAGAGGGTCTGTTCTGGGGAAAGAAGGAGATGGCAGTGTCGGCAGACAGAGCTGTTCTGGTTTCATCCGTGGCGGGGTTTATGCTCCCCGGAGCTCATCCTCCCTGCTGGGCCATGTTCATGGTTGGGGAGAATGTTTCTCCCCGTGTCAAGCTGAGGCTGTTTCGCTATGTGAAGTTGTTGCAACGGACTTCATCCAGTGGGGTAGGCGATTGTTTCAGGATGAAGCGGGCAAGCTGAAGTGCTGCTTCACAGACAAGAGGATGAGATGGGCAAATGAAAGAAGCTGATCAGCCAGTCCTTAGTGCCTGTCTGTCTCAGAATATGTCCCCTCCTCTGCTCTTTATAATGCTGTGGGGGCATTTATGAAATCAGTTTATCTGAACACAGTGCAAGGCTCAATTTCTCCTATTAAAATATGGCTGTAAATTTGTTGTTGACAAGGAGTGTGGTGAGTAATATAATAGGCAACCTGTATGCTTCATAGAGAATTTTAATCCTGAACTGTGTTTCCATTTTATAGGGAGGTTGAGTGAGAAAAAAATGAGAACAAGTTTAAGAAACGTGATTGTGAGGAGAATGGTACCTCCCTACCAGGTTAGGAACTCCTGGGTGCACCTGTCCATGTATTACTGATCCTTCTTGGAGATCATTTGGGAAAGTAAGATAACATGTGATCTAACAAACTGTCGTAGAAGCAGAGGAGGAGGGCTAAATGATTAATGAGTAACATCTTTGGAGACAAAACCCCAGCATCAAGATACTGTTTTCTCCCAGGGTGAAAGATTTGGTAACATCTGCTCCTGGAGATAGTCTATAGCTGGCCCATCATAAAGTGGGACAGAAGTTAAGAAATTTAGGATAAGTTAATTTTGTGCCTTCATGATTTTTGTAGAAACAAAATTCATCTCTTTTGGTACAGCCCTGTGGTAGATATGTAATCGTTTGTTGATTTGAGGATTAAGAGTATATGGGTGGAGTCCAGTTTGTCAATCAGATCATAGCCAATGAGGCCTCTGTGTGGGCATAGTATTCTCCTGAGAATTCTGGGAAATCTGGCAATTCCTTCTTGCAGGCCGGAGACACACTCTCTCTCAGTTCACTCCCTTGGAGACTCTCTACTGACAAGGCTGACTTCCTGCGAGACATCCTTGAGGAGAAGCCACATGGACCTACCCTGATGCAGCCCTAGGTGCTGGAGCAGCCATGTGGAGACCCCCTGCCAGCGCTGAGATGCTTACAACACCACTGGATCCAAAGACTTTCTACCCACTAGCTTGTAATTGTTCTGCATTTGGCATCATTGGTGTGTTTCATGAGTCTGAAGAGGACTTTATGGATTCATATTGGACATATGGTCTTATATCGGACTTATGGCTCTGGACTGGACTGGGCTGGGATGTTTTCTCAATGTTCAATTGCTCTTGTATATAAACCTCTTTCGTATAAATGTACCTGTGTGTGGATTTGTTTCTCTGGTCTACCTGGACAGACACAAACCCTTTTGGTCTACCTGACAATTATTAGAGGAGGATTTTCAATTATTATTGTTATTATTGTTGGTGAGTGTGATCGCGTGGGATCAAAAGGAGCAGGGATGAAGGCAATCTTTATGTTTTGTTCACATGGCTATAAAGGCTCGTGTCTCAGTTTTCTGGGGCTGTCAGAACCACCCACCATAAACTGGGTTGCTTCAAACAACATGCATTTATTCTTCGGAGTAATAGAAGTCAGAGGTTGGAAATCAAGGTGTTATTAGGCCACTGGCCCCTCTGAGGTTTAGAGAATAATCTCTTCCCTGTATCTTCCTTGTTTCTAGAGACTCCAGTAACCCTTAGTGAGCCTTGATTTGTGGCAGCAAAACGCAAGGTTTTGCATCTGTCTTTATGACCATCTTCTTCTTATCTCCTCTGTGTTTTCAAACCTCTCTCTTTAAACGTATACCAGTCATTGGGCTTAGAATCTACCGTATATACTCAAATATAAGCTGACCTGAGTATAAGCCGAGGTACCTAATTATTACCTGGGAAACCAGAAAAACTTATTGACTCGAGTATAAGCATAGGGTGGAAATTGTAGAAGCTATTGGTGAGTTTCAATAATCAAAACAAAAGAAACTAAAATTACTAAAAATTGAGACATCAGTGGGGTAATGTATTTAAATATTTATTTTAAATGAAAACATAAATAAAGGACAAGTCATTTAACATTAGTAAACCAGCACAGTAAGTGGAAAATAGGTTTAACAAAAACAATAAGGTATCAACAATGATACCTTAAGAGTACTATTCCCTGAGCTCAATCAGCAACCAAGTTAAAATGTAAAGAGTTAAAATCCTTCAAAACTGGATTCCTCATCATCATCCGTATCCCAATGCAGAGCCACAGCTGGTGTGAGGTCATCATAGATGCTGTCCTCACTAAGATCACCGTCATCACCATCACTGCTGTCATTTTCACACAAAGCGCAGTCTTCACTGCCATCCATAGCATTACTAATACTACATTTCTGGAAGGCACGTCACACCATGTCTTCTGGAATGTCTTCCCACGTAGGATGTGAATTAACACAGAGACCAGAGGGAAGAGATGATGCGCAGCCACAGACACATCCTTACCAGTTCAGCTGTCGGTGTAAGTGAATCAGTACAGATGCTTCTGCGAATTGGAACCATTCATGTCATAGGACGGCTCTGATTGGTTAGATGTGAGTAAACAAACATTCAAAGCCCTGCCTGCAGTGTCAGCGGGACTTGAATGAACAGCGGAGAAACGACAATCACCACGAGATAATGGGCGCTTGTCCTGTTACCTCGGGGGGACCCCAGTGAGATGTTACACCTTGCTGGGGTACCACTGACCCATGTATAAGCCGAACCCCAGTTTTCAGCACATTTTTGTGCTGAAAAACTTGTCTTATACATGAGTACATATGGTACTTAGAAGTAGACAGTCTATAATGTATCCAGTATGACTCATCTTAATTTGAGTACATCTGAAAAGGCTTTACTTTAAAAAATAATTTTGTTGGGGGCTCTTACAGCTTTTATCACAATCCATCCAGCCAGCCATCGTGTCAAGCACATTTGTACATTTGTTGCCCTCATCATTTTCAAACCGTTTTCTTTCTACCTGAGCCCTTGGTATCCACTCCTCATCTTCCCCTCTCCCCTACCTCCCTCATGAACCCTTGATTATATACATATTTTACACTGACTGTTGTCTCCCTTCACCCACTTTTCTGTTGTTTGTTCTCCTGGGAGGAGGTTGTATGTCAATCATTGTGATTGGGGCCCTCTTTCTCCCCCCACGTTCCCTTTCCCCTCCTGGTATAACTACTGTCATGGTCCTGAGGGGTTTATCTCTCCTGTGTTTCCAGATCTTATCTATGCCTGTGTACATGCTCTAGTCTAACTGGATTTGTAAAGTAGAATTGGGCTCATGATAGTGGTGGATGGATGGGGGCGGGGGGAGGAAGCGTTAAAGAACTAGAGGAAAGTTGTATGGTTTGTTGGTTCTATACTGCACCCTGACTGACTCACAACTTCCTGTGACCCTTCTGTGGGAGGATGTCCAATTGTCTAAAGATGGGCTTTGGGTCTCCACTGTACCCTTCTCCTCCTTCACATCAATATGATTTTTTTTGTTCTGAGTCTTTGATGTCTGATACCTGATCCCATGGACACCTCATGATCACACAGACTGGCGTGCTTCTTCCATGTGGGTTTTCTTGCTTCTCATCTAGATGGCTGCTTACATATTATCTTCAAACGGCCTTATTTTCAAATCAGATCATACACAAAAATTTGGGTGGATTACGGGACACTCTTGAACCCACAGGATTCCTGGTGGCATAGTGGCTAACAAGGTCAGCAGTTTGAACCCACCAGCCATTCCTTGGGAGAAAGGCTTGGCTTTTTACTCCTGTAAAGAGCGATAGGCTCTGAAACCCACAGAGGCAGTTTTGCTCTGTCCTATAGGGTCCCCAAGTCAGAATGGACTCGATGGCAGGGGCCTGGTTTGATTTATTCAGCCCACACACCCTGCAAAGAGCTCTGTTTAAAGAGTGCAGAGTGAGAGTAAATGCACCAATGACCAGTGGTTGCTTGTGATTGGAGGAATTGCAATCTCAGTGAATGTCCTTTCACATCAGATTGATCGTTCGTGCCATCAATATTTCTTTAGCAGTTATTGTGTGTAGGCTGTGATCTGGGCATTTGCTTAGGATACCAAATAAGAGGAGGCTATCCCCACTCACACTGAGTTAAAAGTTTTACTCCATGGCGAGCAGCTAATTGAAGAGATAGCTTCCCGTAGACCAAGATGTGTGTATTTCTGGAGCTCTCTCAGGTGGAAATAATAGAACTGAGAGTAAGCTTTCTCATGTTAACTACGTGTTTAACCTCCCAGGTCAGGGTGCAAGGGCGAAGACCCCAACATCAAAAGTGTTTATTGAAGCTTCTTGATGTTCCCAAGACTGAGGTCTCCCCTTCCTTGTATCAGAGGCCTGGGACCTCTGGGTCCCTCCAGGGACACCTTGGACCCCCCCAGGGCTTCGTCTGGAGCAGCAGCGTCTATGGCTGTCTTCACTGCTCTGGCCGTTCTTCAGCCCAGAGATTGTTGCCTGTGGCCCTTGATCTAGTCCCAACCCACATGTGTCCTCTGGCCGAAATTTTCATGATCACATAAAGCATTTTTCCTCAGAGACCAACAGCGTGTTGTTGGTCAGCAAGCAGAATGCGATGGTGGTCCATTGGCAGGGGCACTCACTGGTCGTGACTCAAAGGGACTGCTGTGGCCAGGGGAAACTCGCTGTGATGAAAATGATGAGGGTCCTTGTGGAAAAAGAAGTGAGTCTTCGAGTGGGGAATCTGCAACTTAGGGCATAAATAGGCCTGGCAGGAAAACAAAGGCATAACTGCCAGGAACCAGGTCTGCTGGGAACTGCTGGGGAAAGAGCCAGCCAGGACCAACTGGGCAGGAAGCTCAGGGCACTACAGCATCTGTGCTTTACAGCAGGGGTGTCAGGTTCAGTGAAAACGCCGGCCATTTGGGGCAACAGGCAAGATTCACGCGGGCCACATCACATTTACACATTTTGTTAAATTTATATTTTGAAGTGAGGATTAAACACTATATAATTGCTTTTATTTGAACATTTATTTGATTTAATGTAGTTATCACACTAAAATTATTCTTTTCTACCTGAAACTTGCCAGTGTTTTCCTCCTACTAGTTTTCACTTCCCTTTTATGTTGTGACTGGAAACTATAACAAACTAACTAATAAAAACACAGAATGTTGGACAGCTGACAAACGTGATGCACAATCCTAATGGCTTCCCTCTAAACATGTTAACTAGCGCTGCCGCTAGGTATGATTCATAGCAGCACAACCCAGAGTGCTCTTTCTAACCTTTTCGCTATTGGGATCTGTTCACATTACGTGACACTGAGAGTGGCAGACATATCGCTTCCAGATGTTGCCGGAACTGAGTCAGCGCATTTATACACGTCCACAGGCCCCCAGCAAAGGCACTGGGCCACGCGTCTACTCATCTTCGGTAGTTAAAGGGTTAACGAGGGAATTGTGTTTACGGTATTGCCTCCATTTCCCCTAGTCGCTATTTCCTTCATAACAATTTTTTCTATTTTCATTTTATTTCAGTGCATCGTGAACTACAAAAAATTATCTTGGGGGCCGCATGCGGCCCGCGGGCCACCAGTTTGACACCCCTGCTTTAAAGGGATGGCAACCTGGGTAAGAAGGTGCGGAGTTACAGGATGGCTCATCTCATCTGCTCCCCAAAGGGCAAGTTAACTGAGGACAACATCTCATAATACTGGAATTTTGGATCTACCCAGGACAACAAGAATGTACAGCTGTCAAATTAAAGGTGGGGATGGTATGTTTCTTCTTCACCCCATGTTTCCATGTCTGTCGAGGGAAGGACCTCCCCTGGGGATCGAGGTCTCCTATTTGCCTTACACTTTTCTCTTCTTTTCCATGACCTGTACACATGACCAAGGAGGAGAGGGGTTATTTTCCCACAGATCATCACACTGCTGTGCTCTTACACCCCTAAAGAGAATGGTGGAAACAAATCTACCCCTTTATCCTTTTGTCAGTTAACATCTAAACATTTTCATTGTAACTTTTAAAAAGTTTCTTTCTCAGTAACAAGCAAGAAAACCATATTCCAAAAGAGGTGGACTAACCACAATAAAAGTATGTGTTATGTGACATGAAAAAATAGGACTGAACTGCCTTATTGAATAACCACCCCTAAAAGAAATCTCATAGCTTTCTCTGTTTAAAAAGCGTTTCTCCAGGATTCCATCTGGTCTCCTTTTCCTCCTGGGGAAACTATCTCAGAAGCATGATTAGCATCCTCACTTGTTCGATTGTCTTAACTGATACTTACCATCACCTTTTAGGAGCCCCGGTGTCATGGTGGCTACGCTTCGGGCTGCTGACCACAAGGTCACCCTCCCACACAAAATGTTCTCACTCACAAAGTCACCACCCCGAGTCAGTCCTGATTCACAGTGACCCTAGAGGACAGGGAGGAACTGCCCCCGTGGGACTCTGAGACAGTCACATTTTACAGGAGTAGAAAGTCTCAGCTTTCTCCCACAGTGCCGCTGGTGGTTTCAAACTGCTGACATTGCGGTTGCAGCCCAATTCGTAACCTGCTTCACCACCACAGTCTTGGAAACCCACAGGGACAGTTAGATCTACCCTGTCCTATCTGGTCACTAGAAGTCGTAATTGATTACGTGGCCCTGAGTTTGGAGTTTGCGTTTTCCTCAACCCTCTTCAGCCTCCAGTGAAGGCTCTCTGACGCTGGATCAGCATTTCCCTTGCTGTAGGCAGTTCGCTTGGTGGTTCAATACGCATCTCTGAAGCTTCCGAGCCCTCTGTGCAGAACTGACGACCTAGTGCTGCGATAGCAGTAACACCTCAGGTGGTGGCTTTAGCAAACAGAAGTGTATTCTCTCATCAGTTAGGAGGCTAGACTTTCCATTTTTAATGGGTGGTTCTGGAACTAGGGGAAGGATTTTTCTCTGTATTGCCTATGGGGGAAGACCTTGTCTTTTGTCAGTGTCTGCCCCATGGCTTCTTAGCGAGCTCGATGTGGTGTGGTCTTTCCCTATTGGTGCTTACCTGCACCTGTGCCTAATCTGCTCTATTATATCTCAAATGCAATTGGCTTAAAGCATACCCCATACTGATATGGCCTCAGTGACATAACAAGGGAAAGCCTATTCCAAAGGGGGATTACATCCACAGGTATGTGGTTAGGGGCCAGCAAGTCGGCTCTTACTCACAGTAACTAACTCCAAGCACGGCAGGACAGACCATTGTCTGGCCCTGCACCATCCTCTCAATTGTTATGTTTGAGTTGTTGATCCATCTCCTTGATGGGCTTCCTCTTTTGCCCTGACCTTCCCCTTTGCCAAGCATGACATCTTTCTCCAGGGCCTGGTCTCTCTTGACAACCTATCCAGAGTGTAAGAGTCTTATCATCCTTGCTTCTACGGAGGGTTTGGGTTGTACTTTTTCCAAGAATAGAGAGGTGAGCATTTATAACCCAGTTTTCAGGTGGTGGTGGTGCACAACTAAAGACATACTAGTTACTATACACTTCTGAGGCACTGTGTGCTACATTTTCACATTGTAATTTAAACTGGTCTTAAGAACACCAAGTGTTGCCACGGCGCATCACCCGAATACCAAGCATGCATTTCTTTTTTTTTATTATTAAAAAACATTTTAGGGGCTCATATAACTCTTATCACAATCCATACATATACATACATCAATTGTATAAAAGACATCTGTACATTCTTTGCCCTAATCATTTTCTTTTTCTTTTTTTGTTTTTTAATCTTTTTTTTTTAATTTTAACAATTTATTAGGGGCTCATACAATTCTTATCACAGTTCATACATATACATACATCAATTGTATAAAGCACATCTGTACAGTCCCTGCCCTAATCATTTTTTTCTCCTCTTTTCTTTTTTTACATTTTATTAGGGACCCATACAACTCTTATCACCATCCATACATATACATACATCAATTGTATAAAGCACATCCATACATTCCCTGCCCCAATCATTCTCAAAGCATTTGCTCTCCACTTAAGCCCCTTGCATCAGGTCCTCTTTTTTTTTTCCCCTCCCTCCCCTTTCCCCCCTCCCTCATGTGCCCTTGGTAATTTATACCTCGTTATTTTGTCATATCTTGCCCTATCCGGAGTCTCCCTTCCCCCCTTCTCTGCTGTCCCTCTCCCAGGGAAGAGGTCACATGTGGATCCTTGTAATCAGTTCCCCCCTTCCAACCCACTCACCCTCCACTCTCCCAGCATCGCCCCTCACACCCTTGGCCCTGAAGGTATCATCCACCCTGGATTCCCTGTACCTCCAGCCCTCATATGTACCAGTGTACAGCCTCTGCCCTATCTAGTCCTGCAAGGTAGAATTCGGATCATGGTAGTTGGGGGGAGGAAGCATCCAGGATCTGGGGGAAAGCTGTGTTCTTCATCGGTACTACCTCGCACCCTAATTAACCCATCTCCTCTCCTAAACCCCTCTATGAGGGGATCTCCATTGGCCGACACTTGGGCCTTGGGTCTCCACTCTGCACTTCCCCCTTCATTTAATATGGTATATATATACATATACATATACACATATATATACACACACTTATATCGTTTTTTTTGCATGATGCCTTATACCTGGTCCCTTGGCACCTCGTGAAGCATGCATTTCTTTAGCCCACGTGTAGTGGCAGCATCCCCACTTCCTGACACCAAAGCCGCTATCCCGGCCAGCATTGCAAGCCTTCCTCTGGCCTGCTGCTCTCACGGTACAAGGAGAGCCAAGTAACCCGATGGCAGCGTAGCTTACATTTTAATTAGACTCACTGTATTCCTGTGTGTTTCCCTCTGGAAACCAGGATTTCTAAACACAGATACTTTTAATTGGCAGAAACATGAAGTGCAGGTTCCCAATGTGAGTCTCTAGGTGTGATGTTAAGCAAAGGCACTAGGCACTACTTTCAAAGTCTGGTTCCCAGATTTACATATTGAACCAACTGTGGATTCAACTCCCTATGATGACCATTATTTAAGGTGGAACACTTTCTTCCTAAGGCATTCCATCCTTATAGTATATCATCTATGATCTAGCACCTTTATCTGTGTCTTAAGGAGACCATTCCACTATCTATTGCATCAGTGGCTTCTGAGTGGGTGCTGTATGTATTAGGGTCTGTGAATCCTACTGTCTTAGCTTGATACTTACTGTTGATGGACCAAATATTCTGCAAGTTCTCAGACCAGCGATTCTCAACCTGTGGGTCGAACAACCCTTTCGCAGGGTGGCCAAATTCATAACAGTAGTAAAATTACAGTTATAAAGTAGCAATGAACATAATTTTATGGTTGGGGGGGTCACCAGAACTGTATTAAAGGGTCACAGCATTAAGAAGGTTGAGAACCACTGTCTTAGACGGTGGTACTAACTGAAAAAGCTTTACTTAGAATATATGAAGGGGCTTCAAAAGTTTTGTAGGAAAATGGAATTTAAAGATAATGGAATTTCCCCCAAAACTTTTTGAAGACCCTCTACTACATCTATTTCTTAAAAATAAATCACTGCTTCTTCCAGGATAGACTTGGTCCAATGAAGTCAACTTGCCAAAAGTGGCTGGTTGGTCAGTTCAAGCAATGTCTATGGGAGGGTTCAGGTTGGTCTCTGTTGCTGACTGCTGGGCACTCATCAGTAACAGTAGTTAGATCAGTCTTGGAGAGTGGAAATTCCTGCAGTTGGCCCCGTCCATAGGTTTATTTCCTGTCACTGTGGCCACCATGTTTTAACCCATTGGACCAGAATCAAAGTGATCGATTATTTACTAACTCAGACCTTCTGTTTACACATGACTTTATGGCTCTTCCACAGTGGATGCTTTTTGGTGAGCACTAATATGACACAAAAATATCTTTATACTTTGTTTTGTCTTCCTTATGTTATCCACATATCTTATCCCCAGGTCTTTTTATTCCCTAATCTTCCAGTTAGGTCATTCCTTTGTTGGATGCTCTTCGGCAAAATTTTACTTGCATATGATATCAATGATATTGTTCTATTTTTTGAGCATTCTCATGGTCATTGTTCTTTGAAAATGGGTACAATTATAGATCTCTTCCAGTCAGTGGGCCAAGTAGCTCTCCTCCAAATTTCTTGACATAGAATAGTGAGTGCTTCCAGAACTTCTTAAGCTTGTTGGAACCTTTCAGTTGGTCGTCCATCAATTCCTGGAGCCTTGTTTTTGACTAACGCTTTCAGAATTGCTTGAGCATCTTCCTTTAGCACCATTGGTTCTTGCTCATATGCTACTTCCTGAAATGCTGGGATATGGATGAGTTATTTTTTCTACCGTTTCTCTGTATATTCCATCTTCTTTTGATGTGTCTTGCATCATTCAATGTCTTACCCATAGAATGTTTCAATCTTGCAACTTGAGGCTTGAATATTTTCTTGAGTTCTTTCCATTTAGGTGTGTTCTTCCTTTTTGGTTTACTAACTCTCAAGTCTTTGTACATTTCATTATAATATTTGACTTTGTCTTCTGAAGTTGCCTGAAATTTCCTGTTCAGCTTTGTGACTTCATTATTTCTTCCATTGCTTTAGCTACTCTGCAGTTCACATACAATTGGCAATTCCTCTCAGATATGGTGAAAGGAAGATTCATAAGTTAATTTTAACAGATGAAAGAGTAGACTATCATAGACTTTAAGGACTTTCCCCAGGGTCTGCTAATTGGGGTTTGAGGCTGTTCTGCATTCTTTCTCCTAAGCACATTCCCAATTGATGTTTGCAACATTTCCCTCCTCGTTTTGAGTCATGCACCATCAACAAATGAATATCCCAAAGGCTTTACTTTCACAGGTTTTCCTACATCCACATCATTTTGTTTGATTATACTTTGAGATAGAAGCTCTTCTTTGGTCATATTTTGAGTGCCTTTTAATGAGGGGCTCATCTCTGGCACTATCTTTGACAGTGTTCTGCTTCTGTTTGTGACATTTTCAGTGTCTGATCACGTTCAATGCAATCCATAAGGCTTGCCATTGCTAGTTTCTCAGAAGTGGACAGTCTATTCCTCTTTTTAATCTATTCTTAGTCTGGAAGCTCTGCTGAAACCTTTGGCTTTGGGTGACCCTGCTGGTATTTGAAATACCAGTGACATAGCCTTCAGCATCACAGCAACACACAAGTCACCACAGTAGAACACACTGACAGACAAGTGGTAGAACAGAGGAGTTACGGGAAAGGAATGAAGAGAGATGAAGGCTCACTTATTGCTCCCCACAAAATAAAATGCCCATCTCTAGCCTCTAATAAATCTGTATGGTTTCTAGATTTCCAACTAGCTTAAGAAGAAATACTATGTCACTCCAAATGAGTGTCTCATGAGCCAGGTGAGGTAAATGGTGAAAGTCTCGGCACACACATCTATGCCAGGTAAACATTCTTAGATCCTTACCACTAAATAGTATCACTGTTTAGCAGCTCTGTGGTAGAATGTGTAACCTGGGGTAAGTGCTAAGACTATGAAGGTTGCAAACAGTTACGTTTTTCTGGATAATCAAGCTTGAGAATTCCTTTGCGCTGCCCTGGCTTTGATCAAGTGACTTCTTATAGCAGGTAAAGGTAGGCCACGTTCCGTTGTCTTCTTACAGGTGCCCTGCACAATGCTATGTGTCCAGAAGGAACTTACCGTTTGCCTTACTAATGAACAAGAGTCTTGAGATTTGCTCTGTGCTCACTTGGCCAAGTGGGCCTCCATGTGAAGGGTTCAGCATCACCTGGAGACTTTTCTTTTCAAAACACATCGGCATGTCCCTCCCAGGTTCTGTACTTTGCTGCCTGGTGTTTGTTGGGGCATGTAGGCATGGATCAATTGATAAATTAAGGTGTTTTCTAAATAAAAATATATTTATTTTTTACTTACTTAAATTTTATTTCAAGACCTTATTCCACCATCCGATGAGGATCCTGGTGGCTTAGTAGGTTATATGTTGTACCGCGAACTGCAAGGTCAACCATTTAAAAGGAGGACCCGCTGCTCTGCGGAAGGAAGATGAGACTTTCTATTCTCTTAACGATGTACAGTCTTGGAAGCACAGAGAAGCAGAGATACTCTGCCTTGTCGGGGCACTGTTAGTGAAAATCAACTCACATGCACAGAGAAAACCCCCCATCCGCCGCAGTGTGTGCTGAGAGTTCCTATCTCTCCCTCCGATTGCGTTGAGTTTACAGGAACTTAGATAAGACATCTGACTACTGAGTGAGAGTGGATGTGGCTGTGGGGATTGACTATTTGGTCCTTAGTTCACACAGGTTAGTTGTTTAATTTAATCATTGGAAATTTCAGATCTGGGATTCTCAGTTGCTTATGTTCTTTCCTTGGCGTACAGAGACCTTTCTGGGGTAGCCAGAAGATCAAGGTAACAATTTCCTCTTGGAGATGTTGATGGGTCTTAATGAACCACCCTTCCTTTCCTCACACAGGAATGTCTCTTTGACATAGAGAAAATTCTTAGTCTTTTCTTTCTTTCTTTTTGGTCTAAAGCTTTCCTTTGTCTCCCAAGTCCACACAACAAATCCCTTACAACACACTCAGAGCTTAAGCTACCACACTCCACTGGGGAGCAGAAGCAGGGAGCCAACTACCTGTTTAAGGAGAAAGAAAAGGAAGGTATGAAGGAGAGAAGAAATAAATGTCTTGTGTCCTGACATCAAGATTTTTAAGACTTTCCTAGGGATGTCTTTCTTTTCGTTCACCCATGCTCTAGGAAGGGTGTGACCCAGATCGGAGGAGGAACTCTACTTCCAGCAGAGCAGGACATATTGGGCGGATATCGCACCGTGCATCCCACCTGTTGGTTGAAAAGTATGATAAGTGAACACATTAATTTAGACTTGGAGCTCGGGAATATTCTGATACCAGATGGTGTTATGGATTTTGAGTTGTGTTTCCTGAAAAGGTATGTCGAAGTCCTAATCCCAGGTACCTGTGAATGTGGCCTTGGTTAGAAACAGGGTCTTTGGATTTGTACCAATTAAATCGGTATAAAGCCTTACTGTGGTAGGGTGATTTTTAATCTCATCTGGGTGATGCCCTTATCAAAGAGAAAGAGAGACATGGACACAAGGAACATGGACAGAGAGTCAAATGAAGATCGAGACCAAGATTGCAGTGATGTATCTACAACCAAGGATACCAAGAAGTTCCAGAACTCACTAGAAACCAGAAAGCTACAAAGAATTCCTTCCCTAGAGCCAGAGAGAAAGTATGCCCTTGATAATAAACAATCCAGGATTATAATAGGCTACGTTTCCATTGTTTTAAATCACCCAGTTCGTGGTACTGAACAACAGCTCTAAGAAGCTAATACTGATGGGCACTGAGCCCATAAGCAAACCAGTGCCCCTGGGAATACCTAGGATTTCCTTCCACTTCGTGAGTGTGCAGTCTGAAAGTGGAGGACCTGTCACAGGCCTCAACAGCCTGGGCATGTAAATGAGTTCTGCCATGGATTAAATTGTTTCCCCAGTAATTGGCATTGAAGTCCTACAGCCATACTTTGAAATGGCTTTTCTTTCCTTATGGTAAGAAGGTCGTAACAGCAGAGGGTGGTTCTTAAACGTACTGCCTCCTGCGTTATGAAAAGAGCAGAACTGATACAAAGACACATCAAGAGGCAAAGGGGACTCATGGGTACACCTAAGACAGCTCAGAATTGCCGAAAGCTAGTAAAAGCCAAAATAGATAAGACCAGACTTCTCTCTAGAGCCGGGCCTTAGATTTCTAACTTTCTGGGCTGTGAGGATATAAATCTGTTCTTTCAAGCCACTCACTAAGGAGTGGGCTGTGATCCACAAAGTCAGTTCAAAACCATGAGCCAACCCTGAGGGAGAAAGACAGAGCTTTCCACTCCCATAAAGAGTTACAGTTGGAGGTGGGCAAAGGCTCCGAATAGAAGTTTCACAAGGGCAGAAATCCACATGGCCAATAAACATATGAGAAAATGTTCTCTATCATTAGCCATAAAACAAATGCAAATTAAAAGGACTATGAGATACTACCCAACACCCTCAAAGATAGAGATACCAGGAGGATAAGGGGAAGGTGAGGGGAGAAAGGGGGACCGATCAAAAGGATCAACATATAAGCCCCTCCCATATCTCTACTCTCATTGTTGGCCCTGAGGGGTTTATCTATCCTGGATTCCCTGTGTTGAAGGCTCTTGTCTGTAGCAGTGCGCATGTTCTGGTCTGATCCTATGTGTAAGGTAGAATTGAGGTCATGATAGTGGGAGAGGGAAGCACCAAAGAACTAGAGGAAAATTGTGTTTCATTGGTGCTATCGTGCACCCTGACTGGCGCATCTCTTCCCTGTGACCTTCTGTGAGGGGACGTCCAACATGAAAGCGGTAGTCTTGCGTTTCATCAGTACATGCTTTGAGTTTTCTTCACTGTCAGCAAGTCAGGTGTGTCACCTACGTATCACAGGTTGTTAATGAACTTTCATCCAGTCCTGATGCTGCATTCTTCTTCATATAACCCAGTTTCTCAGATTAGTGTGTCTGCATGTGCCTTGAACCAGCACTCTGAAAGGACACAAAACTGGCACATGCCTTTCCTGTATTTGAACCATTCACTATTCGGTTGTTCTCTACAAACAAAGGCCTGTTGGCCCAAGTTCAGGTTTCACATGAACACAATGAAGTATTCTGGAATTCCTAACCTTCACAATGTCCTTCATAGTTTATAATGATCCACAGAGTTGAATGCCTTTGCAGAATCAATAAAACACAAATAAACATGTTTCTGCTATTGTCTGCTTTCAGCCAACATCCATCTGACAACAGCATTGATACCATCTTCTGAATCTACCTCAAATTTCTGGAAGCTTCTTGTTGATTTATTGCGGCAACTCTTCTAGCATGATCCTCAGTAAAATTTTACTAGCATATGATATTAGTGTTATTCTTCAATAAGTTCCACATTCTGTTGGGTTATCTTTCCCTAGGATGTGCACAAATAAGGATCTCTTCCAAATTTCTTGCTTTAGCGTACTGAATGCTTCTAGCATTGTATCCATTTTTGGAAAGATTTCAAAAATTGATATTCTGTCAATTCCTGGTGAGGCTTTTTAAAATTTTTGCTAGTGACTTCAGTGAAGTGTGGCTTTTTCCTTCAATAACTTCTGAAATCGTTGAATGTGGACACATTCTTTTTGGTGCAATAACTGTGTGTCAACCTTCTGTGAGGTTATAAGATGTTTTTCCTCAGTTTTTGCCTCTCAGCACATAAAGAACTCACATGGAAGAAGGACAAAAGCAAGATAAAGTTTTTAATAGTACATTCTCATGGACATGGATGGGACATTTCCAGAAAACCTGGATAGGAGCCTGGTCATAAGGCTAAACCCTTCCTCCCCTACTGGTCTCCTTCCATCTCCACTCAGAGGGCATTTGAGTGTAGGTGGGCTTTCAGTGAGTGCATCTTAGTATGCATCTGATGGAACCAGTTTTATAGTGCATTTTTTCCTAGTAGCCTTCTAGTATATGCCTTATGAAATCCCCTTTCCTTCAGAACTCGGCTGGCTTGTTTTCGCAGCTTGGTGAGTCGCTTTAGGGGACAACCTCCTTTTCACTAAGCTTCTGGCCTGTCACTTCCATCTTCTTTTGATTCTTCCTGCATGTAGGGACATGAGTTAACTCCATAAATGGCCCCTGCAGCTAAGTAGGTACACCCTGTGTGGCCTTGGGCCCACCTAGATGGTACCCTTCCCCAACAGATAGTCACTGCACCACAGCTGGAAGAGACATTGTGAATGCTCCTACTCCACCACCACCACCCCTTTACCTGAGTAAAAGGAGTTTTGGGTATGTTAGCATCATCATTTGGTTAGCGTCAGTGAGTCTTGGTAGGTTAGCCCACTCCCAACCTCTTACCCTGTAGCCCACTACCCTACCCCATAGTGGAAACTTTTTATTTTTGGCAGCTCCACTGCAGGCTATAAGTAGTGGTATTCTGTTCATACTGGCCTCAATGCCCCCAACACTACAAACAAACTTCTCTCCGATTGGCCCCAGGTCAGCTTCTCATGCTCCTGGCATGTACTTTGACCTTGAGTAGACTCCACACTGTATTGTGCAATGTGTTTTCCATAGACTACTTCAATATTGCAGCTCGAGGCTTGAATTTTCCTTCAGTGTTGCCAGCTTGATGCATGACGAGAATTTCCCTCCCTTTGGGTTTTCTAACTCCGGCCCTTTGCACATGTCAGTGTAAGCCTTTACTTTGTCTTCTCGAGCTTCCCTTTGAAATGTTCTGTTCAGCTCTTTGACTTTGTAATTTCTTCCATTTTCTCTAGATACTCTGAGATCAAGATCAACTTTCAGAGTCTCTTCTAACTTCCACTTTGGCCCTTTGTCTCTTGCTTGTCCTTCTAATGACCTTTCATGATCTTCGTGATGCTATTCTTGATACTATTCTACAACTCATCTGGTTGTCAGTCATTAGTATTCAGTGAGTCAAATTGATTTTAAGATACAGTCTGAATTCAGGGTTGATATACTTAAAGTAGTATTTTGACTCATGTGGATTTAGGCTGTGACCCATTAAACCTGGCATTGATGCTGATAATGACAATTACTAGAGCTGGATAAGCAGATTAAGTCATGGGTGCAGTGCAGTGCAGTGATTGAGGTTTGATTATGAAAGTCCTGGGATAGGAGTACATTCCAACTCCAGGGACAGTGGCCTATGAGTCTAGTGAGAAAACCTGAGCAGTGTCAGGGCAGTCCCATCCGCTCGATGGCTGAAAGCAAAGAGAACAAACCTTTGTCAGCCTTTGTCACCTGACTCCCCAAAGTGCAATTTCTGCACTAGTAGCTCAGGTATCTCCTGGGAGAATTCATAAAGGCCCATCACAGACTTTCTGAAAATTAAACAAGACCTTTCTGCAATGCACCCTTATCACTAAAACCTTCGAGGAGAGCCCTTTTTGGAAGGTAGAGTGCAGAATTATAAAATAACACAAGTTAATTGCATACAGTGTACTAGAAATATTGTATATTCTTTTTAAATCCCACTACATGTCTCCAATGAACATTGCTAAGAGGAAGGTCTGTGATTGCAAGGAAGAGAAAACATGCATTTTAAATGGATTCGGGAAAGGGTGGCCTATGGCTTAGTTTAGCAGCCACGTATCAGCTCATGTGCCAGAATCTCTCATCGTTGAAAGGCACCACCTGGTGTTTCAAGCACTGAATGCCAGGTGTTGACAGCAGAGGTAGGTAGGGCAGCCAAAGGAATCTCATCTCATGCCCTTTACTTCTATAAATTGGTCCCAGACTCTAGGGACTCCTTCCTGTGATAGTTAAGTTTTATGTCAACTTGGGTGGGTCAGGATTCTCTCATGATATGATATAGAGTGGTGAGGTCAACTCCATGATGGGACCTTCTGTGAAGCAGGCAATGAGGTGTGGGGAGCATAGACCTCCTTAGTTTGGTCACAACTGTGATACAATTGAGGGAGGTTTCATTCAGGATATGGCTTTACTCAGTATACATGTGCAATGCATGGAAGCTAGATCCCTTCTGCTGGCTTTGGATCCTGCATCTACTTCACTGACTTATTGCTATGTTGCCTGCTGATCCCAGGAGCCATCAGTGGACTGCAGATCCCAGATTCATTCCGTTTGTTATATACCAACTTGCGGTCTCTGTGCTTCATCGTTCTTCTTCCTGTCCCTCGGGTTCTGCAACTACAACACTCAGGAAAAGCCTTTAGTTTACGTCTGACTCATAGGCTTAAGCTTTTTCTTGACATAAGTCTCTTTCTATATATATATACATGTACAAATGTCACTAGTTTGCTTCTCTAGAGAACCCAGCCTAACACATTCCCCAACCTTATTTTCTTTATGACAGAAACAATGGAATTGAATCATATGGTCACCTTAACTGTCATATGCCTTCTTGGACCTTTATAGTAGAGTTGTGCATGGTGGAGGCAGTTGGTAAAAGGTTCTTCCCTAAATGCCTTTATAATCCTGGGGATATTACTTAATCTTAGTCTGTGTAGCTCTGACATAAAAGGGTTCTATTCTGCTCTGATGGTGTAAGATTATACATTGGGCTGTGGTCCACAAAGTCAGCAGTCTTCTCAGGAGAAAGATGGGCTTTCTACTGCTGTAATGAATTACATTCTTAGAAACTCACAGGGACAGTTCTGCCCTGTCCTATGGGGTCTTTATGAGTCAGCATCAATTTGTGCTGGGCTGTTAACCTCAAGGTCAGCAGTTCAAAACCACCTGCTCCTCCAAGGGAGAAACATGAGGCTTCCCACTCCTTTAAAGTTTTAAAGTCTTGTAATTAATCTTCAAGAATGGGCCATTAAATGTGAGATAGTCTCGTCAACAAATGATGCTGACAAAATTGGATTTCAATGTGTAGAAAAATGAAGTATTACTCATACCTCAACCCTTATATAAAAACACATTCAAGATGGATCAAAGACCAAATTGTAAACCCTAGAGCTATAAAGATCATCAATGATAAAATAGGGATAAGCTAAGGTTCTGCTTCATGGCCAACACATTATCACATATAACAAAGGAAACACACGATAGGTGACAAAATAGATGACTGGGACTTACTGAGAATAAGACATTGATGTGCATTGAAAGACTCTATCAAAAGAGTTAAAAATGAACCCACAGAATGGGAAATAAAATCTTTGACAACAACACAATGGACAAGGGACCGATAGTTAAAAAATTGGTAGTGAACTGGACACTTCAATAGGAAAACAATGAACAACCCAATTAAAAAGCAGGCAAAGGACAGGAATAGGCAGTTCACCAAAGATGACATCCAAATGGCCAAAAAACATATCATCATAAACACTAGCCAGTAGAGAGATGTAAATCAAAAAAATGAGGAGATACCAACTTACATCACATTGGCAGCCAGGTTTAATAAAACAGAAAATAACAAATACTGGAGAGACTACAGTGGTGGGACTATAAGTACAGACAGGTACTGTGGAAAGCAATATAGCACCACCTTCAACAAATGGGTTTTATATCTTAAAGAAGTAACAAGAACTTTTGCATATGCATGCTCAAGTTCAGTGCAGCACTCTTCCAAAAAGGAAGGAGATGTAAACAACCTAAAAGCCCATCAGTAGAAGAATGGAAAAAGAAATTCTGGCAGACACACACTGTAAAACACTCACTGTAAAACTATGCACTGCTTAACACAATAATGAAACCACGAAGCGCATCATGACATACATGAAGAACCTTATGCGGAAGGAAATTTAAACTCCAAACTCACTGCCACCAAGTCCACTCCGACTCTCAGCAACCTTATAGGATGGGGCAGAACTTCCCCCTTTGGATTTCCAAGGCTAACACTTTATGGAAGTAAAAAGTCTCATCTTTATCCCCCAGAGCAAGGTGGTTTCAAACTGCTGCCATTGCATTTAATAGTCTAATTCATAATCGCTATGGATAAATATGAAATGAGACCATTGTTATAAGGGAAAGAAATATAAAATGCTATACAAAGTTAAGATTAAAGACTTTCAGACCAAAGGGAACAGATTTTGGAGACTGCCAAGGTGGTGAGGGCAAGGAAGAGAAGATAAAGCTATGGGTTAGACCAGGGGCTGGCAAACTGGCTTATGAGCCATATTTGGCTCTTTTGGTACATAAACGTGCCTCTGAAGTGAAATTGAAAAAACTAAAGGATAATATTTAAGTTGTTGGGAGGAACAGGATTGGATCTTCCATCTCAAAAGTTGACCAACATCTGAGCTAAACTGTTGGCAGGTGTTAACTTGGTTGTAATAGAAGATAGTGAGTAGTGTCCTCAAGAGGAAGAAAAGAAATCAAAGATTGGATGAAGGGTAAACTATTGGGAAGATTGATTGGTAGTTTTAACTAATGAATACAAAGTTGATGATTTGAAATGTAATCCCCCACTTAATTTTCTTTCTGTTTAAAAAAAATCATTTTATTGGGGGCTCATACAATTCTTATCACAATCCATACATCCATCCATTGTGTCAAGCACATATGTACATTTGTTGTCATCATCATTCTTAAAACATTTGCCTTCTACTTGAACCCTTTATATCGGCTGCTCATTTCCCCCCTCCCTCCCCATTTCCCCCTACCTAATGAACCCTTCATAATTCATAAATTATTATTATATTGTCATATGTTACACTGTCTGACATCTCTCCCTGCCCTCTTCTCTGCTGTCCATCCCCCAGGAAGCAGGCTATATGTAGATTCTTGTAATCGGTTCCCCCTTTCTACCCCACATTCCCTCCACCATCCAGGCATTGCCACTCTCACCACTGACCCTGAAGGACTCATCTGTCCTGGATTCCCTGCGTTTCCAGTTGCTATCTGTACCAATGTACATCCTCTGGTCTAGCCAGATTTGTAAAGTAGAATTGGGATCATAATAGTGGGGGGAGGAAGCATTTAAGAACTAGAGGAAAGTTATATGTTTCATCGTTGCTACCCTGCGCCCTGACTGGCTCATCTCCTCCCCACAACCCTTCAATAAGGGGGTGTACAGTTGCCTACAGATGGGCTTTCAGTCTCCACTCTGCACTCACCCACATTTTGCTCTTTGATGTTTGCTGACTGATCCCTTTGACAGCTCGTGGTCACATAGGCTGGTGTGCTTCCATGTGGGCTTTGTTGCTTCTGAATTAGATGGCCACTTGTTTATCTTCAGGTCTTTAAGACCCCAGATGCTATATCTTTTGATTGCCGGGCACCATCAGCTTTCTTCACCACATTTGCTTATGCGCACATTTGTCTTCAGTGATTGTATCAGAAAGGTGGGCACCCACTGATATGAATTTTAGTTCTTTGATGTCTGACAACTGTCCCTTCTACACCTCATGGTCAGACAGGCTGGTGTGCTTCTTTCATGTGGGCTTTGATGCTTCTCAGATAGATGGCTGCTTGTTTATCTTCAAGCCGTTAAGACCCCAGATGCTATATCTTTTGCTTGCCGGGCACCATCAGCTTTGTTCACCACATTTGCTTATGCACACATTTTTCTTCAGCAATCGTGGCGGGAAGGTGTGCATTCTAGACTGCCAATGTAATAGAACAACATGTTCTTATATTGAGTAAGTGCTTGAGGGGAGGCCCAATGTCCATCTGCTGCCTTAATACTAAACCTATAAACATATGCACATAGATCTGTTTCCTACACTCTTATATAAATATATTTACATATGTACATTTTAGTCTTTAGACCTCTATAAATTCCCTTTGTCACCTAGTTCTTTCCTGTATTTCCTCTAGTCCCACTATCATGCTCAGCCTTCATTTGGGTTTCAATAATTTCTCTCGGTTACATTGCCCTTGCTGAATCCCTACCAGGCCTCTCACACCCTTCTTGCCACTGATTTTAGGTCACTTGTTGGTCCCCTGTGCCTGGGTTAGTCAGCACCACTTCCTTACCCCTACCCGCCCCCCTTCGTGTGTCCCCCCTAGAACCATTGGTCCCATTGTTTTCTCCTCCAGACTATTCATCCAGTCTATCTTATCTAGATAGATCTGTAGAGATAATAATATGCACCAAAAATCAAGCCATAGCAGGATGGCCGATGAGTGAGAACACAGCAATAACAAGAAAGGAAACCAATTACTCACAGAAGAATAAATTAATTAAAAGAAAAAAATTATAAAAAGAAAGAAAAACCTGTAAATAGATCAGGGTCTGATTTTTTATCTCTAGGCGTATCCTTCAGTCAGGTCTGATTGGGTACCATGCTCTGACCCCAGAGACTGTCCTTTGTACTCCCTCAGGGACTCCCTGCTCTGCTCCCACGGTTGCTCTGCCGCGCGATTTTAGTGGTTTGCCTTGGTGTTACAGGGTCAGTCTGGGCCAGTTCTGACACTGAGTCTCCAGTGATGTCCCCCTTAGGAATGGCATGTCTCATAGTGAGATCAGCCATATTGTCCACTCTGTCCATTGAGTGTTCAGAGCGGGGATATCGTACTCCAGGCCTGTAGGTCAGGATGTGCTCCACTCTCTCTTCCTCCCCCTTCATTTGCTCCCATTTTCTCTGATCAGACATGCCCATCTCCCCTAGCTGTATCCTCAGTGCTGTCCTCTAAAGTAAATTCTTCTGGGGGGAGGGCTAGTTGTCCACATAGCTGGTATGGGGCCCGAGCCCTCAGGCCCCTCCACTGTTTCTCCACTCCTTACCAGCATGCTGCATTCATCTGGCACTGGCTTTAAATCTGGCCCCTCTTTCCCTTTGGAGACACCTTATTCCTCCATCACACATCTTTTGTTTTTTCTTTCCCCTTTCCACCCCCTTTTTAGTTGCACACAATATTTACCCCTGGATTTGGTCTGGCCACTGCCATACTACCTCAACCTCAACCCTGGAGTGTTTGTATACAGTAGCTTTTTCCCTGTGCTCCTTTTACATTTACCTTTCTGTTCTTTCATATATATATATAAACTTACCTCAGCGGACTCATGTTATAATTGTCCTTTTGGGCTTGGCTTACTTCACTTAGCATAATTTCCTCCAGTTCTTCCCATGTGGCGATATGCTTCATGTGTTCATCACTGCTTTTTAGCGATGCATAGTACTCCATTGTATGTATGTACCACAGTTTTTTAATCCATTCATCAGTTGATGGAAATTTGGGTTGTTTCCAACTCCTTGCGATTGTGAACTCTGTCGCAATGAACATTGGAACACAGATGTCTGGCCTTGGTTTGTTTCTTGCCTCTTCTGGGTATATGCCCAGTAGGGGGATTGCTGGGTCGTATGGTAACTAGATTTCCATCTGTTTTAGATATCGCCAGATTGATTCCATAGTGGCTGTACATACCTACAGGTCCACCAGCAGTGGATGAGAGTTCCTATCTTACCACAGCCGCTCCAACACTTGTTGCTTTCTGGTTTTTTGAATTGGGCTATCTTTGAGGGTGTTAGATGGTATCCCATGGTTGTTTTGATTTGCATTTCTCTTATGGCTAATGATCTGTAACATTTTCTCATGTATTTATTGGCCATTTAGATTTCAGACTCTGTGAAACTTCTTTTCAGGTCCTGTGCCCACCTCCTCAGTGGGCAATTAGTTTTTCTCTTATTGTAAGCTGCAAAGTATTGTAGATTTTAATAATAAGACCTTTGTCTGATGTGTCATTGCTAAAGATGTTTTCCCAGTCCGTGGACTCTCTTATTGCTCTCTTGGTTAATTCTCTCAATGTAAATGGGTGTTTTATCTTCAGTATATCCCATTTTTCATTTTGTGCCTTCTCTATGTTTGCATCCGTGCCTATTTCTGATAGCCTATGTATTCCCGTGTCAAAGTTCTCAAGTTGATCCCAATTCCCTCATTGATGGCCCTAATAATTTGGGGTTTAACTTCAAGGTCTATGATCCACCTTGAGTTTATTCTTGTGCATGGAGTGAGATGAGGGTCTTGTTTTATTTTTCTGCAGGTAAATATCCATTTCTCCTAGCACCACTTGTTAAACAGGTAATTTGCTTCCCATTTGCTATTTTGGGGGCCCTTATCAAAGATCAGTTGTCTATATGCTGATGATTTTATTTCTGGGTTTTCAGTTCTTTTCCATTGGTCTGAGTATCTGTCATTGTACCAATACCATGTGGTGTTGACTACTACTATGGCTGTAGATTATGTGTTAAAGTCAGGTAAAGCAAGCCCTCCCTCTGTGTCCTTTTTCTTGAGGAGTTCTCTACTAAGTCTGGGCTTCTTCCCTCTCTATATGAACTTGGTAAACAGTTTTTCCACTTCTTTGAAGGAAGATGAGGGTAATTGTATCGTGACAGCTCAAAATTTATATAGTGTCCTTGGCAGAACTGACATCTTGACTCTATTGAGTCTTCCAATCCACGAGCATGGGGTATTCTTCCATTTGTTGAGGTCACTCTTGGTTTCTTGTAATAGTGTTCTGTAGGTTTCCCCAGATGGATTTGTTGTTCCTTTAGTCAGGTACATCCCTAGATATTTCAATTTGTTTGGCTATTGTGAAGGGTACCACCTTTTGATCTCCTCTTCTGTGGTCTTATCTGATGTGTATAACAGTCCGATGGACTTCTGTTTGTTGATCTTGTATCCTGCCACTCTGCCAAACTTCTCTGTTTCTTCCAGTACTCCCCTTGTGGAACTTTTGGGATTTTCCATATATAAAATCTTATCATCTGCAAATAACGATAGTTTCACTTCTTCCTTCCCCAGACGAATACCTTTGATGTCTTTTCTTTGCCTTATGATGTTAGCTAAAACCTCCAGCATGATATTAAATAAGAGTGGGGACAAGGGGCATCTTTTTCTGGTCCCCTTTTTCAGTGGGATTGTGGTAGTCTTTTCTCCATTGACTACCACCTTGGATGTTGGATTTTCATAGATAGCTTGTATTGTCTTGAGGAACTTTCCTTCCATTTCTATCTTCTCAAGTGTCTTAAACATGAATTGGTATTGGACGTTGTTGAATGCTTTTCCTGCATCTATCGATATTATCATGTGGTTCTTATAGTTTTTCATGTCAATGTGATGAATGATACTAATGGTCTTTCGTATGTTGAACCATCCCTGCATCCCTGGTATGAATCCCACTTGGTCATGGTGAATTATTTGTTTTATATGCTTTTGTATTCTGTTGGCTAGTATTTTGTTAAGGATTTTTGCATCAGTGTTCGTTAGGGATATTGGTTTGTAGTTCTCGATTCTTGTGGGATCCTTGCTCAGTTTGGGTATCAGAGTTATACTAGCTTCATAGAAGAAGTTCAGGAGTTGGTCATCTTTTCTATGTTCTGGAAGAGTTTGTGTAGGATTGGTATTAGTTCTTCCCTAAATGCTTGGTATAATTCTCCAGTGAAGCCATCTGGTCCAGGGGATTTTTTTGTTGGTAATCCCTTGATAATCTTGTCTATTTCTTCTATTGTTATGGGTTTATTGAGATTCATAACGTCCATTGAAGATAGTCCTGGGAGGGGTTGTTTTTCCAAGAATTTGTCCATGTCTTCCAAATTTTTGAATTCATTGGAGTACAATCCTTCATATTAGTTTTGATTTCATTAGGGTCTGTTGTAATGTCCCCTCTTTCATCCCTTATTCTTGCTACTGAAATTTGTTCCCTCCTTTCTTTGGTTAGTTTTGCCAGTGGCCTGTCATTTCTGCCTGTCCTTTCAAAGAACCAACTTATAGCAGCATACATTTTTTCCATAGCTTTCTTAATTTCCCTCTCCTGAATCTTATCCCTGATTTTTATAATTTCTTTACTTTTGCTATTAGTAGGATTGTCCTGCTGACTCCGCTCTAGTTGTAAATTTTGTGTCAGCGTATCAATCATGAGTCTCTCTTCCTTTCTCAGGTGTGCATGTATTGCTATGAAACTTCCTCTGATAACTGCCTTTGATGTGTCCCATATATTTTGGTACGTTGTGTGCTCATTCTCATTGATTTCAAGAAATTTTCTAATTTCATCTCTGATCTGCAACAGTACACATTCCTTTTTTAATATAGTGTTATTCATTCTCCAATTGTTTGCTATTGTTTTCTTCATCTTCCTTTTGTTGATTTCCAGCCTTATGGCACAGTGGTCAGAGAGAGAGGTCTGTATGATATCAATGTGCTTAAATTTATGTAGATTCGTCTTAAGTCCCAGCATGTGGACTACCTTTGAATATGTGCCAAGTGGGCTTGAGAAGAATGTGAATTAATTGAATTTGGATGAAGAGCTCTGTAAATATCTATCAGGTCAAATCATCTATTTGTTGTGGTTAGATCTCTAAGCCTCCTTGTTGAGTTTCTTTTCCTGTGATTCATCTTTCTCAGAGAGTGGTGTGTTGAAGTCACACAGTATGTGATTTCTTTTTAAATCTTTTGGAGTGTTTGGTTGACATATTCAGCAGGTCTCTCATTTGGGGAATATATGATCACAATGCCTAGTGATTCTTGGTCTAACATTCCCTTGAACATTTTATAGTTTCCCTCCGTATCTCTTTTTACAGTTTGTACTTTGAGGCCAATTTTATCCGAGAATAGGTTTGCCACCCCTGCTCTTTTTGAATTGTTGTTTGCTTGGTATGCCTTTTTCCAGCCTTTGATTCTCAGCCTATTTTTGTCTGTAGCCTTGAGATGTGTCTCTTGTAGGCAGCAGATTGATGGGTTGTGTTTTCGAAGCCAGTTTTCTAGTCTCAATCTTTTAATGCCCAAGTTTAAGCCATTGATTATTCAGGGTTATTATCTCCATGTGCGGACTCTGTGACATCATCATATACCTTTTGTGTTGGGTGTTTTCCTACTTTCCTTTCTCATTAGTGTGTGTGTGTGTACCATTCTTAACTTCTTTCCATCCTTAGGCCAATGCTATCTTGGGGTCTGTTTTCTCTTTGTTGCCCTCTGGGTGAGGTTGTTCTATGTGGGGGTCTCTTATTTATGCTTGGTGGCTGTTGTTTTTCTGCCCACACTGGGTCAGGAAGGATCTTTTGTAGGGCTGGGTTTCTTCTAACGTATTCTTTGAGTTTTTCCTTTTCTGGGAAGGCTCTTACTTCTTCATCTATCCTGATCGATAATTTGGCTGTGTAAAGTATTCTTGGGTTAGCATTGTTTTCCTTCAAATTTTGGAATATGTTACTTTACTTTCTCCTCTTTTTCATAGTTTCTGCTGTGAGGTCTGAGTATATTCTTATTTGGGAATCTTTATGAATGATTGCTTGTTTTTCCCTAGCTGCTCTCATGATTTTCTCCTTTTCCTCAAAGTTGGATAGTTTAACTATTATCTGCCTTGGTGACTCCTTGGGATCCAATCTAGCTGGTGTTCTTTTAACCTCCCAAATGGTTGCCTGGTTTCATGCATTAAGCTGGGGAAGATTTCCTCTCAGAATTCTCTCACTATTGTTGCAGATGACTTCTTGGTTGAGTCTTACTCTGTAAGCCAATAAATCTAATGTTCCTGTTCATAGCATCAGACATAACCCTTAGGTTTTCTTCAGCTTCTCTGATGATCTTATTAGATTTTTGTTCGCGTTTGTTAAAGTCTGCTTTGCTGTCCTCCAAGTCATTGATGCAGTTCTCTGCTTCCTCCAGTTGATTCTGGAGGTCCATATTTCTGCTACTGGTTTTTGTTATCTCCTCCCTAAGCTCCTGCATTTCCCTTTGGTTTATTGCCTTTATCTCCTCTATCATCTCATCCTTTTTCTGTACTGTTTCCCTCATATCCTGTATGACTCCAAGCAGCATTCTTTCTGTGGCAGCTCAATGTTTGCTTCTTCTATGCATGTTCTTATGTTCAGGAAACCTTCTGTTATTGTCTTTTGTTTCTCCTGTTTTTTCATTGAGGTCGTTGGGGCTGATGGCTGTTTGTGTTGCATTGTTTTAGAGGAGCCAGGTGATATTTTCCAGGGAGACGAAGAGCACTGACTCTCTCTAGGAGACTTGTAGGAATGCTTCTTTGAGCTGCCTACAGCTAATTTCAATATGGAATCAACTTACCACTTTATCCTCCTGTGGCTTCCCTTTCAGGGGAGTGCCCCAGAAGGCTGGTCCGTTGCCTGCTTTGGTGTTGCAGAGGTTGGGCAGAGGTTCATGCAGCAGGTTGGAATGTTGAAGAGTGTTGGCTGAGCTGCATTAGGGTCCCTGGCACACAGGCAGGAATCCCCATGTAAGAAGTTCGGTAGAATATCCCCTGGTGAAGTTCAGGGCTTTCCCCAGCCACGAGCTATCTACACATGGTGGAGCTCACCTAGTTGGGTGTGGCACAGGCATAAATGCCCTAGGCTAAGGGGAGTGGTCTGGAGGTCAGCAGTGGAGTGTGAGGGAACAAGAAAGAGACCAAGAGGAAAATAAAATTTAAAAAAAGTTGAGACTGTGGGGGGATACAGTGAAGAGAGGGAAACAAAAGCAACAATGTAGTCGAGTCCTGCTCCCTGCCTGTAGAGCTGCAAGGGTTTAGTCCCTGCCGGAAGGTGACCCCAAGCTGTGGCTATGTTGAGAAAAATCTCCTGAGCAGCCCTCTAAGACTGTGGGGGGAAAGAGAGAAGAGATGGAAACAGAAGCAACAATGTAGTTGAATCTCGATCCTTTCCCATGGAGCTGCAAGGGTTTAGTCCCTGCCTGAGGAGGCAGTGGTCCCAAGCTGTGTCTGTGTTGAGAAAAAGCCCCTGAGAAGACTTCCAAGACTGTTGGGGGATAGAGAGCACAGATGAAAACAAAAGTAACAATGTAGCTGACCCCCCTCCTCCCCCGACCCAATCCCTGCTCATGGAGCTGCAAGGGTCTAGTCCCTGCCCAGAGGCAGGCAGATGCAAACTGTGGCTGTGTTGAGACCAAGCTCCCCTTCAGGCTCCAAATGGTCACAGCTCTGGCAGAGACAGTGGCGGGGCCAAGGTCAAGCCCCAGCCGGCTTCCACTGAGGTAAGCCAAAAGCCCCCAGCCCCTCAAAATCCCATGGGTCTGTGCCTACTTATCTTTATGATGCTCCTCTTGTGGTCCAGCAATATTGAATTACCCTCTAAGCAACTCTCCTGGGCTGAATTCCGTAGAGTCCCTCTGGTATGTGTCACTCTGTCATCCATCATCTTCCCAGAAGTCTCCCGTTTGTTTTTTTTAACTGCTGACATCTTGTGCGCCCTTCAGGACTAAGCAATCTATTTTATAATTTCAAGCCCTTTTGGTGTATTCCATGTACTTGTGGTCTGAGTAATCCTCTAAAATAAAAATGGTGCTAGAATATCCACCAGCCCTTATTTCTTACACCATCTTCTCATTCAGTAACCCATTGGCTCCTAACACTCAACAAGCTACTTCTGGATCTCGTATCTTATGAAGAGAAGAAATACATGGAGAATGGTGGAGAGGTCTGTTAGTGTATGATGTGAAATCCCTACAGTTTTGCTATATTCTAAAATTGCTACTAGGAATGTACTGCCTAATAATCAGAGATGAGAAATCTGGGAACTCTTTTACATTAAACTGTATTTTCTAGCTTTACCCAAGAGCTTATTCTTACCAAATTTAATCATGTTCCCCTCATTTTTTCAAGAGATATTTAATCCCACTTCTTACATACATTGTGACGAGCACCTAACACATATACAGTTCTTGGACATAGATGTCGCTAACGGTGTGAACTTCCATCTGAATCTACATTTTCTGGTGCTCAACTATTGCAGGCTTCCACTTTTCTTTATTGTCCTATATAAGAAAGCATATTGGAAAAATACACAATATCTCTCAGACTTTCAGGAAATGTTATTAAACATTTTGATAAGTGAAATTTAAAGAAGTTGAAATATGCAGATCAAATTTCTTTTATAATATATCAAGGCTCATACAAATCAGGAGATGTGTTTTTGCAGAACCATAGTTTCAGTTTTACTGAACCAAAAGCATTTGAAAAAAGCCAAAAACAAAAACAAAGTCTGAGACATTTAGCAATTCCAAACTGTGGCTGGGCTCACCCATCCCTAATTTCAAGGGAAATTAAATCCATCTGTTTCTCATTCATTTACACTCAGTTCACCAAAATGTTATTTGGTAAGAGCAATGGGACATCCAGGAAGCCACCCAGGCTGTTTTTAAAGCCATGTTGTTCTCAGCTGGGAAGTAGAGTTGGCTAATGTCCTCTTGGACCAGCTTCTTTGGTGGTTGACCTTCCACATAGAACTATCAAACTTCTAATGGATCATAAACAGGCTGAGGTAGACTCATAGATATGTGAGCATTCTAAGAGGTCAACAGGCCCAGACCCTTGCCTCAGGGCAAAGTTAGATACTTTGCTACCCCAGTTTAATCTTGTCTTCATTGCTAATCCATTCTTGTGCACATTCACTCTCCCCTTCAGATATTCTCTCTCCATGTTGCTGTTAGTTGCCAATGAATTGGCCCCTGACTCCTCATGACCCCACCACACTGGAATAAAATATTGACCGGGCCCGCACTATCCCATGAATGGTTGTGGATTGATTTGTTAGAATCTTAAAATAGGTAGTGTTTTCATTCCACTGCTTTTGGGAAGTAGATACCCGGGCCTTTCTTTTCCGTCTGTCTTAGTTTGGCAATGCTATTGAAACCTCTTAATCTCATAGCAACACAAAGCCTCTACAGACAGACAAGGGGTGGCTGGGCTTGAAGTGCATTGCAAAGAAATAGAATCCAGGCCTCACAAACGGAAGGTGAAAATTCTACTGAAGCACCACCGGCCTGTACTGCCCATTCCACAGAGCCACCTTGAAAGTCCCATGCCTTCTGGCATACACTGTTAACACATCACTCAAATTTTCTGCTATTCCTTTGATCAGTTCTCTGTGCGGTTCTCCAAATGCCTGCAAACTCTTCTGCTCACAGCTAGCACCTGAAACTGGTAGGGACTTACCCTTGGACCCAGGATTTATTTTTCTTTCACCCCAGAAGAGGAATCAGGAATTATTCTGAAGGGTGGAAAATGACCCTAGAGTCTGACAGTCTGGGTAGAGATGTTTGCTGGACCTGCAGGAGGGACCACATTTAAAACCATATGCATTAGATTCAATGAATTTCCTCAAGTTGTTGGGTTATCTAGGGATGCTCATTCCTCTGGTAGCCAGAGATCCACAGAAAAGCACAAGTCCCAATAGAACCCATAGCATGGCTCTTTCATAGGGGTGTGCTCTCTTTGACACAAGGAAACATTGGGGAAAGACACGAGGCAGTTCAAATATGACACCCCTAACAGGAGATGAGAAGAAGGTAGCAAAAGAAAGGCAGTCAGAATTCTTGGCAAATAACCCGAGTGGAAACTAGAGATACTGAGTCAGTTGGCAAATGATGACATGTATACAGTCTCCTCTCCTGGTTAAACCCGGGTACTTGACAAGGCCTTGTAAATACTCCATGTTAAAACATTAACCCCCAAACCAAGCTCACCTCCATCGAGTACCTCCAGGCTCTCAGAGACCACACAGTACTGGGTGGAACTGTCCCTGTAGGTTTCTGAGTCTGTAGCTCTTTACTAGAGTAGAAAGCCTTGTCTTTCTCCCAAGGAGTGACTGGTGGTTTCACAAGGTCACCATCCCAATGCATAACCACTATGCTAAATCCTCCATAGAGTTTGTCTGAATGCAGATTAGGAGATTAACACATTATACTAGAGGATTAAATTTTAGGAATGGATTCTCTTAGTTTTTAAAGTGATTTTGGTGACACGTTTACAGAGAACATTGGTTTTCCATTCAACAATGTATATGCATTTTGTTTCATGACATTCATTGTAGTCCCCACAATGGAACAACATTCTTCCCCCTGTTTCCCCTTCCCAGTTGCTCTTCCTTCTTACCCCCTTCTCCCTGGGTAAATGGTGCCTCTTAGATCTCATAGAGCTGATTGCTCTAAGGAGTGCAGCTAGTGCGGTGTTATTGTTCACTTTATAGACTTGTCTGTTGTTCAGCTAAATGTTGAAGGTGACTGCTGGTTTAGGGTAGGTAACTATGACCCATAAAACACCACACACACACACACACACACACACACACACACACACACGCTCACATCGAGTCCATTTGGATTGATAGCTACTCTGGATAGGGGTTCAGAAAGTGTAGATCTTTGTGGGAGCCTGCAGCCTCACTGCCAACCTTGAGGCTACCAGTGCGATGTTTGCCTGACAGTCCCCAGGACTAAGAGCCACAGTCTCCCTCTGACTCGTCCTTTGTATACAATTTTGAGTTTTGTTCATCACTTTTCTCCAATTCTAGCTAGGACTTTCTGATGTGATCTCTTTCAAAGAAGCTGGTAGTGGTAGGTGGGCATCATGTAGTTCTTCTGGTGTCAGGGTCATGTATGCTGAGGTTCATGCATTTTGTTAATATTTTGGACGTTGTCCATGTATAAGGACCCCTCACAGCATAGTGGTTATGCATTGGGCTGCTAACTGCAAGATCAGCAGTTCAAAACCACCAGCTTCTCCTCAGGAAAAAAATGGGGGGGCGGGGTTCTACTCTCATAAAAATTTGCAGTTTCAGAAACTCAAAGGGACAGTTCTATCCTGTCCTATAGGGTTGCTATGAGTTGACATTGACTCACAGCAGTGAGTTAGTTTTGTTTGGTTTGATTCCCATGCATCTTTGATTATGTCTTTGCTCTGGGTGGGGAGAGACCAATAATTGCACCTTAGATGGCCATTCACAAGCTCTTATGATCCCAATCAGTACTCATTAAAGTAAGATTTAAAACATGTTCTTTGTGCACTGTGTTATGCCAATTAACCTTGATACACCCTGTGACTATGACCAGCTGCTTATTCCCTCAAGGCATGTGGTTACAGCTAAAACACACGTTGCTCATGGTTCTACTGCATACACTGTATATTCAAATGCATGTGGAGAAATTTCACTTCATCATTTCTGACATCACTCCCTTTCTCTCCCCCTCTGTACCCTTTTCTCATCTAAGTTTTTGGGTTTGATGATTCCCTGACAGAACTCACAGAGTGCTTATAGTTAAGTAGTTTATTTGAGAAGTAACAGATTATAATTCAGGATCAGGATGAACTTGGAAGTAACAGGAACAATCGAGGAGCTAGGAGACAGTTTGTCAATCAGGCTGACTTCCAGTCAAGGTAACCCTCAGCCCTCAGCTGCCAGTCTCTTCACTCACGCCTACTGCTCTTGGTGAGCTCTGCTGCTGGTTGGTTGTTTCGTGGAGCTGCTTCTTGATGTCTCACACTATTTCTTGTCATTTTCAGTGTTACACCTTCTTTCCTCTCTATCTATACCTCTGTCTGGTAAATCACTTAGTAGCAAGCTGCTTATCAATTTCCTGTTATGTCACCCTCTCCCCCCACGCCAGCCTAAGCAAGACCATGAACTAACCAATCCCCTAAGTAGACTACTTAGTTTGAACAGTAATTGACCAATCCCTACAAGGATTTTATATATCTTATTTACAGATTCCCAGATAATCTTTGTTTAAAGATTATTTTATTGATGGCTCTTACAGCTCTTATAACAATCCATGCATCAGTTGTATCAAGCATATTTGTACATATGTGGCCATTATTATTTTCTAAACATGTACATTCTGTTTGAGCCCTGGGTATCAGCTCCTCCTTTGACCTTCCCTCCCCCTCTCCCACCCACGTGACCCCTTGATAAATTACAAAGTTTTATTAATTTCATATCTTACACCAAACACTGTCTCCCTCCCCTGAAGTTTCTTCCCCATTCCTCTTCCCAGCTTCCTCCTACCACCTGGTATTGCTACTCTCATTTCTGTTCCTGAGGGGTTTAACGGACCTTGATTCCATGTGTCCTGAGCTCTTACCTGTGCCTGTGCACATGCTCCAGTCTAGCCTTCAGTGAACAGCAGGATTGCGGTCATGATAGTAGAGGGTGAGAAAGCCTCAAGGAACCAGAGAAATAGTGTTTCTTCAGTGCTATAATCCACCCTGGTTGACTCATTCCTTCCTTTCGACCCTTCTCTGAGGGGATGTCCCATTGTCTACAGATGGGTTTGGGGTTTCTGCTCTGAACCTCCTCATTCCTATTGATATTGTTTGTTTGATTTGGGTCTTCTGATGCCTGTTACCTGATCTCATCCACACTTGCACAGGCTGGTGTGCTTCTTCCATATAGGCTTGTTTCTGTTAGTTGGCCGCTTGTTTAACTTCAAGCCTTTAAGACCCCAGATGCTATATCTTTTGATAGCTGGGCACCATCAACTTTCCTCACCACATTTGCTTGTGCATCCATTTTATCTTTAGAGATTGTGCCAGGAGGGTGAGCATCACAGAATGCCAGATTAGAGCAAAGCGTTCTTGCATTGAGGGGGTGCTTGAGTGGAGGCTCAGGGCATTTTTATCACTCCCCAAAGTTTCCTTTTGTCTTTTTGCAATTTATATTTTCCTTTATCTTTGGCTCCAGGCGATAACTGATTTTCTTTCTGTCACTTTAGATTACTTTGAATACTTCAGCTTCTTATGAAAATGAAATCATAATGTATGTGCTCTTTCTGCCTGGCTTGTTTTGCTCAGCATAATGACTTTGAAACTCAACTATATTGTCTCATTCATCAGCTCATTAGATTTTTTTGTTTTTGGCTGAGGGGTATTTCATTGTAAGGGTAGAAGACATTTTGTTTATCTTTTACCTGATATACACATGTAGGCTTTTTCTAAATGTTTGACCTATTATTAGTTCAGCTTCTGTGAATAAGGACATATAAGGCTTTGAGTGGGCACACATTTTCATTTTGCTTGGGAGAATGTTTAAAATTGAATTGGCTGGGTCATATGGTCTGCATATACTGAACTTTTAAAGGAATTGCTTAGTAATTTTCTACAATGGTTGTGTTATTTTGTTTTCACGAACAGCATATGAAAGAGTTCTGATTGCTGTATGTACTCACTGGTAATCAGCATCGTGTGTCCTCATTTTAGCCACTCTTTTAGGTATAGAAAGGAACCTGGGAACGCAGTGGTTACGTGTTGGGCTGCAACCTGCATGGTCAGCAGTTTGAAGCTACCAACAGCTCTGATGAAGAAAGATTGGGAACCCCACAGCTGAGTGCTACAAGTCAGCACTGACTGGATGGCAGTGAGAAGCTAATGGTTATGTATGGGGCTGCCATCTACAAGGTCCAAAGTTCAAAACCACCAGCCTCTCCTGGGGAGAAAGATGGAGCTTTCTACTCACAGGGGTCAGTTTTACTCTGTCCTATATGATATGACATCAACTCAAGGGCAATGCGTTTTTGGAGCTTAGTAGTGATGTAGGGAGCCATGGTGGCATAGGTGTTACACGTTAGGCTTCTAACCACGGGACAGCAATTCAAACCCACCAGGCCCTCCAAGTGCAGACGAGCCTTTCGGCTCCTCTAAAAGTTTGCAATCTCGGCAACCCTACGGAGCAGTCCTTCCCTGCCACAGAGAGTTGCGAAAGAATCTACATAGGTTGGTTCGTGGTGGATGGGTAGTGGTTTTATAACAAAAACTGATTGCTGTTGAATCAATTCTGACTTCCAGTGACATCAAAGTTGCAGAAGTTGCACTTCACAGGACTTGCATGGCTGTGACCTTCCAGAAGCTCATTGACAGGTGTTTCTGTCAATCCCCTCTGGTGGGTTCAGACCACTAGCTTTCAATGAGTAGCCATGCACCTTAACTCTGTTAGCCACCCTGGGGGTCGATAATGGGCACATTATGGTTTCTAGGTTTTGTCTGTTTGTTGTAAGGAGTTGGACTGCTATCTACAAGGTCAGCTTTTCCGAACTCCCAGTTGCTGTGCACGAGGAAGTAGCTGTGTGCTCCTTTAAAGATCTATAGCCTCTGAACCTAAAGAGGCAGTTCTCTTAGGCACTCTTCTTATGGGTTGTTGTCTTATTATTGCATTGTTGTTCTTTATATATTTAAATACAATTCCTTTGTGGGTATTATATCTATCTATCTATCTATCTATCTATCTATCTATCTATCTATCTATCTATCTATCATCTATCTAGTTGTCTCATGTCTTCAAGTCAATTCCAACTCATGAAGACCTTATGTGTTACAATGTTGTTGCTGGGTGCTATCGAGTCAGTTTTGACCCATAGCAACCCTGTGCACAACAGAACAAAACACTGCCCAGTCCTACGCCATCCTCACAATTGATCCTATGCTTGAGTCTCTTGTTGCAACCACTGTGTCAGTTCATCTTGTTGAGGGCATTTCTCTTTTTGCTGCCCATCTATGATACCAAGCATGATGCCCAGATTGTTTTCGCCTGCCAACATGTTCAAAGAATGTCAGACTAAATTTTGCCATTCTTGCCTCTAAGGAGCACTCTGACCATACTTATACCAAGAAAGATTTGTTTGTCCCTTTTGCAGTTCATGGTATTTTCAATATTCTTCACCAACATCACAATTCAAATGAATCAATTCTTCTTCAGTCTTCCTTACTCAATATCCAACTTTCACATGTGTGTTAGGTCAGGCTGACTAGAGAAACAAACCAGTGAGATATATATACATATATAACACTTTATAGGTGTGTACATATGTAAATATATTAGCCCATAATAATAGAGATATTGTCCTATGTACATATAGTTATATGGCAATACACTGAGGTGGTGGGCAGACTTTGGGCCTCTGCTCATACCCTCCCTCAATAAAAGAACACTTTGTTCTAACAAACTGGCATTTTGTGATGCTCACTCTCCCAGCACAATCTCTGAAGACAAAATGAGTATATAAGCAAATGCAGTGAAGAAATCAGATAGTGCCAGCTATTAAAAGATACAGTGTTTGGGGTCTTAAAGGCTTGAAGTAAAATAAGTGACCATCCAACTGTGAAGTAACAAGTCCACATGTAAGAAGCACAACAGCTGGTGTGATCATGATGTGTCATTGGGACCAAGTAACAGGCATCAGAAGACCCTTAACAAACAAACAAACACATATTATTGAGAATGAAGTGGGTTGGAGCAGAGAACCAAAGCCCATCTATGAACAATGAAACACTCCCCACACCAGAGGAACTGCATGGAAGGATGAGTCAACAGGGTGCAGTAAAGTACTGATGTAACACACACAGTATTCCTCTGGTTCCTTGAGGCTTCCTCACCCCCAACTATCATGAGCCCAGTCCTGTTTCCCACTCTGGACCAGACTGGAGCATTTGCACAGGTACAGAGAAGAGATAAAAGCTCAGGACACACAGAATCCAGGAATAGGAATGGGAACAGTAATACCAGAAGGGGAGAGGGAAGGTGAGGAGAGGAGTGGAGTGGAGGAATAAGGAACTGATCGCAATGATCTATTAACACATAACCACATCCCCACTTCCAAAGGAAAACCAACAGAAACTATGGGGGAACGAAGACAGTAGTCAGTGTGAGATATGAAAATAATAATTTATAATCTATCAAGGGGTCATGAGGGTGGGGATGGGAGGGGAAAAAAGAGGACCTCTTACCGAAAGTAAGTGTCTAGAAAAGAATGATGGCAACATATGTACAAATATGGCTGATAAAATTGATGTATTGATTGCAGTAAGAGTTGTAAGAGCCCCCAATATAAGGATCTTTTATTTGAAGAAAAGAAAGACCTTTATATAAATAAGTAATTATATATAATGAAAGCATCCCAGCCCAGTCCAATTCAAGTTCATATGTCCAATAAGAGTCCATAAGTCCCTCCTCATACTCACACAATCACATGCAATGATGCAGTGTGCAGGAGCTGCATCAGAAGCTGGTAGGTGCACAGTCATGTGGATCCAAGGCCGGAGGAAGCAGCGCAAGTAACCAGCAACTCTCAGGGTGACCACCGGAGTCCCAGCAAGCAGGAAAGTGAAGGGAGAGAGAAGGTCCCCATGGCCCCCCTTACAAAAAGGCCACACTCACAAGGAAGCGCCAGCAGGCTGTGACCTGATTGAGAGGCTGGATCGTACTCCTAGACTTTCAGACAGCTTCAAATTGACATTAAATCATCTAACTACCACAGCATGTATATAAGGCAATTGAAAATAGGATGACTTAGGTAAAGCATGAGGAGCCCTTGTGGAGTGGTGGTTACACGTTGATCAGCAGTTGGAAACCACCAGCCACTCAGAGGGACAAAGGTAGGACTTTCTACTCCTGCAAAGAATTCCAGTCTCAGAAACTCAACAGAGGCAGTTATACACTGTCCTATTGGGTAGCTGTGAGTGAGCTACTCGATGACAATGAGTGTGGTTGTTTGGGTTTTAGGTCAGATATACATTAGTCCTCAAAGTAACCTCCCTGCTTTCCAACACTTGACAGAGATCTCGTGCAGCAGATTTACCCAGAGCAATCCATCACTTCATCTCTTGACTGCTGCTTCCATGAGCACTGACTGTGGATCCCAGCAAGATGAAATCTTTGACACCTTCAGTATTCATCATTATGTCACCTATTGGCTCAGTTGTGAGGAGTTGGGCTTTGTTTACATTATGGAGTTGTAATCCATAATAAAGGCTGCCATCTTTGATTTCCGTCAGCAAAGACTCCAAGTCTTCCTCACTTTCAGCCAGCAAGGTTGTATCATCTGCATATCGCAAATTGTAAATAAGCCTTTGTCTAATCCTGATGCCAACATTCTTCCTCATATCATCCAGCTTCTCTGTGTTACAGTAGCACTCTTTTGTAGGATGCTCTTGGCTATGGTCTTGATGGAATCAGATCCCCAGGCTTTTTCGGCTGCAGTGCCTTTGGATGTGTAAAACCGACTAGCTTTTCAGTTACTAGCCAAGTGAAAACCTCCCCTTGTCACCTGAGGACCTCATGCATCATATTCCTCTTCCTCCATTCTGTCGTGTTTTCTTATTGATTTAATTTAAATAGCAAATTTCTTAAGTTTTGATAAGGTTGAGTGTATCATTTTCCCTTATGGTTTATGCTTAGTGGTCTGGAGCCACTGTGGTTTAAGTGTTCAGCTGCTAACTGATATATTTGCAGTTCAAAACCCACCAGTTACCCCATGGGTTGTCTGCTACCATGAAGATGCATAGCCTGAGAAACATTAAGGAGCAGTTCCTCTATGTCCTATGTAGTGATTCACCATAATTTGAAATCAATTTGATTTCCCATGGTTCTTTTCTAGATTTATAAAACATAGTTTATATATTTAGAACTATGATGGATTTTAATGTTTGTATATTCTTTGAAGTTCTGTGTTTGGGTTTCTTGCACCTGGTCTAATGGTTATCACTGCACCATGTATTTAAAACACTTACCTTTCTCCCATGGAATTGCTCCAGTAATTTGTCAATGGTCAGCTGGCCCAATATGTTTACTTCTGGATTCTTTTTAGTTTCACTGATAAATAGGTTTACCCTTGTGCAGTTTTCATGCTATCTATCTTGATTACTATACTTTTATAGCAAGTATTGAAATTAAATTGGGAACGTTATCCAAGCTTTTTCTTCTTCCTTTATAATTTGGGCAATGTGGATATTTTGCATCTCTTTTGAGTTTTGAAATATTATATTAAGATAGCTTGGCTAATGATGTTTGATGCCCCCTTAAATTTTACACCTGAAGCATGTGTCTTGCTGCCTCCTGCTCCTCATATTAATCTTTTCAGAAGAATCATTACAGAAGCATTGACCAAAGTGGTCCCGGGCCTAGAGAGCAGGCCAGGTGAAGGGTATGGCTGTGGGACATAAGCGGCCAGCTAAGGTGTGCTTTCCAGAGGCAGGTGAGTACAGCGATGATGCAGGCTGCAGCTGTTGGGGCAGCCTTCTGAGAAAGAGGTGCTATGCAATGGGGGTGGGGGCTCACTGCCATCGATTGAGTCAATGCTGAGTCATAGTGAGTCATCTGTACGACAAGTAGAATTGCCACTGTGCGTTTCTGAGCCTTTAACTCCTTGTGAAGGTAGAAAGCATCATCTCCCATTGGAGGAGCACCTGGTGATTTCAAATTGTTGATCTTCAGTTAGCAGCCCAGTGAGTGAGCAACCACTGCACGACCAGAGCAGAGTCAGTGAAATGGCCAGTCTCCCACCCTTAGTTAGAAGATAATAAAAAACAAACAAACAAACAAAAAGACACCTCACTGCCTTTGAGTCAATGACAACTCATAATGACACCATAGGACAGAGTAGAAGTGCCCCTGTAGGTTTCTGAGATTGATGGGAATAGAAAACTTAATCTTGATGGGAATCGAAAGCCTCTTCTTTCTTCCTTGGAGCAGCTGGGGGTTTTGAACAGCTGACCTTGAGTATAGCATCTAAAAGGCATAACCCCTACAGGACCAGGGCCTCTTTTAGAAGACAAGTATGGTCTAAAGATCTGTTCATACCAAGTAGGCTTGAGAACAATCAGTAATTGGTCAGGGGTGGGGTGGGGCATCCCAGACAAAGGGAAATGTATGTCCTAAGTCCCAGAGGCTGGAGAAGGAAGGGGACATTTAGGAAATTGTAAATAGTTCGGGATGTTTAATGACACAGTGCTAAGGAAAGCCATGGGAAGGGAGTTGGCTACCAGGATGGAGCACTATTTACCCAATGTTATGATGTTGTTTGGTATTCTGATCATTAAGTTTTATGTCAACTTGGGCGGGCCAGGATCTTCTCATGATCTGATCTAACATGGTGTTGTCAACTGCACTATGGGATCTTCTGTGAAGCAGCCAATCAGTTGTGGGGAGAACAGACCTCCTTAATCTGATCACAGCTTTGATAGGATTGAGGCCTACTCTTAATATCAATGGACAATGTGTGGAAGCTAACACTCTACTACTGGATTTGGATCCTGCATCTGGTTCATCAATCACCTGTTATATAGACTACCCATCACAGGAACCAACAGTGGACTGCGGACCTTGAATTTATTCAGCAGACCTGAAGTTTATTCAGCTTGGCATCCATTACTAGCTTTTTTAGCTATAGAAATCAGGAGAAGCCTTTAGCTTACATCTGACCCATAGACTTGAACTATACTGGCCCCTATGTTCAAGAGCAAATTTCAGAGTCTCTTCTGAAATCTTCTTTTGTCTTTTCTTTCTTCCTTTCATACTTCTTCCCCCCCCCCCCCACCTCCCTTCCATCCAAATGTTCTTGATATCATCCTATAACTCATCAGGTCTCAAATAAGTAATGCTTAATGCAACAAATCTATTCTTGGAAGGTCCTCTAAATTCTGATGAGATATGCTCAAGATTGTATTTTGGATCTTATGAATTTGTTTTACTTTTTTTTCAGCTTCAGCCTGAACTTGCATATATGCAATTAGTGATCTGTTCCAGAGTCAGCTCCTAGCCTTCTTTATGCTGCTGTTGTGCTTCTTCCACATTATCTCCTCCCACACATGTGGTCAGTTTGATTCCTGTCTGGCAATGTCCACGTATATAGTCACCATCAAAGTTAGAAAATGGTGCTTTCAATGAAGTTGTTGCTGGACTGGCAAAATTCCATGATACAGTCTCCAGCTTTGTTTCAATTACCAAGGCCATGTTCTCCAGCAGGTCTTTCCTCTTTCTGACTTTTGCATTCCAAAGACCAATAATTATTAATGTATCTTGGTTAGATGCATTAATGATTTTTATCAATTTTAGACTGAAGAAGTTGGTAGGATTTTTCAATTTCTCCATCACTAGATTTAGTAATTGATATAGGTAATTGTTACACTTCCTTGTGTGGGTATAGATATTATCCTGTCACAGACAGCATCTTGAAATATTCTTTTTGATGACGAATGTGTTGACTTTCCTCTTGGATCTTCCATTCCTGGCATTGTCTGACTCAAAGTGACCAAACCAGTCCATTTCAGCTCACTGAGAAAGTCGAGATTTTCTACTCCTTTAAACAGTTACAGTCCCCAAACTCACAAGAGCAATTCTACTTTGTCCTATGGGGTCAGTATGAGTCAGAATCAATTATGGCAGTGCTTGAGTTGAGAATGCCAAGATAATAATCTTTATGTAGCCCATTTTTGTTTTGTCATCTCATTTTCTATATTCATACATCCTACATTCTACTGATTAGTGGATGTTTATAGCTATTTCTTCTTATTTTGAGTTGTACCCAACAGCAAATGAAGGCCTTGAAAATTTTACTCCATCCACATCAATAGAGTTGACTCCACTTTGAGGGGGCAGCTCTTCCCTAGCCATATATTGAATGTGGTACTTATCTTCCAGCACTTTATGTGGAAATGTTCTGCTGCTGCTCATAGCTTTTCAGTATCTAATTCCTGGGAAGTGGACAACCCATTCCTTCTTCCCAGTCTGTTTTTGGTCTGGGAGACCCACTCAAGCCTGTTACCATAGGTGACCCTGATGATATTTGGAAATACTGGTGGAATAGCTTGTAGCATGACAGCAACACATAAGCTATGTGTGTCAAATTTTATGACAAACTGACAGGTAGTGGCATGTTAGTATAGTTGGTCTTTATATGAAGTTGACAGGTTTGAGGGCATGTTTTAATTTTAGAATTATGACTTGATAAAGTGTGAAGAATGCATTTTAAAACTAGAGTCAGAGGAAATGGTATTGATTTAAAATCTATTCAGAAAACAAAATGAGCAATAATTATGGCATAAATAGAGGGACAATTTGAATGGAGCAACAAAAATTAACTTGACAGTAATTTCAACGAGTTTATGAATTGAATTGTGCTCCTTCACTCTATCTCCTGTACTTATGTGTCAACTTCTTAGTGAACACATAATTTTCAATTATATGTACTTAACCTACATGTTGTGTTCTCCTGTAATTCTCCTACAATTTGTGCTCTGATGTAAACATTCTTTCTTTGGTGATCTGATGTAATTATCCAACTTTGTAAATTCTAACTTGTAATAGTATTCACTGATAAATTTAAAGGATTTCAGCTATCAATTTGAATTACAACTCAATGGAACAAGAACCAAAATCCTTATAACTGGACCAGTAGTCAACAACATGATGGTGAATGGAGAAAAGATTGAAGTTGCCCAGAATTCCATCTTCCTTGGATCCATAATCAATGAAAAAGAAGCAGCAGTCAAGAGATCAAATGACAAACTGAATTAGGTAAACATGTTGCACAAGACCTGTTTCAAGTGTTGAAAGCAGGGATATTACGTTGAAGTCTAAGGTGCACTTGACCCCAGAAATGGTATTTTCTATTGACCCTTATGCATGTAAAAGTTGGAGTAAAGAAGCAAAGTATTTTCAATTACCTCGTGAAAGGGAGACTGAAGAAAAATCCATGCATTTGGACCATGGTGTTTGTGTTAGTCCGTGTAGACTAGAGAAACAATTCATAGACACATGTGTATAAGAAAGAGCTTTATATACCAGAGCAATTGTATATTGAGAAAGTATGCCAGCCCAGTCCAGATCATGTCCATAAGTCTGATATTAGCACATCTGTCTGATACCAATCTATAAAGTCCTCTTCAGACTCATGAAACACATGCCATGAGGCTGAATGCAGAAGATCACAGGCCAGTGGGTGGGAAGTGTTGTGGATCCAGTGGTGTTGTAAGCATCTTAGTGCTGGCAGGGTCTCCACTTGGCTTTTCCAGATCCAGAGGTCTGGCTCTTTCAGCCTTTCTCTATTTTTTTTTTCTCCACAGGGGTGTCTTGCTGGGAATGAGCATGTGTCCCACCTCCAGTGAGCTATTTATTTCCTTAGTGCCTCCAAATGAGATCATCAAGTTACTACCTGACTGACAAGCTAGACTCCACCCCTTCACTCTGAATCCTCCAACTGACACCAGATTATGTAACTACCAGTGTTGGAAAAGAATATTGAAAGTGCCATGGACTACCAATAGAAGCTACAAACCTGTTCTGGAAGAGGTATAGCCAGAATGCTCCTTGGCGGCAAGGATTGTGAGACATTATCTCATATACTTTGGTCATTGTGTTATGCCGATTGAGTAGAGAAATAAATCCAAGGACACACATATGTATAAGAAAGAACTTTATTTCAAGAAGTAATTGTATATCAGGAAACCATCCCAGACCAATCAAGCTCAAGTCCAAAAGTCCAATACTAGTCCAGAAGTCCCTCTTCAGACTCATGCGGACACATGCCATGATGAAAATGCAGGAAGATCACGGGAGGGGGGTGAGGTCTTGTGGATCAAATGGTGGTGAAAGGTCTCTGGCAGGTCTCCAAGTGGCTTTCCAGCAGGAGGGCGAAGGCAGAGGGAGAGGGGGAGGTTGCCAGGACCCTGCTTATGAAGAGGTCACACCCACAAGGAGGCACATCAGGCTGTGAACTGGCTGACAGGCTAGACTCTGCCCTTATACTTCAAGTTGACGTGTAATTATGTAACTACCACAGCCATGTTGTCAGGAGAGGCTGGTCCTTGGAGAAGGACATCATGCTGGGTAAAGTGGAGGGGCTGAGAAAGGGAGGAAGGTTCTCAAAGATATTTTTTGACACAGTGGCTGCACCAATGGGCTCCAACTTTAGATTCATATTGTGGATGGCACAGGACTGGGAGATGTTTCCTTCTGTTGTACATAGGTTGGAACCTACTTGACGGCACCTGACAACAACAGGATGTGAATGGTGCATGTTTGAAGATATGTATGTTAATGAGGCAGGATTCACTTTCCAGGCTGTGTCTTTAGTCACTCTTTTTTGAGATATAAAAGAGATTTAAAAGGCAAGCAGAGACAGAGCAACCTGACTACCACCAAGAGGGAGGAGCCAGAAGCAAAGCATAGCCTTCGTATCCAGGGACTCATTGCTGATAATCTCCAAGGTCCAGGAGGAGATTGATGTCATGGCACATAGGGATCTCCAAAGAATGCTGGGCCTACAGATATTGAAAGGAGACAAGGACCTTCCCCCCTGACCTGACAGAGCAAACTTTCCCCTAGAGCTCACACCCTGAATTCAGACTTCTAGCTTCCTAAACAGTAAGGGCACAAATTTATGTTTCCTAGAGTCATTTACTTGGGTTATTTCTATTATAGCAGCACTAGGTTATTAAGAAAATTGGTCATGTGGACAGGGACTGGTAATCGATTAGATACTTGCCGTGAGTTATCGAGAGAGGACAAGGATGGCTTTCAGATGTCCGGCTGTGAAGGGATACACCAAGTGGCTTAGTGAGAAACCCATAACATCAGTGTATTGGCCTCAGGACCAATGAGGATACAGTCAACAAAGGGGTGCATGCTTGTATGTTATCCCCAGTCATTTTTATACTGGGGCAGGGGCAACATCTGCAAGGCCACCTTGACAAAGCCCACCGAAGTTGCTGAATTGCTGACATATCAGAATTTTGATTTTTCCTAAGCTTTATAAGGAAATATAAAATGTACAAGAATGGCAGGCAGAATTATGAAACACATCTAGAAGTCAAGTACTTTCAAGTTTTTCCATGCTGTTGGGAAATCTAGATCTTTGTGGTACAGTAGACAGAGGGAGCCTAGTACACATTTAACTTGAAGAGGGTATAACTAGCCTTTAACTATTTAAAGATAGGTTTGAAATTCTTTCTGGGAAAAAAAAAGGACAGTAGATACAATTTCCAAGAGAAAGAACACTTTGTTTTCTACACTGGGAGCCAGATCTCATCACAGAAGTGGTGTCTCAGTGGGTTCACAGGCATGGATTCCATGTACCTTCAACCAACCATTGATAGATGTTGCCTTGGATCATCCATTTTGCAGAACTGGGAAACCAAAGATAGTTACAATAGTTGAGAGGAAACTTCATCCCTTTCAAAGTGGTCTTCTGGAGGTTTCTGCTCATGAATCCACTTGGAAGAGGGTTGAGTTAGATAAGCTAGCCATGAAGTAGACAGGAAAAAATGAAAATCACCTGCCGTTAAATTGACTCTAACTCATGATTGTCCTGTGTGTCAGAATAGAATTGTATTGTACTTCATAGAGTTTTCTATGGTGGGTGGCCAAGAAGTAGATGGTCTTTCCTCCCAGGCATCTTTTGGTGGACTTAAATTTCCAAACTTTTGGTTAGGAACCCAGCTATATGCCCATGGTTATAGTGCTGTGCTTGACTTCTGGCTTCCAATCTTGATACTAGGACCACAGAGGTTGTAGAAATGGTTTCCAGCACTAATTTTTACTGAAGGGAAATGAAAACGCTATGGATCATGAGTTCTTCATTAAGTTCTCCTTACCCCTGGTTCAACTCACCTAAAACACTGCTTTCCAGTGAATAGGTTCACATACTTTCCCCATTTCTATTCCTGGCCTGGCCAGTCTTTTAGTGCTTAAGGTCCAGACTTAGTTTTTTGTTCCAGAAATAAAGTTTTTGGCTTCATATTTACTTTTCTACTGACTCCGGCTAAGGCAGCATACTTATAGTGTTGGAGGCTGGGTCCCTGCCTCTGAAATGTATTTCCTTGATCTCCATTGTCCATTTCTCCTGTAATCAACACCCCCTCCCTGTCCCCACCTTAATTATCAAATGCTGCTCTTCAGAGAAGAGCATCTTGGAGTTCTCCATCTAATTTGGTGGCAATTTTTCATGTGGTTCTAGTTGATTCTCAGTCAACAGACTTCTTTCCTGGTGGTACTGAGGAATCTCTTCTTGTGCTAAGCTGGGTTGTCCAGAGACACAAAATCAGTGACAACATTAAATGTAAAAGAAAGATCTATATATCAAGAAGGTGTCTCAGTCCAGTCCAAGTGAAGTCCGTGGGTCAGATGCTAGCCAGAACCCTCTTCAGAATCATGTAACTGCAACCTAATGACCCACAAAGGTAACTGGGGAAGCAGGAAATCACAGGCCGTTAGGTGCAGAGTCATGTGGCTCCAAGGTAGGTGGGCACATGGCAGTTCCCAGGGTCGGCAGCCCACATGGAAGCACCTCTGGAGGCAGAGACAGAGTCCCAGTGGGAGGAAGGGAGAGGGACATTTCCAGTGTGCCTCACACTGCCAAGGAGGTATCGTCAGGCTTCAACCTGATGGATAGGTTGGACTCTGCCCCTGCACGTTGCTGCAGGTGCCGGTTGTTATAAAATCACATTGCCACACTTCTCCGCTCACTTCTCTTCCTTTCCCTCTCATGTAGCTTAACAGACGTGGGCCACACTGCAGGATATGCCCCTCAGGTTGGAGAAGGGCCGTCATTTCCCACCCTAATCCCCTTGCAACGGACTGGCTGTGCTCACATCGTAGAGGGTTATTACATCATTACTTAATTGCCATATTGGATCATTGGTGCCGTTGTTGATAGGTGCTGTGGAGTCAAATATGACTCACAGCAATGCTATGTACAACAAAAGGAAACACTTCCCAGTCCATGTGTATTATTGTAAAAAAGGTATTTTTTTCAATGAACGAATCATTGCTCTTTTAAAATTCTATAGCGCAATCTCTAGCTTCCATTTTTTTTATCAAGAAGACCACATTTTAAAATTACTCTTCCTTCCTCTTTGTTTCCAAGTCTTGCATTCAAATTGTCAATAATTATCAATGTGTCGTGATTACATGTTTGATCAATTTCAGACTGAAGATGTTGGTAAAATTCTTCAATTTCTGCATCACTAGCTTTGGTTTTGGTGTTGAATAATAGTTTTTTTGACTGGATTTCCTTTTATGTGGTGTGTTAGAAAGGGTTCTCTAGAAAGATAAAAACAGATTGCTGATAATTATATATATTTATAAAAATAGATAGATATATAACACAAGAAATGAACTGTTAAATTATATACAGATAGATATATAAGAAATGAACAGCTAAATTACAAAGCAGTACAAATGGCTCAGTGCAACTCACTCCCATGAGAGAGTTGTGAGACACTGGCGGTCCTTCAAGTCTTGAGGGCTGGCAGGTATTCCTCTGTAGAGAGAGATTTAGGATATCCTGGCGCAGGCAGCAAACAGCAAGGCAGGTCACCAACAGTCAGTCCCCAAGAGACAAGAAAGGTCAGGTTCACCAAGCCATTTATCTCTCCGCCCTTCAATTAATCCTACATGTGTTTATCGGCCAGACTGGCACAATAAACTATCTCATGTGGCTAGATATATCCTATCACAAACAGCATTGCACTTCAAGTTAGATCCTGAAATGTCCCTTTTGAAGATGGGGCAATACCATTTCTACTGTGTTTATAATTCCTCCCATAGTAAACCATATGACTCTGATTCAAAATGACCCATACAAGTCCATTTTAGTTAAAAATGCTCATGATATCAATCTTTATGCATTGCATTTCATTTTTCATGACTTCCAATTTTCCTAGATTCATGCTAAGTACATTCCAACTTCTGATTTCCAATAGATGTTGACAGCTTTTTCCTTCTCATATTGAGTGGTGCCCCACCTGAAAGCTTTACTCCTTCCATGCCACTTTGGTCGCCTCTGCTTTGATGAGGCAGCTCTTGCTCAGTCATACATTGAGTGCCTTCTGTCCCGTGGGTCTCATCTTCTGGCACTATCTCTGATAGGGATCTTTGCTATTCATGAAGTTTTCAGTAACTGATAATGTTCAGTGCTAAACTGCTCAATTGTATCATGACATACTTTCAAATTACTGAGAATCATAGGTCAGTTATGTTAATATTTATTCTTGGAAGACATCATTTAATCCATGATGACCTCCCTGCTCTTTTCCTCTTTTTTTATTTTATTGACACAGAAATAAAGATATTTTTCAGACCAGTCATCCGTAGGGCCATTTCCACCAGCCAGAGCCTTTCACTCTAGTCGACCACTGAGGATTCACTTGTTTCCTTCACCTGGTTTGGTGGCCCAGTCATGGTTGTTTGTTTCTGCTCTAGCTCTCTCTGGTCATTGTCATAACAATGACTATTTACATTAGAATCACTCACTTGCTTCCAAATAATTACCACCCAGTAGATACTGACTCAAAGTGACCCCATGTGTCTTAGAATTATGCTCCATCAGGTTCTCAATTGTTAATATATTTTTAGAAAGTATTGCTTTTGTAGTACCTCTGGGTAGAGTAGAACCTCCAACCGTCTAGCTTGCAGTTGGTCACGTAACCATTTGTACCATCTAGGGACTCCTCACTCATCCATAGAAGAAACCATAGCCAACAGTATTAGATTCCAGCTTGCACCCCTCATTTTGATTAGTGTTTGCTTATTTCTGAAAAGTTATTTTGCCTCTCAACTCAACTAGCCCAGATGTTCAAACAATTCCCCATTATATGCATAGAGTTTCTTTGAATCAACCAGTAGACACTCAAAATCAACTTGTTGGAGCCCAACCACGCAGTCAGTTGTTAGCATCCTGGCCCCGTGCACAGCCAGAACCACCGTAGCATCATCCCTTGGTATTTGTCTTCTTGGTCTGTACTATTAATTCAATACCCGCAGGCCAGGTTTGCGGCAGCATAGCAACCCAATCATGGTTTGGATTTTAATGAATAAAAAGTCAAATGTCAAGTCATTGCTGATTTGTTCCAAGCATCTCAATCACCAAATCCACCTGGGCTTATTTGGGCACATCTTGTAGAGAGCCCTGGGAGGAGATAACTTTTCCCAGAGGTGACACCTTCGTTTTATGTGGATTCCTGGCTCACTGGCCAAGCTTGACGATTTAGGTAGACTGTTCAGCTCTGCTGATATTCTGATCTCATTTTGGCCCTAATTTTGATTCTTCTCCCACAGAAATTTGTTCACTCGGTGGTTGTTGTTAAATGCCATCGAGTCGATTCCGACCCACAGAGACCCTGCGCACAGCAGAACGAAACACTGCCCGATCTTGCCCATCCTCACCGTGGTTCCTCTGCCCGTTGTTGCAGCCCCAGTGTCAATCGTCTTGTGGAGGGTTTTCCTCTCTTTTGCTGCCCCTCTGCTTTATCAAACATGATGCCCTTCTCCAGGGACTGGTCTCTCTTGCTTATGTGTCTGAAGTATGTAAGACAAAGTCTCACTATCTTGGTCTTGAAGGGGCACTCTGGGCATCTTATTCTAAGATTTGTTTGTCCTTTCTGCAGTCCATGTTATTTCCAAGATTCTTTGACAGCACCCCAATTCAAATGCATTGCTTCATCTTCCGTTGTTGTTGTTCATTGTCCTTGGGCCGGTGAAAACATATTTGAGTTGCTAAAATATACTGTATGTTAAAAATGATGGCTATTATCTTTAGGTGCTCTTGAGTCTGTTTTGATTCATAGTGCCCCCATATGTTTTTGAGCAGAACAGTCTCACTGGGTTTTCTTTTTTAAAAAAAAAATCATTTTATTAGAGGCTCTTATAACATTCTGCACATTAATTGTATCGAGCTATTTGTACATATGTTGCCATCATCACTTCCAAAACATTTCTTGGCTGCTCTCTTGCCAGAAGCAGATCTTTCTCCCACAGAGCCACTGGCGGGTCCAACCTGCCAGTGTCTGAGTTAGCCGATGGGCCATTGGCACTTCTAAGAACTGCAGGGTAATGCTGAAATGCAAGCACTTGGAGTTAGTTGGGGAAAAAAAGGATCTTGAGTAAAGTAAGAGCTCCTGGAAGGAACATGGGCTTTTACATACATTTGCTTGTCTGGTGTTTCTGAAGGTGAACAAAATAGGGTTTTTGAGAAGAGAAGTCACAACTACTGGTATCCCGTGTTTCCAACGCAGAACAAAGCTTCGACTGCTGCTGTGGCAAATTGCCTTATTTGCCACCAAAATATATGGTGATGCAAAGGCAACGCCATATTCTATCTCAACAGGGTTAGCTCTGTCCCTGGCTGAAGTCACTCGCCAAAGGGAAGCAGGAGCTTGAGATAATGGGGTAGAAAATACTATGTGTCCAAGAACTGCTCTGCAGATTAAAATGGATAAAATGCATCTCAGGGACTTAAATCTCTCCCATGTCCTAGACTCCTGTCCTGTTTCTGGAAACATTTTGTCCTGTGCTCGAACACAAGTTCTCAAATTTGATCCTGCACTGTGTGGGTCATGCTTTTTTATTTGATTTTGTATTATTTGGCATATCCTTTTTTTTCTTTTTCCCCATGGCCACATTCCACTCAAAGAATAAAGCCGTGCTACCCTGGGAGGAATGGTGAAATGAATGAGTCCAAAGCAGGTTCCAAAAGAGACATTTGTAGAGTGTTTGGAGCAGTGGCAGCCACTTTGGTACATGAGTACATGGTTGCCCCAGAAAGCTACTTGGAAGACCTCAGCTCACTTCTGGATACAGTCAGTGTGCTGCTTGGTGGCCACACCCTTAGCTATGTCTTTAATACTAACATATGTAAGAAAGTGTTTTCTGCTGTTCACCCATGGTCGCAAAAGAGCAAGGGAATGTAGGAGGCATTTCATTAGTGGTGAGGCGCTGAAAGGTGGTTATTGAATAGTTACTTAAAGGCTGTTATTGACTAGTTACTTGATCTTTAACCAGCACAGTCCAGGAAAGGAATTATTATTCACTGATTAGAAAGGAAGGCTTGCCTACAGGCGCTGATAGATAGTAACGCCCTGATACCTTTTCAGGTCTTTCAAGTTGCCTTCCAGTTGTCTCTGCCTTGTGGCCATTCCGTGTGTAGCAGAGTAGAACTGTGCTCCAAAGGGTTTATGTTTTCTCCTTTTTAAAATTATTAAATACTTTTATTGGGGGCTCTTACATCTCTTAACACAATCCATACATTCATCTAGTGTGTCAATCACATTTGCACATAGGCCGCCATCATCATTTTCAAAACATTCTCTTCCCACTTGCACCTCTGATATCAGCTCCCCATTTCTTCCCCTTTCCCTCCCTCCCCTGCCCGCCTGCCCTCACAAGCACTTGATAAGTTATAGATTATTATTTTCATATTTTACATTGTCATCCATCACCCTTCACCCATTTTTCTGTTGTTCATCCCCCTGGGAGGGGGTTTTAGGTTGATTCTTGTGATTCCCCTCTTTGCCCCCTACCCTCCCCCAATCGTCTTGGTATCTCTACTCTGACCAAGGCGCATGACCGTCTGCTGGAGGGGCACGCCAGGCGGCAGGTGGCGGTTGATGGGCCCATGACAAGAAGGAGGAGTGAGGAGAGGTGCTCCTCAGAGCCCCTAGCCTGCACGCAGGCACACTGTAACTCAGCTCACCTTGTCCCATCGCTTCTCTCCCCTGGCCTCTGCCCCTGCAGCCCCCGACAGGGGCCTGCTTATCAGCCAGGTTTGGCGGCTTGGGCAGGGGCTGCTTTCTAGCTGTCGAGGGCCCTCCTGTGCGCGGGGGGGGGGGGGGGGGGGGGGGCAATAAGGGTTGCTGTATGACTGCTTAAAAAAAAACTCTCCTTGCTTTTTAAAGTCCACACGACACAGAAAACACTTATTCAACAATTTTCATATGGACCCTTTGTTAGCAGCGGCTACAGTCCACCACAGCCCAGCCTCTGCCCCTACTGTTCCACCACCGATTAACGTACCATATTGTCTGCTCCTTCTAATTCACACCTGTGCGTTAGCACTTTTATCACTGTGATCCAGAGGGCACACTGCTCACGACACACTCTCCCGGCCATCTAGTTGATTCAACTCGTAAGGACCCTGTAGGACCGGGCGGAAACACCTCTCTGGGGGGTAGGAAGCCTCCTCTTGCTCCTGCAGAGAGGCCGGTGGTTTCCAACTGCTGACCTTGCAGTTAGCACCCCAACGGATAACCCTCAAAGCCACCAGGCTTGTCTGTGTTCAAGATAGATATTCTTCATTTATTGAGCTAAAGTAGATGTTAGTTTAAAGTGGACTTCCCTGCATTGTTTTGGTTGAAGGCGCAAGAGTGGTTTCCAGGCCCTCAACAGGGGTCCTTGGGATTGTCAGCGAATGATTGTCAGGAGTAGATCACTCGGTGGGTTCAAGACTTCCACGGGGACAGCCTTTCTGTAAGTAGTGGACCCCCAAGCAGTGCACCATGCCGGACAAGATCATTTAAAGCGAGTGTGCAGGCGTTCGAAGGCCATATCACACCACCATTGGAACACCATTGCCATTCCAAGGAGATACCAAGAAACTCAAAAGTTTGAAATTAGCCTAATTGTGCTGCTTACCATCCACCTGGTGGGCAGTTCGAAACCGCCAGAAGCTGTGAGGGACAAAGACTGGGCTTTCTAATCCCTGCCAACAGTTACAGTCTCAGAAACCCACAGGGCCTCCCTGTGAGTCGGCATTGACTGGGTGGCAGCCAGCCAGCTTTGGCTTGGTATTTGAGATTTCACAGGTTATCATGATTACACACGTGTGGGTGTGGTCATGGAGATACATCTGAAAATAAGAAATAGCTTGGAAACTCAAAACAAACAAAAGACCCCACCACAAGCAAACCATCCCCCCCACCCCCTGCCCTCTTCACGGTGCCAGCGCACAGCCACCCCACAGGACAGGAGAAAACTACGCCTGTGCGTTTCCGAAACTGGGACTCTGTGGGAGTAGGAAGTCCCACCTTCCTCCCCAGTGTGGACACGAAGGCACGGATTCCGATAGCGTGGAACGAAACGGTCAAAGCTGCCTGTGTGCAGCCGGAATGCCCTCCGTGGCGACGGCACAAACCTTTCTGGTAGTGTGAGATTTCTAACGGGGCCCCAGTGGCAGCTCAGAATTGGGGAATGAGCCAGGGGCGAGTTTAAAAGCCACCAGGCAGCCAGGCCACGCGGCCGCAGCACAGGACAGAGACGCCACGCTATTTATAGTAGGAGGTGGCGGCGGCTAGAAGGTTTCCGTAAGTGCCCGCTGCCAGCACTGCCCACCCGTGGAACGGGTTGCTTATAAAACCTGCCCGTCGTTTGGGATTTCCATCCCCATAGCAGTCCTGGGAATGTCATTAAGTGGTATTGCGGAGTGGGTCCTCTTGGAATGGAAAAGTCTGTTTACCAAAGCCTTTTGGGTAACGTACAATTCCATGACACCCACAGGAATAATTCCTGAGCGACTGATCCAAGTTGGCGGCGATCCGGCTTTTGGCCACTGACCACTGCTTGCTGCTCCGTGTCAGCGCTCAGACGCGGCTTCCTCCAGAGACCTGCAGTTTGTTTGTGCAGCGAGTTCCTTGTCCAGTCATACTTCCTGCCGTGATCTGATTTAATACAACATCCGTACGCCAAGGCTGGGGGGCAGATGAAAGAATTTAGCTAAACGACAGTGAATGAAAACAGCCAGGGCCAAATCTTCCTTCTGCATTCGCCTCCCGTCACCCTCTTGGAAGTGTTTGACTTTTTCCACAATATGAAGCACATTTGTAAGAAGAATCACAATAGCGTATCAAGAGGTCACACACATTTCTTAGCGCAGAGCCAACAACTTCAGATGGTGTCTTGTCCCAGTAGGTCCTTGGGATTCTGTTGCCATAGCTCCTTTGAGTGGGCTCCGACTTTTTATTTTTTGAACTTGAGTATGTTTTGAAGGGTGGGAAGGTGTGGATCCTAGATACAATTTGGCCTTAAGTGAAGGTAAAGCATGGAACCAGTAGTTAAGAAATCTAATGATGTGTTTATTGTATTGGACGATCCTGCTGCAAAAGACTTCTTTGAAGTATCACAGAACAGAGATGTCATTTTGAAGACTAAAGACATGATCTTTTCAATGTCTTTTTACACACAGAAAAGCTAGATAATATAAAACAAAGATCAAAGCACTGAGATAGCTGAATGGGGATGTAAACAATATTGGGTATGTGGATTGAGCTGCAGATTGCCAAAGAATAAACGGATAGATTGGCCTTAGAAGAAATACAACCAGAGAATTTTCTAGACATGAGAATGGTGAGGATTTCACTTGCCTCTTTTGGACATATCATCGAAAAAGACTAGTTTTTAACAGAAAACATGGGGAAAGGGAGACAGTGGTCAGTGTGAGAGATGAAAATAATAACAATATACAATCTATCAGGGAATTACGAGGTGGGGAGAAGAAGAGCTGATACCAAGGGCTCAACAGAAAGTGAATGTCTACAAAAGAATGGGGGCAACATATGTACAAACATGCCTGATGCAATCGATGTATGGATTGTGTTAAGAGTTGTACGAGCCCCCAATAAAATGATTTTTTTAAAAAAGAGACTAGTTTCTAGAAAAGGCTCAGGTTTCATGAAGTAGAGGGATCTCAAAAGTGAGGGAGCCCCTTAAGGCAATGGACACATGCATTCTGATAAGCAGTGGGCGGCACAGGACAGGGGGACGCTTTGTTGTGTTATGTGTAAGGTTATTGAGAGTCAGAGCTTGACTTTGGGGAAATGAACAATAGCAACAACTAAAGGAGATGGACCTTGATCAACAAAGAACATTTTGTCATGGCCTTTTACTGACTTTTTCATTGTGAAGGAGTTCTGTTGGGCTGCTAACCTCAAGGTTAGTGGTTCAAACCCATAAACTGTTCCCCCAGAGAAAGATTAAGCTATCCTGCTCCTATAAAGATTTATAGTCACAGAAAATATAAAAGTCCACTCTGAGTCAGAATTCCAGGGGCCCTGGAGGCATAGTGGGCTGCAGGCATAGCCATAAGTTCAGCAGCTGCTACCACCCCTCAGTGGGCTTCATAGGGGAAAGATGAGGCAGGCTACTCCTGGACAGTTAGTCTCGGAAACCCAGAGAATGGACTCAACGGCAGTGAGTTTTTGCATTTTGGTAGAATGTGCTTGGCCACCCTAATTTCTTGGTTTTGATATATGAGTATCGTGTAATTACATGGATGATATCCTTGACTTTTATGCGCATGTATTAATGTTGTCCTTTGATTTCCACAATCAATTCTCAGAATTTCATTATGAATTAATCGTCAGCTCCAGTCAACGTATTTTCTGGCTCTTCTTTGACTATTTTTACATGCTACCAAATATTCCAATTGAAGAGCAGAATTTTCTGTTACCCGAATTTAGGGAATCTAGAACTTCATGAATTAATAATTTGAACTGAGTAGGGATACCCAGGTGTTGCAAATGGTGAATGTGCTTGTCTATTAATCCAAAAGTTGGAAGTCAGAGTGTACCCAGAAGTGCCTCAGAAGAAAGGCCTGGAGATTTGCATCTAACAAATCAGCCATTAAAAACTCAATGGAGCACAAAGCTTCGCTGACACACTACGAGTTGGATTTGCCTTGACAAGAGTGGGTAATCTTTTAATCCACCAAAACATTGGCTTTCCTAGAATTGTTTCACAGCGGTTAAGCACGTGGTTGCTAACTGGCTTTAGCAGTTCAAACCCACCAGCAGCTCCATGGGAAAAAAGTATGGCAGACTACTTCTATAAAGATCACAACCTTGGGATCCCTATGGGGCAGTTCTATTCCATCCTACTGGGTTTCTGTGAGATGGCAGCAACTCAAAAATGGGAGAATGGTTAGCAAATATGAAGAAACAGCTAACCAAATATGGATCAAGTTGAAAAGAAATCAAAGAGAATGAATAAGTGACAGAGGTTGAAAGAAAGTAAAATGGCTGAAGATTGATTGCTGTCATATTTCATTTTGATTAAGTATTTAGGGGGAAAAGTGTGCTTGAACGTGTCAGTCTTTCTTACAAGGGTAAGAAAATTGCTTCTCCTGGGAATCCTGGACCATATAATGCCACACTTTTCTGTGATGTAAAGCTGAGTAACCCAGTTTTAACCTTCAAAATACTCTCCACTGGTAGAAATTTCATTCTAGGAGAATCTAGTTAATTAACTATGAGGTTGTGTGTGTGTGTTTGTGTGTATATATATATATATATCCACATATACATATATGTATATACATACTACATCTACAGTGGAAGACAAAGACTTTGTCTCAGATTCCATTCTAAACAAAGCAACAATCAAGCAACACAAGATGGAAGCTAACAGCAACATTCAATCACTTAGATAGTGAAATGCCAAGTTTCCCACCTTCGAGTGTAAGCCTTCCCTTCCCTTAGAAAATGAAGGGCAACTTGGACTCATATAGAATCAAAGAATCAACTGCTGGATTTTGAGTACACCCAGAATTTAGAAATCGAGACTTGAAAGGCAAATAACCTTTCATAAAAACATGAGGACAAAGGCCTGTCGCAGAAAACAATGGTGAGATAACCTCCGTTCAAACGGATTATCTCAATGCTGAACAAGCTCGTGAAATGTAAGAATAAAAGGCGAGCTTGAGAAACTACGAGTCTTCCTCGGGGCACATACTCAAATGCCCGACCCTTTGGCTGTGGGACAAAGCAGGGAACCGAGCCCTAAGGTGACCCTTTACTGAACTCCCAATGCAAAGACACAGGCCTTTTCGTTTTTGTTTCCTCCTCCCTCCAGATAATACATGCATACTGAAGAGCCAACCACACAACAGACAATGAGTAATACAGGAGCCTAAGTGCCAGTTTTGGAAATATTTCTTAGTGTATGCTTCCTTCATCATCAAAACCCCATTCAATTAAGACTGAAGAGTTGATTCAAGGAATAGGCAAACAGAAGAGTTGTTTTAATTCATCCAAATCACTGATCTGCTGCTTATGCGGGGCATTTTTCACTTTTAAGAAATCCTACTAGAACTCGGGAGATGTTTCTCTTTACTGGGACTGCCCCAGGAGTGCCTCCCATCTCATCCCAAGGGTGAATCACTGTGAAGGTCAAGGAGCGAATCTTGGCAATGCTGTCTGGAGGCCCTTGGCGACGAAGCACCATGTGAGGACAGTATATTTTATTCCTGAAATAAGACCCGGCTTGCAGATTACGCTGATTTGCTGCTATTTGCTTTGTGGTTTCCCCAGTGGAACACAACATTTTTGCACGGTCTCACTGCGAAGGCCTTTTCAGGTCAAAACACTCCAATCACTTGGCTCCTCCTCCTTCCTAGGGTGTTGAGGGTGACTCTAATTCAATCAGAAGAAATCTCCAGAAAGAATAAAATACATTTGCTATCAGAACTTTCTGTTAATCATAATGGTATTTGGCACAAGGAGAAGCCCTAGTGGTGTAAGCACCAGGCTGCTTGAACTCATCAGCTGCTCAGGAGATGAGGTAGTTACATCATCTGGTGTCAATTTGGGACTTGAGAGAATTAAGAGTAAAGGGGTGGAGTCTAGTATGTCAATCGGGTCATAGACAATGAGACCTCTGTGTGGGCATGACCTTCTCCAGAGGATTCTGGGAACTTCGGTATTTCCTCCTTGGAGGCAGAAGACTCTCTCTCTTGGTTCATTCCATGTGAAACATTTCTGAGAAGAAGCCAAATGAAGCTACTCTGAGGCAGTCAGAGTTTGGGGGTTGAAGGAACCACTTGGAAACCTCTGCCAGCGCTGAGATGCTTATAATGCCACTGGATCCACAGGACTTCCCACTCACTGGCCTGTGATCTTCCTGAATTTGATGTCATTGCATGTGTTTCATGAGTCTGAATAGGACTTTATAGATTTATAACAGACATATGGGTTAATATCAGACTTAAAAACTTGATCTGGACTGGGTTGGGATGTTTTCTTAATATTCAATTGCTCTTGTATATAAACCTCTTTCTTATACACATGTGAGAATCTCTACGGATTTGTTTCTCTAACCTACCTAGACTAACACAGGAGAAAGGTGGGGAAGTCTGCTGCTGTAAAGATTTACCCTGCTCTGTTCTACTCTGCTCTCCAGGGTCATTAGGGGTCAGAATTCTTGTCACTTACTTGGTAGAGGAGCTCTGGTGGCACAATTGCTAAGTACTGGAGATGCTAACCAAAAGGTTGGCCTTTCAGACTTACCCAGGGGCTCTCCGTGAGAAAGCTCTGGCCATTTGCTTCTGCAGAGGTACAGCAAGAAAAAACCTGTGGGGCAGTTCTGTTCTTGTCACATGGAGTCCCTGTGTGTTGAAATTGACTCAATGGCCCCCAATAACAGCGAGAACATTTGTTTCAAAGTAATAACAAGTAAGTGCTAAGAGAAGTGATCAAATTCAAACCAAATGCAAATTTAGAGTTATTTATTGGTTATTTTGCTATAATATGGTTTATTGCCTTGAACACTTAATTGATTAAAAAAAATAAGTCCTGCATATTTGGTTCATGTGTAGTGCCAGAAAGTCTTCTGCCATTTGCTTGCACTGGAATGTGCTAGATGACCATACAAAAAGATTTCTGAATCTTAGGCAACATCATTTTATCACATACAATACAAGTAAGCAATAGTTCTAATCTTGATACTATTCAAATGAGCATTCATGTAAATACTGTGAGAAGAATTTAATAGGGCAACAGAAAAGCTGCAAACACACCCAGGGCAGTATTTTCCTGCTGATTACACCACAATATATAGTAATAAACAATAGGCCAACCAAAAAAAAGGCTAATAGCTAACTACACTAACATTAAATTTTTCTGTTTGTTTTAGGAACAAGGATATAAAGCAAAATCTGTCAGGTGATCAACAGAAGAAGAAAAATATTCCCCTGAATAGCCAAAGACAAGATTGTCCCTTTCATGCATTGAAAGTGGTGAATAAACCTTGACCACCTTCACTGAAAGAGATTCTCCTCGCAATGTATGTTAACTGAGGTGAGATTTGGAAATACGCCCACATCAAGACATTACCAGGTGATCTGTACTCCAGTTTCCCCAATTTCTATCCCTGAGTCCTGATGGCCATATTTTTATAGAACTAAATGTTTGCTCCATGAGCATTTTTTTCAAAGACGTGCTCTCCTAATTGCAAACAGTCTTCATTATTAACGCTCATGCTCAGGATCGACAAGCCAGAACATTTGTGCAAGTGATACATATATGTGTGTCTGTGAACTTATGTTGTGCTTATGTATGTATGCCCCTCACGCACACTCACAGACACAATCTCTTCAAATGAATATGCAAATCTGTTTCCTTTTGAATCAAATGGCAATTCACCTTTGGCACATTGAGCCAGTTCCAGCCCCCTTCCCCTCTGCACCACCACATGCAGAGAAGCAGCCTCCCAAAGGCACCTAGAGGCAACATGTGACCTCTGTGATACGGCTTGCTAGGAGGTGTCTTTTACATACTGAGCATATTTCTTCGAATCTTATCAGATTATCACATTTTTCCCATGCTTTGAGGTGTCATCTTGTTCATGAATTTCTAACCCCCAGCTCTTGTTCTGCTTCGTTGCCGGGCCCTAGCCCTATAAGCTGTACCATTGGAGTGACTTTCTGTTGAGGTTACATGCCTTCATTTTTGCCTTTGTACTAAATGTAAGCAATCGACCATGCCCGTAGCCTGATGAAAACAATTATTGACCTCAAGAGTTATGGTTTCCCTTTGGAATGTCGGTGAATAATTCTACACAGCTCCTCGGTAGACACGGTATTTCCATAGACCAAACCCAAGGAAAACCACTGCCATGAGGTTGGTTCTGACGCAGAGTGCCCCCACATAGGGGTTCCAAGGCTGTGTCAATCTTTACAGGAGAAGACAGCCTCAATGTCCTCCTGAGAAGCAACTGGTGAGTTTGAACCACTAAACTGGGGGCTAGTAGTCCAGTGCTTTCTCAGCAGCACCACCAATTTTAATACATAGGGAATGACAACCAGCACAATAATGAACTAAAGAGAGAAGGGCAGCCCTAGAGACCTTACAGAACCCACAAAGCCAGGCTTCCCCATGACGTCCGAAAGCGGCATACAAAATATTACCCAGAGAAGACCCTCTCACACCTGAATATGCACCTAAATCCATGTGCATGAATCACATGGGGGATCTTGCAGACATACAGACTGAATCCGTAGGTCTGAGTGAGGTTGGACGTTCTATATTTCTAACGAGTTCCCTGATGATGCTGATGTTGATCATCTATGAATAGAAAGGAGCTAGTACATTTCCATTACTCCCTAGTGGTGTAAATGGTTAATGTCCTCCAATGCTAACCAAAAGGTTGATGGTTTGAGTCCACTCAGAAGAAGAAAAATCTGTCACGCTTACTCCCCTCCAAAATGGGCCATTGAAAACTCTATTCTGACCCACTCGGGGCCACCCTGCGTCAGAATCCAGCTAGTACAGGCCAATTGTCATGAAAACAATTCAGTGTGAACAGAAGCACACCTCTCTATCTGTACAGGTTTCCACAATGCTGAATTCCTGATTGAATACATTTTACTCGGTACAATTCAGCTTGCTGACGAACAGATGAAAACGGAATTGCTCTCTTCTTGGGAGTATGAATTTCCTTGCGGCTCTTCTCGGGTATTGCCGTTTAGCTATCAGTATGCATAACATTTTCTCTACTTGAAAATAAAATTAAAAGGTATGTTCTAAAGCAACGATATAAGTGAATACTGAACCAAATTTCAAACCTTGGTCAGGAGGTCTCTGACGTTTGGATTAAATAAATAACTTATATTATAGTTGCTATTTTTGGCTAGAAATGCATTCCCGCCCCCACCGCCACCCCCCACCCCCCCACACACACTAATCTCAGCTTGTCTAAAAACGGTCTGTCCATCCAGAAAGGCATTATGTAAATTGTTCTATTGGTAGTTTTCTAGATGTAGCCCCATGTTCAACATTCAGAGAACATTCCGGCCTCCCTCCACAGAACGTGGCAATGCTTGTTAGGCACCAGATCCAAGGAAAAGAGTGGGCTTCGTGCATCTGGGCAATGTTTTGGGAGGGTGTCCAGACACTGTCATGTTCCCTTGGAGCCTGATGGGAGACGGCCAAGGGGACACTCCACGGAGGTCAGACATTGCTCTGTTGTAGCAGAAGGGACCTCAGCTCCCTCTCTCTCTGATCCTCCTGCCGGTACTTCTCCTCAAGTTTCTGCTTCTCTGAATCCGCGCAGAAGAACGTGCAGTCTGGGCTCTTGCGGATCTGTTCAAACTGACTGAAATCAGCCACATACTTGCCGTTTTTGGAGAGTGAAACCACGGGCACAAACTCAAACCCCCAGTAGATTTCCTCTGGGACGTACGATGTCCGGCTCTGGCAGACCGCGCTGGTGGATTCGACTGTGGCATTAAGGAGAACCACCAGTTCAAACTCTTTGTCTTTGAGGTTTTGGGGCGTGAGGTCTCTCAAGGGGCTCGTCTCATCCAGCACATGGTAGAAGGTCATGGGCAGAATGAGGAAGGGGCTCTCGGAAGACGAATCCACGTGGAACTTGACGGTAGCCTGGTTGAGGAGAATCCGTTCACCCTCCTTGGTGATGTGCGTCTGCAGGAGCTTGCCCGACAGCTGGCACTGGATCAGGAGGCTCTTCCTCATGTTGGCCACCTGGATCACCAAGCACAGCTTCCCGTTCTGCTTGGTGATGACTGCGCAGTGGCTGAACTTGATGGTTTCGGCTCGCTTTTTGGGTCTTGCGATTTTGGCCAGAAAGGTGCCCGTGATGAAGATCTCAATCAAGGTTGTGATGACTAGCTGGGCCACCAGCAGGAAAATGGCATGTGGGCATTCCTCCGTGATGGATCGGACTCCGTAGCCAATGGTGGTCTGGGACTCCAGCGAAAAGAGGAACGCCCCCGTTAAAGAGTCCACTTTCAAGATGCAGGGAGTGTGATTGGACGCCTGCAGCCGTGGCTCCAGGTCCCCATGAATGAACGCGATGGCGTAGTAGATCACTCCGAAGAGGAACCAAGTCATTACAAAAGTGGCGGCGAACAGAGTGAGCTTGTATCGCCACTTCATGTCGATAACAGTTGTCCACAAGTCCTGCAGATAGAGGAGGTATATGCCGTCCACTTTGTCAAGTCGCACGTTGCTGTGGCCACTTTTGGACATGACTCGGGGTCTGCTGGTCTTGAGTTCAGCTCCGGCAGTGTGTTTCACCAGGGGAGCACTGGACATAATGTTGATGGGGTCCATGGCCAGGTTCGTGGGGCCACCTAAGGAAAGGACACAGAAAGGCATTTCATTACAGTCCAATGTTGGTGTCTCCAAAATAGCAATAGAAATATTGATGTGACATAAATGTCAATATATGGATAGGCCCACTTTTAAGAGAAAAAAAGAGACAGACCTCCCAGATTGCTGGAAGTAATTGATTTGTGCTGAAGGTTGGCGGTAGGGTACGATAATGTCAGATTCACTAATAAAACCAAACCAACTGCCATCCCATTGATCCCGACTCATGGCAAACCTATAAAGCAGAGTAGAGCTGTTCCTTTGGGTTTCTGAGACAGTAAACTTTTTTTTTTAATCATTTTATTTGGGACTTGTACAACTTTTATCACAATCCATACATTCATCCATTGTGTCAAGCACGTTTGTACATTTGTTGCCATCATCATTCTCAAAACATTTCCTTTCTACTTGAGCCCTTGGTATCAGCTCCTCGTTTTTCCCCTCCCTCCCTGCCTCTACACTCACAAACCCTTGATAATTTATAAATTATTATTATTTTGTCATGTCTTATACACTGTCCGACATCTCCCTTCGCCCACTTTTCTGTTGTCCGTCCCCCAGGGAGGAGGTTATAGGTAGAGCCTTGTGATAGGTTCCCCTTTCTACCCCACCTTCCATTTCCCTCCTGGTATCACTACTCTTATTATTGGTCTTGAAGGGTTGATCTGTCCTGGATTCCATGTGTTTCCAGCTCTTGTCTGTACCAGTGTACATGCTCCAGACTAGTCAGACTTGTAAGGTAGAATTGGGATCATGATAGTGGTGGGGGAGGAAGCATAAAAGAACCGGAGGAAAGTTGTGTGCTTCACTGGTGCTACACTGCACCCTGACTGGCTCATCTCTTCCCCATGACACTTCTCTAGGGGGATGTCCAGTTGCCTACATATGGGCTTTGGGTCTCCACTCTGCATTCCCCCCTCATTTACAATGATATGAATTTTGTACTTTGATGCCTAGTACCTGGTCACATCAACATCTCATGATCACACAGGTTGGGGTGTTTCTTCCATGTGGGCTTTGTTGCTTCTCAGCTAGATGGCCGCTTGTTTACCTTCAAACCTTTAAGACCCCAGACACTATATCTTTTGATAGCCGGCCACCATCAGCTTTCTTCACCACATTTGCTTTGAGACTGTACATTTTTGTGGGAGAAGATAGGCTCATTTTTCTCTTGAGGAGAATCTGATGGGTCTGAACACCCGATCTTTCCATCAGCAAGCCTACTGCTTAACTCACTGTCATAGCAGAGCTTCTTAGGGGCACACATGGCTAACATGACACACTTGGCTGCAAACTGAATGATCGAGCCTACGTAGAGGCACTTCAGAAGAAAGACCTGGTGATGTTGTTTGATAAACATCCACCCTTAAAGAATCCTGTGGAACAGACTTCTACTCTGACACACATGGAGTTGCCACCGGTTGCTGCGGCCACGGCAGTGACTGTGGATGCTGGAGGAAAGCGGACCCAGGTTGGAATGCGAACTCTGGAGTTTGTTAGCTGTGACCCCTGGGAGAGCTAGTTGACCACCCTGGGCCTTGCCTCCCTAATCTGTAAAACAGGAAGAGAGCGTACTTCTCAGGATAGTGGTTCCCCGTTGGGCTGCTAACCACCAGGTCAGCAATTGAAGCCACCAGCCACTCTGTGGGACAAGATCAGGCTTTCTACTCCTGTAAAGAGTCACAGCCTTGGAAACCCACAGGGGCAGTTCTAGCCTGTCCTCTTGGGTCATTATGAGTCAGCATTGAGTCCACGGTTTCTGTTTACTAAATTAGATTGTGAATATAAAGTGCCAATAGCACGCCTCCTACGCAAAAATGACATTATGCTTCTTGGACATTATAAACAACATGTACTTGTATTCGTGAATCTACCACAGACAACTTATTACAGAGAATTAGAAATAAATAACGATACAAAGCGCTTGTGTCGATAGTGCCAAAATCTATCACCCAGAAGAAAATGGTTGCTAGGGCACTATTAATACAATCTAAAAAGAAACAACTCCCAGTAATTTAATAAAACAAATCTGCCCAGTCACATGACATCCTGTGCAACAGCAATTCACCTTGCCCTCATCCAACCCACAATCTGGACCCTGTGGCCTCTCCTTCACATAAGGGGAAACAGACACAGAGACATTTATCCAGCAAACAAAAACATTCTTAGAGTAAATCACTAAGCTTGATGAAAAAGCATAAAGCTTTTAATCAACACGCTAGTCATTCTTTGAAAAGTGCTACCGCGATACCCAAGATATTTAGGTAGGACAGTACCCATGCACAGACATTCTGCCTTGTTTCTTTAGAACCAAGTAGAGCCAGCATGAGGAATCTATCTGAAAGAACAAGCGCAAAAGTAACAGGCGACATCCTCCACCATTGCAGCAAAGACATACCCACAGAGGCTCAGAGTCCCGCTTCAGCCCCGGGGAAGGCTCTGTTTGTTCTATCAGACAGGAACAACCTGGCTGTGGGTGACAAGCCATCTTATAGGGCTTGCCTGATGACGATTAATCTCCCCTGCGTTCCTTGAACATAGATCATTTGAGTGATAACGGGGTAACTCTACCTGGTTGGCCTTTTTGCTCCACCTCTTTGTCATTTTAAGGATGAAAGAAATTCCCCTCCCACCCGCTAGCTATGAACAGAAGCTGGCACCAGAGGCCTGTGATTCATGTAATCGACTTTGCTGTGAGAGCAGCACTTTCCCAATCGAGGTTTTGAAAGCGATTCTCCGGGCCATCCTGCTCAAGGCGGGGAGGAAGCCGAAATGATCCCCATGGGGGGCAGACACCCTTCCAGGAGGAGGCAGATCTGTTGGGCATTTTCATTTCCCTGTTACATTATTAGAAGTGTGTCGCTTAACAAAGGTCCCTCCTCCCATGGCACTTTTTTTTTATTTCCCCCCTCCTTCACAAGGAAAGTCAGTTTTTCATGTTTATCACTATGGGGCCTTGTACTCTTCAATGATTCTCTGATTTGGAGAGGTCCAGACCACTGAAGGAAAATGCAGGATAAAGCTGATGAATCCACTTGAGCCCTTTCCCAGCCCTCGGGAGCCCTGCTCAGTAGCTATCCAGAAAGGACAGCAGTGGGGAGCTGGAAACACTGTCCTGGAGAATGCACAGACAAGCTGGGAACCCTGGCCCGGCCTGAGACAGAGGCAGCTTAGGTACAAGTAACTGCATGCCACGGCTTTTTGTTTTGTTTCAAGGAAGCTTCTAGGGGAAAGTGCATGCCATTCAACCCACTGAAATAAAAACAAAGGCTTAAGTTGTTGAGTCGGATACCCAAGTACCCTGTGGGCACAAGCAAAAATCCAAGCTCAGCCTTCTGCCAGGTTCTGGAAAACCTAGCCCTGTTTACATAAAGGCTGTGCCATGGAGCTTCTGTTTAAACCTCCTTTTCCAAGGGGCAATGGGCCAGGCTTGGGATAGGGTTTGGGATTTTTGTCTCAGCCAAAACATCCTTTGCAGTACACCCTCCCTGGGTGTGCAAACGGTTAACACACTTGCCCACTAACCGAAAGGTTGTAGATTTGAGTGTATCCAGAGGTGCCTTTGGGAAAAACAGGCTCGGAGATCGACTTTTGAGAAACGCCAGCTACAGGCCACTCTGACACACAGGGGGAATGGGGTGCTGCCAAGAGTCAGCATGGGCTGGATGGCATCTGGCTTTAACTGGTTAGCATTAGGGGCTAATGCCGCCAGTTGCACCTCCTCTCAGGGTTTGGTGGTTTTACATCCATCGGGGGACAAACCTAAGGGCTTCCTGATCTTTGGGTTTCAGTATTTCTCTCTAGAAAGCAGGGCAACCGGTGGGCAGTCCTCATGCGTGCTCTTGGCCTGCCCTGTCCTTTTCCCACCCCACTCGCTGCCCTACGCCCTCGGGGTTTGTACTACCTGGTCTGTCACTCAGCAGGTCAGCAGGTGTCTTCCTTAAGGCAGGTGGAATGTCCTCGTTCCCCGTCACCCACCTGGCTACCATGGGGTTCCGCTACTGCCTGAAAGAAAGAGGGACATGCCGTGTCCATAAGTGTTTAGTGAGCGCTATCTCAAGGAAACTAGCCCTTAGCCATCCCTCTAACGGCAGGGTTGACCTTCCACCCACACCACCCGCAGCCTTCAAGTGGACTCTGACTCATAGCGACCCTGTCCCTCTCCCTGGAAATCTGGCATGGTGAACAGAATAAAGGCTCCATAAACGTTTTAAGAATTAAACTGAATCCCCCCAGCCCCCACCCCAGCTCTCACTATAGATTTCCAAGGGAGCGCAATCGTAAGGGCCGCTGGAAAGAGTGGGATACCCCACCCCCATTGAGACCAGCCCTCGGGGAGGCAGGAAAGGGAAGCGCAGAGGAAGTCAACAGTGGCAACTGGAAGGGAAGAGTTTGGAATATTTTTACCGCCTGTGGAAATGCGTTGTTAAGGTTGCTTCTCAGAGGGCTCGAGTTGAAAGGGCTGTCAGAACCATCTGCTGTGACACACGCTTTACGAAAGCAGGGGCTGAGTGGGAGTGCCTTTATCAGAGAGCAAATGAAACACCAAGTGCCTGAGAGCTAGCGTCCTTGACAGCGTGCCGCAAGGTCCCCCCACAAGTCTCCAAGGTGTGATGTAAGAAGGTCTTTGGCATCCTATTTTTCTAAAGCACTTCTCCTTGAAGTAAGAAACATATATATATTAATAGAACATATATGTGCTGATGTATGCACACTCCTATACTCTGTGCATGTATATATACATATATATATGTTTTATATATTCATACACACCATCATTTGTTGCTAAAGCACACATGTTCTGTGAAATAGGATGTTATATGATTTGGACATTGTGTAAACACCCTATTAAAACCTTTGAGGAACCTGCTGCTGCTGCTGGAGCTGCTGGCGGAGCCTAGAGGAACCAGGGGCGGCAGCTTGAAGGTGGCTGGGGGTGGGGAGGCGAAAACACCGAGCGCACGCCAAAGCCACTTCCTCTGCCTCATCTCCCTGCGTCCCATCCCTGGTCTAGTGCTGAGAGTGTCTGGGTTTGGGGTCTAAACGATCATGAGGGAAGACTAATAAAAGATCCACCCCCCCAAAAAAAAAAGTTGATGGGACTGTGGATGTGTATGTGGCCAGCTGTTGCCTGAATGGGATGTTAAGAGACAAGTAC